>NC_071402.1:99353694-99673919 GCF_017976375.1 Cuculus canorus
ACATACAACTTTTTCTTCCAAAATGCAGCTTCGACATTTTTAAAACATTTCTTCACAGCTTGCATCCAAACAAGATTTTATACTTGGGAGTAGCTAGGGACAGAGACAAAAGCAGATGCAGTCAAAATGCTCTGTCTTTTTCTTGTCTTGGATTCTGCTAACTTACAAATTTCCTTCTCCTTTTTTTTTTTTTCTGGATTCTTCAATATTATTATATATAGTGATGTATTCAGATTTCTTCTGAATAGCATTCAGATGTAAATGCTTTGAGAGAAATTCTGAGATGCTTTGTGGTGTGTTTATGTTTAGTTTTTTTAACCTGATGTTCTGTGGAAGAAAACCTAGGTGGTTGTGTTTGCATCCAGACCTGTGCCGATACAGGTTGGATGATGGAGTTGAGATATGAACAGTGGAGGAAGAGGGAGATTCCAGAAGTTCTCCCCCGTGAAAGAATCTTTGCATACTGCCAAAGGAGATTGTTTTAATTCCTCCTTCAGTTTTAAGTTATAAACTTGCATTATTGGTGAATCCATCTTCGGAATGTTGCCTCAGTCACTTTAATCATCTCTGTATTGCATATATGATATTACTTCAATTATACTTCCATGAAGAAAGGTTGCAGCTCTGATTTCACTGTATTTTTACAGCATAAGCACCAGCTTAATGTGTGCTACTCTTACTTGATGAAGCAGGTTTTTTCCCCACTTTCTTGTAACTTTTAAAATAGCAAGGTATAATTAAGTACCATGTATTAAATATACATGGAAAGGATTTTTCAAATGCACTTCACAATTTAAACTCAAATATAGTGGGGGAAAAAGATCCTTTTGACTGTCTTTAAGCTTACTGTTGATTTAGGATAAAATGAAATGGTAAAACTTAAAACAAGCATAAACTTTGTGGTTCTTGGTTTCATTTATTTAATTGAGCTCTTAATGGAAAAATTGCTGTAAGTGTTTTGATAACCTTAGGTCTGACCTCTCTTCCCCTAGCCCTTTTGTGAGATAAACTCTAAAAACTGTAATTATTTCTGCTAGTAGCTTAGTCTAGATAGTCTATGGGGAGCTGAGTTACTAACACCTAATTTTTAATGTGGAGTAAGCAAATTTTGGATTTCTTTTGATACGTATTTTCAAGTGTTTGCTTAATTTCAAAGATGTCTTTGAAAAAGACAAGGTTCTCATACTATTTATGAAATCTTATTACACGTACAGTATGGTATATGTATACAACATGAATTCTGTTCCTGTAATGACAAAATTAAATGTCTGCAGCTTTCTATATGAAAAAGTTTAGACCAGCCAGCTGTATGTATGTCAGTTTGTTAGGTCCCTTTTATAAGTGCTTTTCCAGAAGGAAGTAGTACCTATTACTGAGTTATTTCACTTACTTGTTTACATAAATGGCATTAAAAAATTTTATTTATATTACATAATCACAAATTCTTAACAACAAAAACTTTGGGACCCATTCTCCCTGTGCCAGTTTTGCAGCTACTTTGGCAAAGCTGATTATTTTCATCTGTAAGAGAGTAAGCCATGTATTTTTAATCTGGTCAGATTTGAAAAAATCCCATCTCCATTGACTATATTTTAATAATAGTGTGTAATGTGTAAAGCTGCTTTTTCTGTATTCTGACTGTTAAAAGAACGGATTACTTGACAGAATGCTAGGAAAATCCTTGATGTGAAGCTAGTAGTGATCAAGCTTAAAGAAGTCATAACAAGCATTTTTAAAAGTTACAGATTAAATATAAATTTGAAGGTAGTATTCCAGTGTAAAATCAGATCTCTTTAAATCCTGATCCCTTTTCCCAGAGAATTCCATGTCTTATCAGTTTTGATCGGATATAAGGAAGATTGTGAGTGCTTAGAAACTCTGGATGTCTTCTGCATGAAATCTTGTGTCCATAGATTGTTTAAATTGAAAAAAAAAAAGGGATGTCTTAAGGTTTTTGCTGTGTGAATGCTTTTGATTGTTGAAGTTTTCAATATGACTAGTTAGCTTAGATTATTGAAGTAATTAAATTGATGGGTGGTCTTGAGAAAATGTTCCCTCCTGATAGGTTCTAATAGGAGGAGGGGATGTTACTAATACGGAATAATTCTTATATGGATGCCAGAATTTAAGAAGCCATTCACCTTTTCAGTTTCTTAATATCCTCTGTGCATGTTTTTATTATTCTTGTGTGTGACAAATACAAAGAGAAATTGGAGCCCATATGGTCACACAGCATATGACTACTGGCACACTAAGCTGCAAGTGTGTGACTGGCTAAAGGTATAAAAAGTGTAACTTTTTGCTAAAAAGGAAATATAATAGTTCCAGTACACAGCCTGAATTGCCAAAGTCCTTTGAGTAATTGGCTCTGAACATTTTGAACTAAATGAAGTAAATGCTGTCAGCCAAGGAAGATTATGCAGAAACAGAGGTCTCCGTGTGACCTGAAGAAGATGGTTATCAGGAGTGGTCAGCGTGGGTTGACCAAGAGGAAGTCATGCATAACCAGTCTGATAGCTTTCTATGATGGCATGACTGACTGGGTAGACAAGGGCAGAGTGGTGGACGTTGTCTACCTCAATCTTAGCAAGGCTTTTGACACTGTCTCCCACAACATCCTTGTAGGTAGACTTAGGAGGTGTGGGTTAGATAGGTGGACTGAGGACTGCCTGGATGGCAGAACTCAGGGGGTTGTGATCAGTGATGCAGAGTCTAGTTGGAAGCCTGTGGCCGGCGGTGTTATCCAGGTATCGGTACTGGCCCCAGTCTTGTTTGACATATTCATCAATGACCTGGATGAGGGAACAGAGTGCACCTCAGCAAGTTTGCTGGTGACACAAAACTGGGAGGGGTGGCTGATACACCAGAAGGCTGTGCTGCCGTTCAGCAAGACCTGGGCAGGCTGGAAAACTGGGCAGAGAGGAACTTAGTGAAGGTCAGCAAAGGCAAGTGTAAGCTTCTGTAGCTTGGGAGGCACAACCCCCTGCAGCAGTACAGTTGAGGTGTTGACCTGCTGGAAAGCAGCTCTGTGGAGACAGACCAGGGAATCCTGGTAGACAAGAAGTTAACCATAAGCCAGCAATGTGCCCACATGGCCAAGAAGGCCAGTGGTATCCTGGGGTCCATTAAGAAGAGCGTGGCCGTCAGTTTGAGGGAGGTTATTCTCTCCCTCTTACTCTGTCCTAAGGAGGCCACATCTGGAGTCCTGTGTCCAAGTCTGGGCTCCCCAGTTCAAGAAAGACAAGGAGCTACTGGAGAGAGTCCAGCGGAGGGCCACAAAGATGGCTGGGGGCTGGAGCATCTCTTATAAGGAGAGACTGGGTGAGCTCTGTCTGTTTAGCCTGGAGAAGACTGAGAGTGGACCTTATCAATGCCTACAAATATCTTAAGGGTGGATGTCAGTAGGATGGGACCAGACTCTTTTCATTTGTACCCCGTGACAGGACAAGGGATAACAGGTACCAGCTGGAACATAGGAAGTTCCACCTGAACAGGAGGCAAAACTTCCTTAACTGTGAGGGTGACGGAGCAATGGAACAGCCTGCCCAAGGAGGCTTTGGCATCTCCTTCTCTGGAGATATTCCAAACCTGCCTTAATGTGATCCTGTGCAACCTGCTGTAGGTGAACCTGCTTTAGAAAGGGGGGTGGACTAGATGGTCTATAGAGGTCCTTTCCTACTCCTGCGATTCTGTGATTCTGTGAAGATAGTGCTGTGCTTGGTACTGTTACTGATGGACAGCTTTTGAAAACAGTAGCTAGCACCAATCTTGAGCACCCTCTGCTGACCAAATTATACATGGCATTTCTTATACTGCCATAAGTCTCCTTTTTAGCCTTCAGTCAAATTAGAGCAAGATACTGAAATAGGTTAGAGATAAATATCAATTGTTTGTCTTCATTGTTATATGTAAAGACTGATTCTAGGAAGAGACATCAGACTGAAGAATATTTAGAGATATTGGGAGGGTTAGGCAAACTGCAAAAGTGTTAATCAGTGTTAAAAAGTGTTATTATCCAGTGTTAACTGGATAATAAGAATTGGTCACTTTTCAGTTCCTCCCATTTTGATCTTGTGAACAGTGTTTTACCACAGATATAGTAAATCATTGACATGATAAATCAGCACACGATCAAAAAAGAAGGGACAATTAAGATATTTACTAAATCTGTGGACAGTATTTGTCAAAATGTGAGTGCCTTACTTCAAACAACTGAGTCCACTGTTTAAATAAAGTTATGGATATGGACTGAACTAGAGAGGGCTGAGCACCTCTGAAAAACCTGGAAAGGACTTTCAGGTTTCACTTTGAGTATCCAGACTCCAGTGATTTTGAGTCTGGAAGAGGCAACAATATAATGTGGGTGAATAAAGGAAGCAGAGAAAGAAAGAAGTGTTTGAGTTTTCATTTCATTTAGCATTACAGATATTACTAGGTGCAAAAGGGATTTTTTTTTTCTGCATTGATAAGTTTATTTCAAACACACATGCTCTGCATTTATGAATGGCTTGTTGAAGTAAAAACAGGCAAGTCAAGAGGATGATTTCATACTGTAAGAAATTTATTTTGCTTTTAAGAGCATTTAACCCTCTAGGTTTGAATACTTACCAAAACATTAAAAAATATTATATAGCTTGCTCTTCTTCCTTTGGATGATAAACCATGTATTTCGTCCTGAGTTTTAAAATATTTCTACTCTTCTAAGTGCCTATCTGTTGGACGTGAGCTGATTTTGTTGTAAGAAACAGATAAGTAGTTGTAATTTGTTTCTTTGGGATACAATGAATGCTAAATATCTTTAGAAGTTTCTTGAAATCAGTATAGAATAGACATTATTCCATTCCATAAATCTGCAATATTAATATAATGCCAAACATTTCAGTTTGGTAGAAGTGGTAATGGGTAGCATTAAAGCTAGCATGAAGGATGCAGACTTTTTTTTTCCACAGGAAATGCAGAAAATGTTACTGGAATCGAATACACTGTTTTCTGGTTATTACTTTTGTATAACTCTACTGGGGTGCACTGAATAACTAAATTTAATTCAGTTTTACTAAGTTGAGTAGAATCCCCTCACACTCCCCACCACCATTATTGCTCTAATTCTAAAATGAATTAAACTTGTAATAGGTTTTTAGTGCTTCAGAAAATGTTTTCAAGGTTTGCCATTTTTACTCATGCAAATAAACAAGTGATTGGGATGTTTGAAAATGGATCAAAGGAAAAGAAGGGGCAGAGATGACTTTTCACTGAATGGTCACTTTTTTATTTCAGTGTTTTCTTTGCTTTTTCTACTTTTGAATCTACTGCTTAAATGAATAAGTAAGATATTGATTAAAAAATGTAACATATTCTGTGCAAGATTTGGGGGGATTTATGTTTGTTTATGTATGAGTACAGTGAATTAAGGAGAGATGCTTCCTAAACTTGAATTTGCTTGCTTTACTTGGTTTGATTCATTATGTTACCTTAATGTGTTACCTGGATTGTTGAGCAGTCAAGAATTTGAATCACAGGAATGCCTTCAGAATTAGGAGACTTAACAAAGAAGAAACATTAAAAGATTCCAGAGCTGCTGTACATGTTTAGTGTCAAAGATTAAGGTAGACATATAATGTTGTCTCTCTTTATTGAGCCTTTAAACACATATTAATAGAAGTCATAGGGAGTATAAGAAAGGTTTAATATTATTAAAGAAAGCCATAAGGGTTGAGTTATATGCAACTAACTCGATATAGTAGTCTGTAAAAAACATTAATTTTTATAAATGATGAAATGCCATGAATGATTTTTCTTAGGTAAAGCTTGTTTTTGTCAGCCCAAAGAATAAAGATATGTCATTTAAATCTTAGTAATTTTAAATACTTGCCTTACTGTTTGCATAGCTGTTACATCTAGGTTTAGGCTAGAGTTAATGAAAACATGAATAATTGACTTAGTATTCAAGATTTAATAAGGTTAAGTTCAGAGCATGTATTAAGAATAGGAAAGAAAATTGTTATGTTTATGGTGTAAATTAAAGCTGAAAACTATCTCAAACATATACACCATGAAATTTCATTGTAGTCAGTGCAGAACCAGACTGGTTACTGAAATACAATTACTTTTGTGGAGGAATTTGCTTGCAGGGTGGAAGTCTCTCCTAACATACTGCCTTAATACTTGAATGTTATTAAATTAAAACACTTAAAAAAGGCTATTTATGAGCAGTTATTTCTAATGCACTTTGAACTGTAATTCAATAAAATAATGACCTCACTGAACTGTTTTGATATATCTTTACCATTGTGCAACATTTAGTTGTCAAATTTTGCATTTTAATGACTTCTACCTTCTGGTCCAAAATGTGTTTAGACCTTTAATCATCCCCCTCATTCAAAACCAAAGTATTTTAAAAACTTGTAGGCTTATTTGGTGCAAGTAGACAATGACATACTTTTTATTGATGATATAAGCCATTATTTTACTGAGAACCATTAGCTATTTAAAACTTTGTGCATAAATTAAAGAGGAGCTAAATGGATTTGCAGTTGCCATTAGTAGCATTTTAGATTATACATGCAATTATTGTGTTCATTACTGTAGAGCAGCCCCTTTGCAAAACTATTGTAGTTGTCTTAGACATTATGTACAAATTTTCCCTTGGAGATTCAAATTTCCAGTGGTGTGTTTAATTTTGTTAATACTGTTGTTTCAAATAGAACAAATATTATGACAAGTAGAAGAAAATTTGCTTTTCTAATATGGGAAATAGCTATAAATGTGGAAAATTACTCCAGTTCCTAACTAATCTGTTTCTTACACTGTCATAATTATTCTGGTTATGATTATTTTCAAAAGGAAAGAAATGTTTTTCTCAAGATCGTATATTTTACAAATGCTTTGATAAAAATCACAGTGTAGTTAAAATTATGTTTACCCCCTTTTCAAATTTTCAGATAAACGTTAGAGAATGTTAGTAAATTCCTACATTAAATGTTTCTGGATAATTCAACGGCATTTCATTAGTGTGAGTGCAGAAGTTAACTGTAAAGGCACAGAATTAAACTAATTAAGTACATTATAGTAACTAATTTTTGAGCAATGGAGAATGCATTTCTGTTAAAACTTACTTTCTTTTATGCCACCTTCAGTAGGGTTTTTTAATGGCCTTCACTTGCTATACTAAATGAAAATATTAAAATTGACTACAGACAATATTAAAAAGAATAACATTATTATAACAAACCAAATGTTCTTGAGCAAGTGATTTATGATTTGAAAATTTTTCATAATCACCTTTTATAACTCTCTTAATATCTCTCCAAACAAATTTTTGTTGGATTCCAAACTTAATTTCACATCTGTCTTCATGAATTAGAAAGGTATTAATGCTTTGAATTAACTACGTAGCAGTGTGCAGTGGACTACATTTAATGTTTCTGTCCAAAAAGTGGCATTCTTTCCAAAGAAGCTCTTTATTCATTTCTGTTCTGGGGTGGGGTTTTTACAGAGGGCGGAGGGGGGAGCTGAGGGGAGAGATAGGCTTTCACTACCATGATACAGGAAAAAAAAGTGTGAGGTAGTGGTTATGCATATTGCAAGACAGTGATTCTTTATTTTATTACAAAAAAAGACCAACTCTAGAAGGCCAGATTAAATCATTCCTTTCACTTTTTAATGGGATTTGGATGAATAGAGTAAAATATGCGCTTTGCATTCATTGATAGCATCTTTAGGTTGAGGTAATTGAGTCTTTTTTCCCTGACTGAATGAATAATGACTTCATCTGATCCTCAGCGAGGCCTGAAACTTAGGCTGCCTTTGTCAACGCAAAAAGATCTGGGCTTTGAAACATGCTCTACTTCCCTGGCTTAATTTTTCTTCATTTTAATCCAAAAACCTATTTTTCTCAATAATTCAAGCATAAACTATGTAGTAGTTGAAGCAGCGGAAATTGCAAGATATTTGTCCTTGTTGTGCTGCTTTTTAAATGCAGCTGATAAATCAGCCGCTGTGGTCTTCAGCTGCCTGGTTCTCTAGGGAATGGACAGCTCATGTATAAGCAAGGTTGCTGGAATTTTTAAGAACTATATTTAAAGTTGTGTTTTTGCAGACTGTTTGTTATCTAAGAAAGTGTTATGTTTTACTGGTTTTACTGGCAAGACTTGGAGATAAAAGGGGCATCTGTCATGGGCCATAGGAAACTTCCTGACGTAACTTTCCCACATATTTTACTGACTACAAGAGCATCCCAAAAAGTGGAGTATAAATATTTAGCTTACAGCATACATTATTGAAATGGTGAGAGTCTTAGTTACATAACTTAAAAATATTTTTTTCATGAAAAGCAGTAGGTGGAAGATAGCCTCTCTTAACGTTTTTGCTAAAATGTTTCTAAACCAAGTATTTTTTTGCTCATCGAAAGTTGAAGCTTTCCTAGTATTTTCTTTTGAAAATGGATATTCCACTTGTTTGTTGTTTTCTATTGTATTAAATAACTGAAAACTTCATAAAATTAAAAAATATTCCTATGAAATTACTTTAGATTTACAGGGTAGCTTATAGAGTATACTTGCAAATTAGAGTACACCATTTGTATGAATGAGAAGGTATGCACATTTGTCCGTTGGTTCTTGAATCTGACAGGTTTCTGATCTTCTAGAAGTAAATAAGCAGTAGGCACTCTACAAGTAAAATACACAGTGCTGGTATTTTTGCTACATGTAACAGAAGAAAATTGTTCCTGCATATTTGTTCTTCTTTAATTGTGTTGTCTCCTTGCCCTCCAGTGTTGCAATCCTGGATCAGTAGGTGGGGGAGGGATGTGTCTGACATAAAGGCATTCAAAAGGCCTGGCTGGGATGATTCACACTGGTTCTGGGAATTGTTGTCCTGTAACTAGGGAATATCCATTGCATGCAGGCACAGGAACAATAATCAATTGAGTTAACAAAATGCAGTTAATTGTTGAAAGTGCGTGGATTTTTAATAGGTAGGAAAAAAGCCAGTAATAGCTATTGTTTGCACTTCAAAAGAGTCTATTTAAGAAAAAGTCATGATTAACTTGATTTTTACTTCTTCCTCTAGGTTGGCTTGCTGGACCTGGAGTTGAATCAATTGACCAAAGCCCTGTTTTTGGCTTTAGTTGCACTATCAGTTGTTATGGTAACTTTGCAAGGATTTGTAGGCCCATGGTATCGCAACCTTTTCCGGTTCCTCCTCCTGTTTTCCTATATCATCCCAATCAGGTATGTATAAGAATGAAAGAAAAACACAGATGTCTAATTTCACTGAATGTGGCTTTCTTGAAATTTATACTTGCTTCTCATTGTGAAGGAAATTGATCTTATCAGGAAGCTGAAGGAGAAGGTGCCAACAAATCTGCTGATTCTTGAAGGATCACTGTACAGAAAACAATACTGTTGGGTTTTTTTTGTATAATGTTCATCTTGCTGGAGTAATCAGGATATCTAATCCTTTACTAGCATAAATGTATTAATAGGGATACAATCTTGGTTATTTGAGAATGCGGTTTTAGGAAACAGGTATTTGAATGAGCTGTTAGGTATGGTTTGGAATTTTATTTTTAAAGCATAAATACTGAAAATGTTCAATTTCTGTGGTTAAAAAAAAGACTTTTTACTACAACAATGATTCATTTAAATTGAATGGCTGAATAATGTAGGTGCACTTTTAAAATGAGAGGACTTTTAACATGTGTAACCAAGTAGAGCCTTGCCCTGAATTAATTCATTAGCCATGACTACTGTATATTCAAATTGCAGATAAACTGGAACAGGAAATAATATCCATGTGTGTAATCAAGTCTTCTGTGGACACAGAAGTGAGAACACTGACTCTGAAATGAATTTTTTTCCTTGAATGGGTATTGCCTTTACAAAATGGAAATGCTCTCTCCTGTTAAAATACCCACGGTTTAGATTAAGGTGATTGTTAATTTTAGATGCTTCCCATAACTCTTTAGTTTAAGAAACATCATTCGCTAAGCCTTGTGGCTAGCCACAGAGTTAGCATGAGCTAAACCATACTTAAGTCTAAGACCTATCCCCTTAGGTTTGCAAACAGTATTTAAATCCATGTAGTATAAGAAGAAAAACCAAGCAAATGAACCACAAACCAGTAGGATATCATTAGCTATTTTAATCTGAGTTTATGTGACCTATGCGTCACTGTGTTCACGTTTTTAAAGTACGTGTCTGCATGAAGGGAGCTGTACCATATTTGACCAACTTGATACTAGCAAATGAAATGAAAAATGAGCTAAGAGTATAAAGGATCATTTTTTGGTCACTTTATTCTTCTATAATAAACATTCTAAGCTAAAACTTACTAAAATGTTTAAAGGACAGGTGTATCTTAGTTACTGGATGCAAGAGGATTGAGGGCAGATAGGTGTTGTGAGTAAATTTGACTCCATATTGACAGTTCAACATATACTATTGAAACACATGTTTATTGAGCAGCTCCTTTTCAACTTAAGAGTGGTTTAGTGGATTTGTGGAATAGTTCTTTTCCAAAAATATTTTCTAGTATACACCTAATCCCATTTTTCAGTTGCTTGTGGGAGATAATATACAAGGTGCAAGTATCAGAGAATGTGATGGTTTTAGTTTTGAGATGGACCTTATAGTTATCCTGTGGAAGATCAGAGAGCAGTATATCAGAGAATGCTTTTCTCTCTAGAGGTTTATCTATTTCTGTACCAAATTTTCTTCAACTTAGATCATTCATGTACAGGGTCTCTTCCCACGCTGTCAGCAAAATAGACAAATCCAGTCATGCCAGTGTTCAAATGTAACTACACTTTTATTCCTCTTTTCTGGATGTTGAGCATGGAAGTGTCTTACTTAGGTTGTATTCAGAGTGTAAACTCTTGGAGATGAAAATCACAAGGCAAATGATACTGAAGCACCAGGTGTTGTGTCCTCTCGTTATTTTTTAATTAGCTATATGGGAGAAATAATGAGCTTTTAACAGGTTAGGTAAAAGAAATGAACATGGGAGAGTAGGCTTTACAGGTAGAGGCAAAGTTTGTCTGAATTTATGCACACGTGAAATGTGTTGATGGGTGGTTTTAGAGAATTCAGGAAGTTTCTAAGTATGGAGTTTTTTTCAATGTGTTTTAGTGATTCTGCTGCATCCTAAGTGCTCCTCTAGATAAAGGGTGAAGGGTATTACTGTGAGGCATGGAAAAATTCAGAAGTATAAATATAAACTAACTGTTAAAAAAAAACCCAACAAAACACAACCAAACAAATAATACCCCCAAAACCATTCTTCTCCATGAGAGTGGTAAGACACTGGAACAGGTTGTGAAGGGAAGCTGTGGATGCCCCATCCCTGGAAGTGTTCAAGGCCAGGTTGGACTGGACCCTGGGCAGCCTGATTTAGTGGGATGTCCCTGCCCATGGCAGACAGGGGTGGAACTAGATGATCTTTTAAGGTCCCTTCCAACCCTAACTGTTCTATGATTCTAAAACCCAACCCCCCTCCACACACTCCCAAAAAAAACAGACCACAACATTGCACACATTCTGTAGTGTACAAGGAATTACGCAAAATGGAATAAAAATAGTAATAAACTAACACTGAAATCTTAGCCCAGCCCTGAATTGGTTGTAAGTTAGAACATTATTCACAAATGTTTTGGACAGCTCCACACCCCTGGACACATTTGACCCTTAAAAATTACTCTTATGCAATTGTTTCTTTTTCCCCTATGGAGGAAGCATAGCCCAGGGAGCCTTCGTAGGCAATCTGCCTCCCTACAAAGTTAATCTATTTGAGCTTCTTAAAATTTTGAGGAAAGTGGGAAAGAAAGCAAGTCCTTGACAAACTGTCAAAAGCTAAAGAAGTCTCTCTAGGTTTATGCTCACCCTTTCTCTGAGTTTTTTCCATGTTCCTTAGTATTCTTAGGTTTTTTTCTAGTTGGCTTTAAACCACTTTGAGATGCATTCATGCCTATCCATAGGTTCCTCCAGTGTCACTGAGACCCTTTCATTACTTGTTTTAAATAAAATTGTTGACTGAAACATATTCTCCTATAGTTTACAAGACCTTGTCTGACTATGTCACCTGCTGCAGTTATGGGCAGGCTGTGGGAAGCATGTGTACTCGAGTCCGTGCTGCCTGCTCAAAGTTCTTAGGCCTGGTACTTCTTTTTTTTTTCTTTTTTTTAAGTAGCAGTGTCCTTTGGTTGAACAACTTGTATTTTTTTGGATTGTCTGTTTTCTGAATGATAGAGGGCAGAGGATAAAAACAGTCACACTAATGAAAAGTCAGCACCTTGGGTAGGGGAAGATGAGGTAGAGCTTTATCATCGTTATGCTGTCTTTTACCTTGTTAGCCACTTAAAATCTATCACTGTAGTTTATAAATAAGTTCTTTTTAATTTTATATCTTTTTTAAAATCAGGCTTACATTTTTATCAGGAGAGTTTAATTTACCTTTTGTGTGGAAATGAAGACATTTACTGTACACATGTAAAATTCTGATACAAATCCTGTAAGTCTTGAGTTTTTCCTTCATATTTTGTTGCTACAAATTTGATTAGTTATTTTAGATATTTTTTCTAAAAAGCTGTCAGTTACCGTTATTTGTATTTTTCAGTACAAGAGGACAGAAGAGACTTCAGTCAATGTGGGATGCGAGATACCCACTCTGAAGTACTGATCTGAAAATCCCAGTGTTATATGGGTGCAGGGAAGATGGTTGGGCTCTTAGAGAGTCTTGCCACAAAACAGTTTTGTCCTTTCCCATAGCATTTGGTTTTAGCCTCTCTTCATCAGTTTGCTTGAGCTGCCATAGTAATAAGTTCAGAACTGACAGCCAAGGCCAAAGAAATTGCTAGCCTTAGAGGTGGTACTGCACCACCAAACCTGTTTCCCTCCACCACCAAGTAATGGGTCTTTATTAATTCACTGTCCAGTCTTCTTCAACACCTTGAGAGAAAAAGTGAATTGCACTTTGACATGAGTCATTTTATTTGTTTGTTGTTTTACTCCAAAAAAAGTGTATCAAGGTAGGTTTTTCAAGGTAATTTAGTTTTAGTCAAGCAGTATTTGGTGAAATTACTGCCTTGCGTATACAGGCATGTGAAGCCTATAGCTGTTCATACTTCCATTTAGCTGTTAAGATCTGTAGAGTATTTACCGTAAGATTATACGGCATTGACTAGGAGTCTGTTAAAAATGTTTATCGGGCAGGCTTTATATTTAGTAGCAGTTTAAAGCTGGATTGACAGGGACTTAATAGTTGTCATCTTTTTCAGATGATCCTTTAGTTTTGGCATACAAAGAAACTATCTTTTGTCCTTCCCTTCAGACACTCCAGGACTCCTGGACACTGAACCATTCTGCCAAAATAAGCTGTCCTAAACATCTGGAAGGAACTGCCTTGCACTTGTGTAGTGAAGGTTTAGGACACTTCTGGCTTCTGGGTGCTTTTTTCTGGGTCTTTAAGAGGAGCATTTATAGAAAATCCTTCAAGATACGTCAGTCTGTTTTCAGTGGGCATTGGGAAGAACACTGCTATGAAGTCTTGTATCATAAATTCATTAATATCCAATCACATACGGCATCATGCAAACATTTAAAAGGAACATTTATTCAGTGTTCTTCTGTGTATTCTGGCACCAAGGGAATTTGCATCTATGTAGGACTGTAGTGTCTAACAGCAGCAAGCAGCTATGCTTTCAGTCATGCTGCAGTTTGTTCTGTCCACGTTGGAGCTCTCATCTGTATAACGTATAGATGTGAGAGTATCGATTATGTAGTGTCACATATATGGACAGAATATACGTTAGGTATACAATGCAAAGCTTTCAGTGTGGAAGACTTAAGGAGCAGCTCATAAAGTAGTTTAAGCAATCCTTATAAATGTGTTGTATTAGGCTTCTATACCATACCATGATATATAATGCAATCTAGATAGAGACTAAAAATATTATATGAAGCTTCTTGATGTTTTAGGAACTAATTTTGAATTCTTCATGCAACAGGACCCATGGTGTGTGTGTTTCATGCTAAGCATAAGTCTTACTGTGCCTGTTCTGGTGCTGTATGCTAACCTGAGCTAGCTTTGTGCTTTTCTTAAGACGTCTGATACTGGTGCTATGCAGAGAAAGCATGATCAGTTTAAAAAAAGGTCATTTTTTAACTGATGTATTGTAGTAGATATGCTTTCTTTTTAAACTTGCAGCTTTGCCATTTGCTCTTAGTTGTTTTTCTGTTTTTAATCTAATAATATTATAGTAGTTAAGACCAAACCGATCTGGAATACACTAAAAATATGCTAAATGTTTTATAAAATTATTCTTATTAGATATCTAATGTCAAAATTGTTGCCATTTTATAAGAGGCTTAAAGAAAGAAGGCATCTGACCTGATAAATGTCAAAATAACAAAGAAACATTTTTAATAGAAGTGATTATTGTTATTCTAAGCTGCATACACGATATCTCTTGTGCCAAGGTGCTTGTTTGACATGCATTCTTTTGCACTCCGCTGTGTTTTCAGACTGTAAGAAATTCATAGATTAATTTTCTTATTAATTATTCCCCACATTTCCTCCTGGAGTTCTAAGTTCTACCTATGTTACAACATCTAATTATCTGTACCGAGATTGCATGTAACCCTTGAAAAACTACATGCGCCACAGTCACTATAGCAATACAAGGTTGATGGGCATTTTTTGCCACATGTATTTAAATACGAAAGTGTAGGATTAAATTCTCTTTTCATGTTACATTCATTGGCTGGGTTTTGTGTAAAGTGCTGTGTGTACCTTCTTTCATTTTCTTTTATATGCTTGTTTAATAGATACATTTTAGAAAAATTAGGCCAAGAGAACTACTGAGACCAATCATGAAGCAAACAAAAACACAGATCTGAGGCTTTTCTTGGGAGCATCAGACAGCAGAGAATACTAAATAAAAAATTTCATAGTGGGCTAAGCAAAAAAGGTCTATTGTATTCAAATTTCCTCTCCAAATAAAAGATAGGAGAAGGGGAATTAGGGGAAATAAAAGGGATGAGCTATGGATTGATTTTTATTTATTTGAATATTATGTTTAAAAGAAGTAACTCCTGTTTCGTTCTGGTTTTATTTGTTTACTGCCAGTCTTCAAAAATCACTTTCTGTGAAGAACTAACTTTATAGGCATTTTGAAGTTAAAACACTTCTGCTTGTTTCTTGACAAATAATTTTTAAATTATTCCATATTATTTTCTAAATTGTAAATACTGTGTACATCTGTGTATGGTTTATGGCTGTTTCAATCAGGTAGCGATAAGGGAAGGTGAGGAGTGTAGCCATAGGGGATTGGATACAGTATTGGGTACTAACATGACCCACATATGATCTTCGGTATTTTACTGGGAAAGCTAAGTCCTGAAAATAAAGATTGTTTCACTTAACTTGTTTATTTTGGCTACCGCTATGGGTACTCTTACTGTATCTGGAATATTAGCAGGGCTTTGGTTTTTGCTACAAAACATCTGCTTATATGCAGAACTGCTTAGGAAGTTCTTCCTGCCTGCCAAAGCTGAAATAAAACTTGTACGATTTTGATTCAAATTCATACTTGAATTTTATTAGGCACGCAATTATTGTTCACAAAATTGTCTTTGCTAACTCCATTAGGTCTTGATTGTTTGTCACTGAGTCGTGAAAGCAGAATGTTTCTAGAGTTTCTAAATTTATGTCTGAAACCTTCTCAATGAAGGTCCTTGCTTATTGGCAAATTTGTCCATTTTGACTACAAACAAAATCAGAAATCTTTACAAAGGATCCTAATGTTTTTACCATTTGGGAAAAAATGCAATTTAGAAGTCCAGTAAATATGAATTTGTGTAGCCTGAAACACTACTGATGTTTTTTGAGGGAATGAAAGCAAAATATCTGGTTTTAACTTGAAATAAAAAGCAGTGTGGATTCTGAAATGCTGTGTTATTGACTTGTTCTAAAGCTGAGTTGCAGAGAAATGCCACCCTGGCTCTTAGTGGAATAAATCCCCAAGCTGAATAAAAGTCACATTAGATTTGCCTGCTCTAGATGAGAGACAAGAAACTTCACACTATGTTTACTAAATTTGCTGATTCTCTGCAACAGCCTTCAAAGACCCATGCTAATATACTGTGTCTGAAGACTGCATGTTATTTAGATTACTAAAAATCAGTGTTACTGATACAGCAGTGCTAATGCTATATATGATGCTGTTCTGTGCGTTTTCATTAATAACTGATACGTATGAAATCTTGTAAATGCGATGAAATTTAGAAGGATTTAAAAAATGGTGAATGAAAATGAAAATGTTTTTGGTTATATATTGAGGTCTCTTAAAGTCCTCAAAGGATTTATGAGAATTGATAGCTTATATTGTCAGGTGCCGAAAGTCTCTTGATGTTGAGTAAGGTTAGTATCTCCATGTGATGTTATGTTATGGTATGGTATGGTATGTTGTATGGTATGGTGTGTTGTATGTTGTATGTTGTAAGTTATAAGTAAGTTATATGTTATGCTATGTTATGTTATGTTATGTAATGTAAAAATTCTTTCTCTTTTCAGTCAAGTATTTGTATCTGTTTCTGTGAAGCTCTGTTGGAGAGATCTCTAGTTTCAAAAGCAAATGCGGTATCCACAGGCCTCCATCATTTTTAGTGTTACAGCCACGCCTGTAATGTGGTGGGTGATAGCTGCAGTGATTTCAAAGACAAAAATTTCCTCTAAGACAACAAGCAAAAAGTGAAGGAAGTCAGAGCATGATACAGGGTACTAATTTTAGAATTAATACTGAAAATGCATCTATAGCTATAATTATTTGTTTATTTGATTCTTGCTTAATTCTTTATTTATCTTAACAATTCAAGCATGTACCCAGTATCTCTCTGTGAGTAAGAGAGCTGTGTTGGACTGTAGTTGTCATTAGGGGACATTACTTCTCTGGAGGCCAGTGGTGCCAGTTTTCTGTCAGGTCCATCACCATGAAGAGGATGCAATCTCTTGCACTTAGCAATGCATGCTGGAAAGCTAGGGTAATTCCTAAAAAGTCTTGATGCTTTGAAAAACAGGTTTCCTCTCACTGCTCAGCAACAGAAGCTGCCTATTTTATGTTATAATTAAGTGAGACTATAATTAAATGCATATAGAGAGCATTTAGAACATCAAAATCATGTAACACACGTGCTTATAAAAGATGCAAGTGATGATACGAACTACACTTTGAGAGACTTTTCTGATCTAATCGTACTGAATTACAGTTTTTCCTATCTAGATGACTTTGTAGGTCTCCATTGGTAGAGCAGCCATGTGGATTTTTCCCTTTGTGTGCCATATACCTGAGACTGCAGCTCTGAAGTAAGAGCCTTCATCACAGAAATCCTGTCTCAGTAGCCCAGGTAGAGAAAAAAATACTTTAAGCCCAAATGTCTCTTTGAAGTTGGGTAATGAGCAGCTTTCATCCTTCATTTACTCTACTCATTCCTGGCTAGAGCAAATATCTAGATGTTCTTAAATAAAGGAAGTGTACTCGTGTTTCTCTTCTCAAGCTAGACAGCATCCCTTTGTACTTGACTGGCTAACTAGCATATTCTCATCCCTAAAATGAGTAAATCTTTTGCTCTTCCTTCTGTTGACTAATACAACTCTCAGTGTGAAGTGTTGGTTCGTGTACTCTCTCTAACTCTGTGAGTTAACAGACTTACATAATAAAAATACTGGTTGCTCAGTAGTGCCTCTAGATTGGTTAAGGCAGGTTAAAACTGTAGTTAACCAGACAGGCACAAGTGACTTCTAGCATTTTTGTCCTTGTTATACTGCAGTATTTCAAATAAAAAAATCTGGTAGAGTCTTCCTTCTGTTGTCTGTTCTAATTGTGTTTTATAAATTTGTGTGTCGGAAGACAGCTGAAGGTTAGGTATGATATTGCAGAACTAACTGGGGAATATCACTAGGTAGAAGGATGGTTTCCTGATGATGATGATGATGATTTTAGTGGGAAAATAAGACCTAGTTAAAAAACAAAAAACATCTCGAATGGTCAAGAATCTTATGTCACAAAGGCTTGTTTCTTTTTGTGCCGAAACACACTTCTGCTGTACATATTCAGGAAGGAGGGAGTGTGGAATAAACTGAATTTTTTCAGTGTGTCTTGAAATCTCAATTGTTCTGACAATTCTAGTTAAATGCATTTTTTCTTTATGGGATATTGCAGTTTGTCACTCACTACTCCCTCCACTGTTACCTCAGGTAATTCGCAATCAATCTGTTGCTGTGTTTGCGAGAGGCCAGATGAAAACTGTGGCGCTGTTTTGGTTATGTGGTAAAGCAGCACTTCAGGACTGTTCAAAAAGGTCTGAAGTGCATTAGGAGTATTTTGACATTGATCTGTACCTTTGAACAGTTTTAATAGTCATGTTACTGTAAACCTGTTACTAAACTTGGGACGCTTGAGTCCTGTGCCCTGGAAAATTAGCTACTAACAGTTCACGCAGCCACTGTCCCAGCTGGGTTGGTTTTTTTTTTCTGTTAGAGCAGAGTGAACAAATGAACACGTGCCTATTTCTTAGTCACTATTCTCTGAAATGGTAGCAAGAATATGGTGAATAGCTAAAGAAAAGTAGCATTTTAAAGTTTTGGAACAATGTGGCATAGAGTTTTGAGTGGGAGCATTTAATTTTGTGGAGGAGCAATGTGATTAAAGTTATCTCTGACCAGCATGAGTGAAGACTTTATTTTAACATAGGAATACAAGGTGCAAGGGCAATTGATTTTTGTGTCACATAGACGTGGACATGTTAACAAATAAATATGCAGATGATGAGTAAACTGGAAAAAATACTTTGATTTTGCTCTTCTATGTATAATCAGTAAAACTTGCTGCACATTGCATAGAGCTGCGCAAAGGTTCTGTGTTGGTGCTAGCAGTGAACTCCAGGCCACATGCTGTCCCGTGAGGCTGCATTTCACTGCCAGGGCACGATTCTCATTTTGTGGTAGAGAGCCTTTTGGAAAGGACGGCAACATCGTTGATTGGTTGTGGTAGGAAAGAGAAGTTGACAAAATAGTTGTACTTTCCTAAAAAAAAAAATCTGTTTTTTAAAAAACAGTGACTTGAAGAGATAAGAAAATACTTGTACTTTCAGATCATACAGAAAACATAGGTGGTGTGATTTTTTTAAGCAGTTAAAACCTGTGACTTGAAGAGCAATCTGTTCTTGTTCATGAAATGTATATAATATTTGCATCTGTATAAGTGTAGTAATATAATTATGTTAAGAATCTCCATAGAGTGCTGCAGTCTATTTCATTGCATTTGTGTATATTGCAGTAGCTTCTAAAAGTATGAGACAGACCCTGAATTTCTCATGTGATGTATACTCTACAAACACGTAACAAAAGCATTATTCAAAAAATTTTGGTGCATATAGTGTTAAGTTGGTTTTGGGTTGGTTTGGGGTTTTTTTTAGGTATCCTAAAAAGAGCTTCTGGTTTTATTTTGATTATTAGAACTTTCACTTTGCCTAATATTCACACTGATTGTGATTTAAATTTCCTTTGCAGTTTACGTGTGAACTTGGACATGGGTAAGGCAGCCTATGGGTGGATGATTATGAAAGATGAGAATATTCCTGGAACAGTTGTTCGAACTAGCACCATACCAGAAGAGTTGGGACGATTAGTTTATTTACTAACGGATAAAACAGGTATATCAGGTTACAATTCTGAAATATGATGTCTTTACAAAATTTCTAAACTTTATTCTATATTTGAGTGTGCTATATAAGAGCAGGTATACTGATTTTTGTTTTTCAGTGAAGTTTCAAGCATGTGCTTGAGGACTTTGTATCAGTACCAGTAGGCTTAGGTAGGCTGGTACTTAAATTTTAAAGTCGGTGTTTGGTGGTAATCTAACTTATTCCAGTGGGAACACTCCTACTATAGCAGTAGCACACTGGATAACATTAGTTAAGAGTACCATATATATCACTCTGAAAAGACTCTGGATTAGCGCTCAGGTTGCTGTTTTATTCTGCACCTCCTTCTACTGCAAAATTGTATGATAGTAACAGTTAAGAATGGACTTCCAGAAAGCAAGTTTTTTACACAACAAATCTTAAGATTGGTCTCCAAAATGACATCATTATTCCCATGAAGTTAGTTGCTCTTTATGTTACAAAGACCAGTTCTAGAGCTGCTGTATGATTTCATCTTCTTAACTGTGAACTGTTACTACGCCTGACTTAGTATATTGGGAAACCCAACACTTACCAGAATCAGAGTATAGGTAAGTGTGTGAAGAAGTAATAGCTTGTGCTAGGCTGCTGTCAGCTGTTATGGCTGAAACTTGTTATAGTTCTACCACACTCTTAGTTCTAGATGTATTTAAGAAATCTTAAAGTTTATTTTGAAAAATATTATAACAGATGTCAAGTTAAATTCTGTAGAAATATGGTATTTCTTCTCATTTCTTGATTATTTCTGTGATTGAATAGATCAGTTCTGGTGGACATACTGTTTTTATAAGAAGCTGAACTTTTGAACTGAGAAATATGTTTCCCAAACAACTGAAGAAATCTTTTAGTGACATTAAATATCATATAGCTCAAAATAGTGAGAAGGCATTTGAGGGGGGGCACAGGTTGGACTCTATTGTACTGTTCAGAAAGCATAATACATAGTTTACATCTCTTTCTGCTTGAAATAGTCCTACATTTCATCCCATGCTGAACACTCCCATTACTGCACATTTCAAAATGAAATGTAAATTTAATATATTGTCACAGTTTCAAAATATGCTTTCATTTTTTTCTATAAGTACGTATGTTAGCGTGTACACTTCCGAATGCTGTTCTCCTGTTTTGTAAAAGATAAAGACGACTGCCACCTCCTTTCTTAGTATGTAGAAACGTGTATTGCTAATTATAGTGTAGTAATTCTTCAAAGCAAGCGAACAGTTCTTTTAACAAGTTTTGTTTCAGTTAGCTAATGATCTGTATGCTATTTGAAACTGCTTATTGATTTTAATTGCACCCTTCATCATTATAATTTATGTAACTTTTAAGAGTGCTGTCTCATCAAAGACTTGAAATATGTAATTTATAGAATACGTTTGGAGAAAGGGAAGTATGTTGAAAATAATGAATTTTCAAAACAATGCAGTTGAGTACATTTTCCCAAAGCGCTACATTGTAAGCGAAACCAATGTATACTCATTATACTTTTCTGATGGAGAATCCAGATACCATACTGAAGAGGAAATGCAGTTCAAGTGTTGAGGTATTCTGCTTACAGTTAGACTGTACAGAAAATTTTAAGAGGCTTGCTAAAGAAAATGCTAATAGTTCATTCGCCCAACTCTACAATTATATTCTGACTCCTACTAGTCTGTTTGAGAAATAAAAAATTGATTGAGAAAGAAAAAAGAATTAAAAAAAAACCTGCTGTAGTTCTGCTGCTAGAAAGACAACAAATACACTTAACCTAATACAACAGTAATTAAAACCAAAGTTTTTCTCCTTAAAAAAAATTCTTTTTCACAACATAAAATTTAGTGATGCTGTATTTTTCCAAGCAAAAATACTGTGTTACATTTATAAAGCTTTGAAAGGATACATCTAATTGACTTACATATACAAAGAGAAACAACCCTGCTTTTGTTCTAGTTGTTTTTTGGCGTTTTTTTTTTTCAACCCACGTTATGCCACTTGCAATCCCAGTAGTTCTGTTTAATTTTAAGAAGCACTTGTATTCTGGCTTTTCAGAGTATGTGCTTAAAAGAGGCTCAATAGAGAAACGTTAAAATGTTTTTACCAGCAAATATGTTTTTGTATGCCTTGGAAGTTTGCTAGTATTCAACCTCAAAGGTTTTTCAGAGTACTGAAGGCTGCTGAGTTCTGGAGGAAGGTCTGAATCTGTAAGCTAGGGATGTAAAAAGGAAAATAAAAGCAGTATTCTAGGGCAGTACTTCCAAAATGTTTAGGACTAACAGTCAGCAGTGCACTTTTATTCAAGTGTTTGCTGAAAGCTGATGTAAGTGAAAATAAGCCTGGAGTGCAGCAGGCATCACCAGCTTCAGAACACTGAACCCAGCCTTGCTCTTCAGATCATGAAGGGAAATGCTGCTCAATTTTGTTAGTCTTAAATTTTAAACTGTTTTTAGTTCTGGACAAACATGTAGCCAATGTACCTCTTCCATGAGTGTATTGGTAGCTGCTTCCAGTTTCTCTTCCTGAATACATTTGGTCTTATTCTGCTTTTTAGCATAAATGTGAAACGTAGGTAATGAACAGGATCTGTACAGTTAATCCATTATTTCCATTGCATGGTTGTACACTGTTCCTGTGAGCTGGCTTCAGTACTTTCTCAGTTGAATTTTCAGTTCTACTCATAAAAACCAGTTGATTTTGTTCTTCTGCCCACCGAAGACTTGGCTTTCAGGGGAGAAAGAAGAGCCAGTTTTTTAGCTGTGTACCTCCCAGATGGATACTACTAAAAAGCAGGACTAAAAAAACGTGAAGTTTTTCTCATTGAAAAAAGAAAAAAGGGAATCCAGAGAACCGTTTGCAAAAATCTTATATTGTGGTCCAAGCTTCACTGGAAATGGTTGAGAATTAGTTGTTGAGACTAAGGAGCATAGCATTACTAACATAATTGCAAGGTAGTCCTTTATATGATTGTAAATTGGGTTTGTGCTTCATCAATAAGGTTTTTGACAAGAAGCGTCCATCACAGTGGCGCTCTCATTTGCCACAGTAGAATAGAAAATGAAGTATCCCAATAATTGCATTATAGTTTCCTTATTGTGGGACAAGAAAGCAATGTGGTATAATTAGGTTTGATTGGAGTGCATGTTTCCGGTAAGATCTGAAATTAATGATGTTGCTATAGTGACACATCTGTGGCCACCAGTGCGTGAAACATAAAGTAATTCATTCGACAAGAGAAGACATCTGTTAACTGCAAGGATGCAGAGCATATTGACACTGACCAGAAATACTAGACGTTATGTGATAAATGAACAAATGATGCTGAAACAGGAGGACAGATAATTTGTACTTAATCTGCTGGGAGAACTTTAATCTTCTCACTGGTTGCATTTGACAATGCCATTGTTTAAAGAACAATGCTGCAGAGAACTCATAAATTTTAAAACTTAACTCAGGGTGCAACCTATTAAAGCAATACATTAATTCCTTTGTTAGGGAGTTTTTATCTTCATGTAGAACAAAGCCATTGCTAAAAACACCCACTAAAACAACAGGTTTTTTAGGACTCACATTTTAATTATAGCATCCATTACCCAAAATGCCATGTTGTTTGGACTTGAATCACATATAAGTTTGACAGAAAGGCGTCATCCGTTGTGGCGGCGGGGGGGGGGCACTTATCGGGAAGGAATGGTTTCCACCATTTTCCAAGGGCAGCTGAGCATGATAGCTTCTCCTAGGTGCAAAAAGATTCTAATCGTGAAAGAACAATAAAGATATTTGGCGGTATTTATTGAACATTTCTGTTGCTTAGGACATGAGATGGCAAACATTCTGCCGTTCATGACAACTACCAGAGTATTCAGCTAAAACAAATGCTTGCAGTCTTCCAAGTGTAGTTATTTACTAATGCATAGACCTGTATTTGAGTTCTGTAATTAACATTTTAGCTGGTGTTTGGACCAAATGAGATACCTAACAGATTCAATAGTTGAACAGATGCATAGAGCAATGGGATTCTTGATTTTCTGGGGAAGCCTTGTGTTAGAGGTTGGTGGATATGGGTGTTTTTATTAAATGGGCCCAATGTGATGTTCTGTTAGACTAGTGAATTTCAGTAGAAGTTTCTGAAAATTAATCTTTTAAGGTATACTTTAGTTGAACATTTATCTGTTCAACATACGCTACCAAGAGAGAAAGAGTAATTAAAAAAATGCTGGTAGAATGGTGTTTCTTCTCTTTGATAGGGCAATAGTGTGTATATACATCTTACGCTTCCTCTACTGCTATGACTTTTAGTACCACTAAGGTTGCAGGGTGAGTAAAGCAGACTAGGAATGGAAAGTTTTGATAGAGAGATTCTACAAGAAGTTTCCAGACATGCACTCAAAGTAGATCAGTCAAAGGCACCTGTACTTTGTGGCTTCTGCTGCTCTCCCATAGACTGAAAATATACAGTGTATCCACTGAGCATCCATGTTGCTCTTAGATATTGTTGTAATGCTTCTGGGAGACAGAAGTCACAGAGGAAATAGCTGCTGCTGTTACCTCTACTGTTACCTTCTGCCCAGGAAAGAATGAACATAGCTCAGCTCTCTCTGCCTTCACATTCGTTTGTGATGGGTTGTACTGGCGTTTGTTTGGCTTGAGGTTTTGTGGTGGTTATGTTTATGGCCTCTTAGTAATGAAGCAGCTGAGAAAGTTGGCATATTCTAGATATGTGTTTACCATGAGGGTTTTTTTGGTTTTGTTTTTTTTTAACATTCTGTACTAGGTTATTTTAATTTTTTTTCCTGGGTTCATAGAAAGAATTTTTACTTCCAGATTGTTGCCAACAGTCTAATTATTAAGAGTGTAGGTCCCAAACTTCCTAAAAGTTTCCATTAAAATGTTTACATTTACACTAATTTTTCATCTGTTTAAGCAAATAGCTCAAAGTACTCCTATTTTATGAGTTACCATCTCAATTTCTCACAATATTATTAATTCTTCTGCTGTATATATTTTCTTGCTTTTTTGTTTTGGCCTTTTAGATTGTTGGTATTAGTCCAAATTATCATGTAGTAATATAGGATCAGAAAGATCTGCATCTGCTTCTCAAAAACAAAACAAAAAAAACCCTCTACTGCTCTGTTGCGAATCACATCTGTTACCACCCAGGGAATGATGCCTTCAGGACTTTTTGCTTAGAAATTAATTTCCTCTCTGCCTGCTTTACTCTGTGTTTAATGATACAATTGTAGGGAAAAGAAGAAGAAAAAAAGCACTCTTGGCTTCATTAAAGAACATACTAAATTTTTCCTCAACAATTATATACTAACTTTTTTAGTCAGAATATTTTTCCTGTGTGGTACCTGCATTCCAGAGCAAAATTTAAGAATGTGTGA
Source organism: Cuculus canorus (assembly GCF_017976375.1). NCBI lineage: Eukaryota > Metazoa > Chordata > Aves > Cuculiformes > Cuculidae > Cuculus > Cuculus canorus. Next base: position 99,378,791 of record NC_071402.1, read on the forward strand.
TAGTGATAGTAGATCATACATCGACTAGCATAATTTCTGGAAGCTTTTCTAAAATAAGCTCTTTTTGTCTAATAATTGTTCGTATTAGCAGTGTCCTGGAATCAATAAGTAGGTCTTGGAAAAACATTATTAAAAATAGAAAGCTCTTTCACTGTTCTTTATCACCCTGAGCAGTCTAGAGAGCTCAATTTTGCATTGCTTTTCATTCCTAAAGTGGGCTATGCTAGGTATCTAGGTATTTGAAGGGTTTGCATTTTGGGACTTAAAGTAAAAGATATATTGCTTTGTCAAGGTGTATTAATCTTCAAGTAATGACTAAAATTTAAGACAGAACTACTGCTAGAATTATAACATGACTGATTGGCACCATGTAACACAAGTGGGAAGCGTTTCTGTCACATTTTGGTGTTTCATTCATTAGAAGATTTTAGGAGTAAATTCTTAATTTGCACACATGTTGAAACTTGACTTCCATGTAGATGACTGGAAAAGGTGTATTTTGTATTATTTTTGCAGAGATATTTTGAGCACTTTCCTGAGTGCAGCTACCGATGTTTATCTAATATCACATCAGGTTTATTGTGGCTGTTGTTGAAAGCCTTATACTAGTCTTAAGAAGCATGAGTAAACTGAAATTGTTGTTTCTTTTCTTTCCTTTTCTTTCCTTTTTTTTAATTACAATTTTGTGTAGCAGGTGCCAGTGTTTTTGCAGCCTCTTTTTGTAGGTCATAGATGTTTCCTATTACTGTAGCAGATAAAAAGGATTGTGTGAGTAATGTATAAGATGCAAGTATTGCGTCAGGATTGCTGGGATGTTAATTTCTATGTCTTTATAAGTTGATTATTTTTCCTTGCCCATGTTTCCTAAACTCGCTTCCTTGGCTGCTGATTGTTGTAATGTAAGAAAATTCAGGCTTTTCTTCTCATAATCTTTTCTTCTCCATTTACTGACAAGGAGTTTGAGGAGTGGGGAACACACAAATTTTCCACATATCTACCTTTCCCTCACCAAGCATCATTTGGACCGATTTAATGGTGTCAGAGGAAATAATCTTTCCATATAATAATCATAGGGCTAATTTTGTTTCCTGCTCTGTTCTCCCAAGCAGCAATTACAGAACTAGTGGGAAGCGGGTTTGACAGTTGCCTGCTGTCTCCAGTTTTGAGTAGCATTTAGTTTCCCTACTCCTAGGGAGTGTTTATTTTAATTCAAAGGCTTGGCTAACGTTAGGGCATTGAGAAGATATTAGAAAGCCTGAAAGGTAAGGAAGGTGGTGCAGATTTACTTGGAAATTTCTTGCAATAAACATTATTGAGCAAATTGAAGGAGTTTGTATTTTTTTTTCTGACTGAGATTTTAGTCTTTTTTGTCTCTCGTGTTTGTTAGTGGAAAGCTAGATGTTTCTCACGTGCAAGCTGGAGATGGGATTTTTCTAGTCTATACTTAAAGTATAAAATTTAATCAGCAATTTTAACAAAAATTCTCAATAGAAGTACAGGTTCTAAAGGCAAAAGAATGGCTTTGTATCATTCATGTATAAACAAAATCTTTTCTTGTCCTTTGTATGAAAGTAGCCAAGAATTTTGTCCTTGCTAATTCTAGAGGTCAGGAACTTTTTCTTTCTGGGCTGTTTCTCCAACCTTGGGAATATTCTGCTTCTCATGTGAATTTTTGATGATGTTAGGCAAATTTTGTTGAAAATTTATGCACATAAACTTTTATTTTAAATTTTTTTTAAATTTCAATAATATGACTATAGAAGAAATAAAATCCTCAACAACGTGGAGGGAAAAGCAAAATGGAAGTGTAATTTGTAATGATAGAGGAGGAATTTGGAATGATCATCTAGTGCTGGTAATACAGGAAAACAAGGTTTGATAGTGCTGTATGACGGTACTACAGTTGAGATAAGTTTCATTGTACAGATATTACAAGAGAGCGAGAGTGGAATACATCTCAAGTGTAACTGAGAAGGCCATGAGACTTTTACAGCCCGAATGAATCTTTGAAGATCACTAATAGTTCTAGTCCTGTTGGATGCATAACAGGATGCTAGCTGTCCAAACAGTTCTGTTTTCCACATAGTAATTATAGCATATGTCTTGCGTTTAAGTTTCTCTGTGTATTTTGGCATACTGGGAAAAAGACACAATATAAAAAATAGGCTAGATAAACAAAATTAATATTAAATATTTAATTCTATAATTTTCAATTATAGGTAATTATTATATCTTCCATATTAAAAATTTTGTAGAAGCTTCAAGAATGCCCCCACAACACAGAAACAAAAGTGACTTTTTTATCGTCATATTTATGCATTTTAATGACCCCAAAATGTGTAGTTAAATATAAGAATAGCGTTATACTGTATTAATTTCACTTCAGCTGAGTAACCATAGGAACAGACTTTTGGGAAGGGCCATTGTCAAAATAACCTTTTGTGAGCTGACCGCGGGAAGCTAGGTGGTAGTGACCTTTTTTTGCCTAATGTGCCATATCATGGAAGGCTGAAGCCCCCACCCCTCAATTACAGCTTTTCCAAACCAAAGGATGTGACGAGTTGGCAGAGGTGGATGCAAAGTGTCAGCCTGTGACTGACACCCTGTAGTTTCTTACAAATGTGACATGAGCTCTGAAAACACTGGTTTTGTTCATTCTGACTTATTCCGGTCGTAGGCTAAGTCTGTCAGATTTGGAGGGAAATTGGGTCTTAATGACTTACTATAGGTAACATTGAATTAGCCTGTTTGCCAGAATGTCTGCCTTCATACATGAAGTGAAGGATATCTGTATGAATTTTGAGGGTTTGGTGGGGGATTTTTTGCCTTAGGTTTTCTGATACATGTTGCAAACTCTTCCATTTGCTTTTGAAAGTCTGTTCCATACAAAGACTACATTTTCTGTCTCTGACATGAAGAGAAAAGATTGTGTCTTTTTTGAGCTTGTATATGTAGTTGTGTTCCAGAATCAGCTTGAAGTTGGAATCAGTGTTTTCTTCCAGTATGACAAACCCTGATCTTTCTCCACAAACATTCCTTTAACTAAACTGGTGCTAACTAAGGATTAATTCCTTCTTTCCAAAAGAAAATTTTGGAGGGGGAGGGGGGAGAAGGGCTCTCGCTGTCTCACAGTGTTTTTTGCTGCTTTGTGATATATTGCTGCTTTATTACAGGAACACTTACACAGAATGAGATGATATTTAAGCGCCTCCACCTAGGTACTGTGTCCTATGGAACAGACACAATGGATGAAATTCAGAGTCATATTATAAACTCTTATTCACAGGTACCTCATTTCATTAATTATTTACCTTTAATATTGAGATTTTTTTACAGCATTGAAGAATTGTTGTTGCTGATTATGTCTAGAATACTATGAAGATTGAGATACTATGAAAATTCTTTCATTTGTAGGCGTCTTTTAACAGATGTGATGAAAGGGAGAAATGTAAGACAGGGTGTAGTTCTCTCATGATTATGATGTTCCTCATAATACCCACTTAAAGCAGTTTACTTTTCTATTCCCCACTAGCAGAAATCTCTTAACCTTTCTATGTAGTGCAGTCTTTCTGCTGCCAAATCTTCTAAGAGTAAGCTATTCATTACTGAGACTGCAAATTAAAAGTAAGTGTCCAGAACAGGACAAACAGTAATTATATCTTTGAAGATATAGACATTGAAAAAAACACATTAATTGGTTTAACCAGAAAGTAAAAAAATAGTTGTCAAAATAAAATAAAATATATGAAGGCATATCTAAACAGTGTTTTTTAAAAAAATGAAGATGACTGCACGCAGCAAAAAGCAGGAGGTGGAGGGCGGGTGTAGAAAATGGAAAACTATATTGCTTGAGAGCAAAGTATTCCTGTGATGTGTAAGAGTGCTTGGACTGGAAAGTGTACAAGAGGATTGTGCCTCCTTGTGTGAGTCAATTTTGGGGTGAAGGTGGAAGATGGAATTCTGCAAGCATCACTTGCATCTCCCATGTATTTGGGTGTTTTGTGCAAACCTTTCTAAGCACCTGATTCCACTCTGAAATTAGGAATCTTTATTTTTCATTTCTCTTCTTTAAAACAGAAAATGATTAAACATGGCACAACAGGAAATAAATGATAGGTCAACTACTATTTCTACATGTTGTGTACAGTATAATAAAACTTTTTATATAGAAGTTCTTTTCCATAATTAAATTGAATAAACAAGCATGATGGTCTGAGCCAGTTTAAGTTGTAGACTGGCCTCCTTGACTGTGTCCTCATTTTCACTTGTGAAAGGATTTTTGGTTCCACACCTGATTTTAATCTTTAGCTGTACTGTGTTTTTGTACCATGGCTCCATTCTCATTTCCTTAAAATAAGAATTAAAAAGTAGCTGTTTGACACAGTGCTGGACTTGGCTAATATGTAGCTTTTGGGAATAAAGGCAGGAGGGAAAGCAGTAGTTAAGCAGTGTGTGTTCTAAGTTTGTGTATTATTTCCCATCTAAATACATCCACAGATCCACTTCTTGACTTCCTTTTCCTTTGATATATCTGTTTCAGCTTAATTCTTAGTAGGTATAGCCATGAATAGTAACTGAGATATAATATGACTTAAAAATGAGCTATGGAACTCTTTTACCTAAAGACTGGCAGTCCAAATTTGGTTTAGAATGGGTTACTGAAAGTAACTGCTACCTGACTATGTTTATAAAAATCACCCACACATAGTTTTGTTATAGTGGGTTGTTTGGCTATTCACAGTAACAACTGTAGGAATAAATAATATTAACTAACAGTCTTGAGCTGACACACATAGGTCTGACTGAGTTTGGTGGCTACGCACCAGTCTTCCTAGAAGACTGGCTTTGTATCTTGCAGCTTAAATATGCTGTCTGAAAAGAATTGCACGATTGCTGGAATTCTACACATGGTTAGTTAGATATTTAATAATTGTAACAGATTTGGCACTGACATATTTAAATGAGGTAAGAAATGTGAGGGAAGCTTTTTTCCTTCAGTTGTGGGAAAAGTTATCCCAAATCTACTTTTGCTGTTTGTTGATGATGAAAAGAACTTTCCTGGAACTTCCTTTTTTTCAGCTTTGTAATAGCACTACTTGATGTTAAATAATGCTGTAATTATGCCTGTGTTGGTTGCAACTCTTTAAAACCGAAAAATGAAGGAGTCTCGGTAACAAAACAAGCAACTGTTAAACAATTGTTTCAATCTGAAAAAGTACGGTGAGGTTTTTATTTAATCTATGATAACAGAAGCTGCCAGTTAGCTAGGCAGTGGTTCTTGTGTGACATTGATTTTATCCCTTGTTTGTGTTCTGGTTTATTATTACAGTGGACCTACTAGACTATTGTCATCTTAATGTAACACACAAATCTATTATAACCTGATTATATTTCCCCACTGGAAGCATTTTGTGATAGAGGGCATAATCTTTAATGGAATTTGTGTGAAATTAAATTATACAAGCATCAATAAACATAACATAATTCAGAAGGAGTAAATCAGCTTAATTTATTTGTGGCTGTAATGGCATCAACGTTAGCAGAATGCAAATGCAGAGGTTGAAAGCTGAAAAGCAGTGCCAGATGAGCAGAAAGTTAAACCCTTTATTAGACAACACTGTAATTTGATGGGCAGAATGTTCACGGTTCAGCAGATTGCAGTCAGGAAGAAAAGAGCGTGGTTTCTGAAGAGGTTGTCTGAGTTACCCTGCAGTGAACAGAGGAGCTTTTGGTAGTACTGCTGATATATTTAATGTCCTGACCTTAAATAAAAAACCAAACAAAAAATGAAATACCAAAAAAACTCACTGAAGCCCCCACCAAACCTCACACATGATAAAGCCTAAAACAAACAAACAGAAAATAAGCCCACTTATTTTAGACTAATTATAAACATATAGTACTTTTTCTTAAAAGATTCATTCAGTCTTAAAATAGTGCTAATTTAGTGGTTATGCAACACAAATGTGATCTTCAAATATGTGTCAAACTATTACTTTGCACAATTAATTTAGTAGATTATTGAATTCTTGTAAGGACAAACAAACTTCAGCCTGCAACAAAAGCATAGAAACTGCATTAGTTCACAAATAATATAGAAATTGTAGGGTTATAACTTAAATCAACAATATTTGTATTTTAATGACTCCTAATATTTGTAGTTAACAATGATACTTGCTTTTGTTCTTTTCTTCATTAACAATGTGGCAGTCTTCAAAATAAGGAGATTTAGGTGAAGATTTAAAAGAAAACTTTTTCAATTTAATGGCATTGGACTTTGCAACCTCTGACTATACACAGGTGACAAACATACAGAAGAACAACACCACTCAAAACACCACCCTTGCAATGTTGTTTTGGTGGTTTTGAACTCATCCAGTTGGTTGCTGGCTTAAATGCTTTGTTAAAAAACGATTCTTAGACTGGAAAGGACATTAAAGAATTATTGTGACAAATCACTGAAAAAAGTAAATTCTGAAGTGAGGAAGCAGAATACAGTCAGCCTATTGACCCCTTTTGCTGCATGTTTGGTTTTCACATTTTTCAGTTGTCTGCAGGCTCTGTTACTGAAATCTGACTACAAATGCAAGGTGGTGATCCCACAGTTATGTATCAGTTCTACAGAAAAATAGATGAGGGGTTATGGATCACAAATTGAAGGAGTTAACTGCAGTTTATATAGAATAAATAAATGGTTACTGTCTTTATCATTTATCAACCTTTGTAAAGGTAACAATCATATATTTATGTTTTGTTTCCGTTATTATTTGTACTGCCGTTCATTGCGTTGGATCTTAAAGGTGCACTCTCAGAATAGTGGAAACAGTACAAGTTCAACACCATCTAGGAAACCTCAGTCATCTGCACCCAAAGTCCGCAAGAGTGTCAGCAGCCGGATACACGAAGCTGTGAAGGCCGTTGCGCTGTGCCACAATGTGACCCCAGTGTATGAATCCCGAGCTGGTGTGTCTGGAGAAACAGAATATGCAGAGGTGGATCAGGACTTCAGCGATGAAAATAGAACTTACCAGGCTTCCAGCCCTGATGAGGTTAGTATGCAAGGGTGAAAAAATGCATCTCTCATAAAGAACACGACAAGCTAAGTTTAAAAGAGCAGAGCTGTGGAAGAAGAGTGTTTTGGGCTGGGATTTCTTTAACATTAGCAGTAATGTGGTTTTATTTCCTCTACAGCTCTAGAGCAGTGAGCAGGTTGAGAGGTATCTTTGTTTTTTTTAAAGACATTCTAGCAGTGTTTGAAGCTTGGGTGTACCGTTGGTGATGTAGCCGCTGAAAACAGTCAAAACAAGGTTGTGCTAAGATGTGAAGAAGGGACTGTGTATCTGAAAGCCAGTATGTTTTTCTAGCTATACAAGTTGATCTAGTACAAGATCATATTTCTTCCAGAAACCTCATCTTGCCGCAGCATAGCCTATTACTCTTGGTATACATTTGGTTTATGAGTCTGATATATCACCATATGCAACACTAAAAAAACTCTAGCTATTCAAACTGTGGGCTGTAATTGCTAAAAGCAACAAGTCTATAACTAGAATTTTTCAGAATCAAGAAATAAAATTGTCTGTTTTCATGTATTTTTGAACTAACAGGCATTACATGCATTTCAGATGCTATAAACAGTTTGTAGTGTCAAAGGCTGGTAGAATATAAAGAAGTAGCTGGTTCTTGGTGATTAAAAGTGGCAATCAGAACGTTTTTAAGAAAAAACTTCAGGCAGGACTTGAGATGCAGGCTCTTTGGCTGAAATCAATAATCCATAATACTATATGTAGTGTTATATAGTGTGAGTTGATCAGCGTTTTGAATTAAGAATGCTGGAAGTGCATTTGTTTATGCCTGAGATAACTGTAAACATAGTTTGTTAGTGTGTTTATATAATGTTTGACTTTTATTATGCGTATGTGTACAAATATTCATATGCACATATTCATATTTGCTAAATAGATCAGTGTAATGAGCCTATGAGGTATTACTGAATATAATGAAAGACTGCATGAACAAGTATCTACCTATGAAGGTATGATGACAGCTACGGATTAAGTAACCATTCTGCTTTAACAGCCAGAAATGTTAATAAATCAGCTGAAGAGCCATGCAGTTGAGAGAAACTGTGGGTTTTCTCTCCCACTGGCTCTTCTCTCTCTGTGGGCTTTTGTACATTCATTCAGTTGTTTGGAACCTGAAAATATTGCCATAAAGAGCATTTCTCCTCCTCCCGTACTTGCTAAAGGAAACAGCTTGTAAAACTTGAGAATTATGCAAACAGTGCCCTGGGAAGACAGTAGGGAATTTGACCTTGGAAAGAGGAAAGGAAACTTGATAAAATGCTAATATGACGGACTGGGGGCTCAGGGTGGAAAAGGAAGTGTAAACTGGCAACAAATAAACTGTTAGTGCTGCAAGGAAGGTAAAGCACAGGTGTCATTTTACTAAAGGTGTTTTCTTTATCATCTTGACTCAAACATTCAAACTATATGACAGTGAAATTAAAATCTTACATTTTAGAACAGCATTAAATTTCCTTTTCGTTTCTCAAAGATAATGCTTGAAACACTATTAAAATTATCATATTGAACAAATATGCTTTAATTTAATGAGAAATTGATGCTAAATGGAGTCTTCTAAAAAGATGAAGCTACAAAAACATTTAAACAGCATAAAAATTGCAGCATGACAGCAAAAAGCATAAGAGTTGAAAGACTAACAGGTCTTTATCATAATTTTTTAAGGAGTTCTATTGATGCAATGTTTGCAAATCACTGGAGCCTAAGGAAAATAACATAAATGGTTCATTATTTAGCTTATTGAACTTTCCTGCAGTTAGGTTGACGGATGATGCCAATGTTTCCCAATCAACAAAGTACCATTTTAAAAGCATTTTTTATTGAATAAAGTGCTTTGAATATTGCACCCTGGAGCTTTATTTAGGGAAATGGTTCAATTGATGTTTTCTGTTTAACCTCAGCACTGACCTATCACAACATATTTGGCTAATAAGCAACATTATCATTTAATAGACTTAACCAGTTTTATGCAATGTACTTTCTCAACATTGCAACTCTGTTCTCTTAGATTTTGTTTATGGATCTGACTTGACTGCAGTCTTTTGAATGATGATGTTATTTGCGCTGTTGTCTGTTGAATTATATAATATTGCATGATACCACTGTAGCACATAAAGAGCAGAGAGCAATGTGTAAGTATAAGCTGTTCTTCCATGTAGGAAGCTATAAGAAGCAATTTAGTAGTACTTTGACACACTTAACGAATTGACTTGAGGAATTCATTTGAAATTCTTCACATCTGTGTGTGTATATGTGCGTCCATATACAGATTAAATGTAACCATAACGAAGTATGCACATTTCGAAATAGGTACATGCATCATAAAAGATGTATTTATCCATTGTTAGAGTAACCTGAGATAAGTAACTGATTTTGTATTCATAATGTGAACTCTACTTATGCTAAGCTCTTTGTTTCTTATGATAAGTGATCAATATTTCATTTTCTCTGAAAGAGTGGAAAGTTTCAGTTGCTGTCACTTGTCCTCTACAGCTATAGCATAGGAAAACATGCACCAAGAACTCACTGAAAAATGTGAAAACAGGTCCTACTTGGACATCATAGGTGTAAGTTCAGCTCATCTGTAGAAAGCCAGCTACTTTAATGTAATGAACAATCATAAAAGGATATAAGTTAAGTAGGTAAAGCAATGGAGTTCAAAGGTCACAGACACAAGCAATTCAGGGGCATGCTATGAACAGGAGCCTTTGAAGACCTTTGCTCCCCTTGGTCGGAAAAGATTGATCAGTCACAATTTTTAATGACTGCTTACTCTCATAAACCAGCTATTTATTCGTTATGCTTTGTCCTGCACTGCTATATTCTCAAGCATTTCTAATTCTAGGATTTTGACTATTTAAATTCTACCTAAAGTGTGGTCAGTTATTTAATTCCAACATTTCTGTCCAGAGACAAGAAGGTTGCTAAAATTAATTACAAGGATACAAAGCCAATCATTTAAGAAGAGACAGGGAAATGATATACCCTTAGTGAAGCAGCTTTTTTGTTTACAAAAGTGAATCTGTAATGTATGAGACATGTTGTATTGTTTAATTCATTTTATTGTGTGTGCTTATTGAAGCAAGACTAATTGTGTTGTTTTGTCAATGTATTGTGAAAAGCAAATCACTCAGTAGCATAAACCCATCACTTTCATGACCTTCAAGACCTGCAAAGAATAACTACTCCATAGCTTGTCTTGAATATTGATTGGCAGTTTTTTGACATGATCAAGCTGTATTTTGTAAACTAATAATTTTATTTAATTTTTAAGTTTCTTGATGAAAAGTGATGGACTGCAAATGTTAGTTATCACATCATTGTTCATAAATACAAACAAACCAGTGCTGACTGGAAACATATGCAAGTTGTTGTTGAACAAACCAAACAGAAATTATTGACAACACTCAGGCAGTGGAAAAAAAAAATCTCACTGCTTCTTCCCTGTTTCCAGCCAATAGCTTTAACTTAAAAAAGTCACATTTATAACCTCTATATACTGTACATGGCAACCTGATTTTGAAAGTAGATCCTATTGTCTGAAGAGAAGATGCTCTTAAATACTCTGCAGTAAATGAAGGTTGGTTACATGAGAATTCTTCTAAGCAGCAAAACTAGCTTACAGATTTTCCATTCCTTGTCCTTCTTTCTCACCCTACAAATTGCTTCCTCATATATGCCAAAAACTTCAAAGCCTTTATTTATATGGGTTATTTTCCACTTTAAGTGGTCAGATTCATAGCATGACTCCAGAAAAGCTGTCAGCACAACTGTGGGGGAACTGCTGGAGGATGGAGAGAACTGCCACCACCAGCTGCGAGGTGAAGGATCTTTTTCTCAAACTGATGTTAGCTGAAAACAGAATATAGTATGTTGAAAGTGACAATCAGTTGGTCATAAACTGGTTTGAGCAACACTTCATAAATATTGAACAGTCAGATACTTCTGCTAGGGAGCAGCAATGGCAGGCTGACCCGCAAGGAAAAGGAAGCCGGGAGCTGAGCTTGATAGCCAGGCTGCTAGAGGCAGTGGTCTCAGTGGTGAGGTGTACAGCCCCACAATATCCAACCTGAAAAGAGCATGTACCATGATGGAAACCAGAGACAGTCAAGAGTATGGATTTTTGTACAAGTCTGTGGTGATGAGGCACGCCTGAATTCAAGCCGAGAAGTCAACCCATTAAGTCAGGATCAGGTCCCAAGACAGTTAACCACTTTAGCCACGGTTGGGTGATTGCAAGTAGAGTTCATGGCACTGAAGCAGGTCCAAAGCCAGGAGGTGCTGTCTGCCTTTCAGGGCCAGGTCAGTGGAGTGTGTGGCCAAGAGTGGCCATAGCTGCAACGTGACTACAGTGTAGCTCTCACAGGACCAAGCGAGAGAGCCAGCTGAAAGGGGGAGAGCAGCCTCCATGGAGCCTTCTTTGATCCATTTCTTCATCACGTGAGCCAGCTTTGACCACAGCTGGTTAGACTTCCAGGAAGGAAGGTGCACTCAGGGACTTGACAGTTTCAGTCTAAATAGTTTTTTGAATATCGTTTCATAGAAATTGCTGTTCTTTCTTGGTTCATAAAAGGTTGCGTTTGAGTCAAGTAAGTATCTAATCTCTGTTTCAGTTTATCCAAGCTAAGAATGGGGTTGCATCTGTTTCTGGTTTTTATTTACTCACTTCTGCTTTCTCTGTCAAAATGTTCTGCTATTAAAAAAAAATCCAAAATTAGTGGGTTAGGCTCTTAAGACAAGCTATGTTCCAAAGAGACTAGAACTCAAAGGGAGCAGTAGTAGTATAGTGGTTTCTGTGTTCCAGTCCTGACTGATGTGGTATCTCAAGCAAGCAAGAACAGCCTTAGCGCATTTTTTGGCCTTCTGCCAAGCAGAAACAGCTTTTTAGGATTGATCCGGTAGCTGAAGATCTTGAGGATTCAGCAGGGTGCTTCAAATCCTCACTTTGTGGATTTATAACCTGATGTGCCCAAAGACAAGGCAAGCTTAATTTTTTCGAAGTGACCATAACAATTTTTAATTGGGACTTCATGCCATTGTGTTCCCAAGATGACAAGTAACTAGAGGTTGTTATATTTTCAACAGAGCAAAGGAACATTGTTACAATTCCCCAAACTGGTAATTTTTTAGACAGCTAAAGACATTTTTTAAAGGTATCACCCACAGCTGGGTGATGAGTGGTATTTCCTGTTGCTCTGAGGAAGCTAAGGAAGATGTTGATCTAAAAGGGAGTATCCTTTCTTGTAGAAGTTATTCATCCTTACAGGGAAATGTCAAGAGAATTCAAAGATGGGCTTTGAGTTGGGCTGTGCAAGGACAGTCCTGTAGAAGATATCTAACACCATTTCAGAGAGAAACAAACTCGTTATTTGATAGGGCACAGAGGTACTTAACTCTTTAATCCTTGGAGTTGAAAGTTAATAAAGATACGGCTGTTCCTTTAAATGCTTTCTATGAACAATCTGCTTCATCTTACACGTTGGCCTTTGTTTTGGCTCGTGTTAGGTCTTTGTAGTGTTTTCTGCCACGTAATTATTTTAATTGGAGTTCTTAAATGGGAGTCATAGGCTAATAGAAATTACTGTAGAAGAGATTTTTTTCCTAAAAAAAAATAAAATAAAGTTGGCACTGTACTTAAAAATATAATTTAGACTGTAATTGGCTTCTGATAAAATTAAACACACAAAGGTTTTTGTGGCCAACCAGTTTACCTGTTTTCTAATTTTTTTTTAAAAAATGTTGCTCAGTATTTATTCTAGGCTAAAATCACTATAATGTTGTAATTAAATATGCAGTTCTGAATCCACAACAGGAATAATGGCTTGGATTTTTTTTCTGTGATACTGGGTTTATGAAGTACTGAACTATTCATTTTCTTGGCTTCAGTTTTCTGACTGATAAAATAGGCAACTGCATCACTGTCATTTAACAACCCTGTGTACTTTATGGAGCTTTCTAGAATCTGCCTAAGATATTTATAAGCTGCTTGTTTTGACTTATTTCTATAGATGAACAATTCTAAACAAGTGGGATGATATTGTCTCTAAAACATGGAAATAGTATGCAGGGCTGCAATGGTCTAACAACAGCACTTCTGAAGTTTCCCTTCTTTGTGACCCTCTCAAGACACACACATTCCGCAGGCAACTGAGGTAGACACACTACCCTGCTTGGGGAAGCTGTTTCCACCTCTTGAGCTGTACTGCTGTAGGTTATGTTGTGGGTAGCACAATTACTGCTTGAAGTCTTTGAATTTGGCTTTGAGTGGAAATCTGTACTGCAGTAATTAAAGGGTTTGGTATTTGCAGCTGTGACCTATGGAAGCTCTGAGAGCTTGGTGGCCTCTAGTGGAGAGACACTGCTGGCAGAGGCAAATGGAGCTCAGCAGTGGTGGTATGGTAAATAGAAACATCTGAAAGATGTTGGGTAAGAAACACTAAATAAGAGGTGTTTCTCAGTAGCTTTTGTCAGATCTATTGCATTTCTGTTTCATAATGCAAGTATTTCCTACCTTCATTTGTAATTTGGAAGTTTGCTATTTTGACCTTGTTAAGTGATAGTAGCTAGCTTGTCTTTACCCTTTGGTTTGCTATTGAGGAGGAAGACAACTAGCAAATCAGAAGCTACCAAAGCTGTCTTTGACTCCATCTACATTAGCTGTTCTGGGAACACTATGAAGTTAGTAAGCTCGAATGCATGCCTGTGTCTCAGTAGTGGGGAAGACCCTGTATCTACCAGCCTGCTTCTGTCTCCCAGGCAGCCACTTTCCATAGAAGGGAAGCTTGGTGATAAATCAAAGAAGATCAACAAAATTTTCAAATAAGTCTGTAACCTGAATTCAGGGTGATTGACATACTTCATCTGTTTGTGTTAGGAAATTAATGCTTATTCACAAATAAATATTATAATTAGAATGGATTCTTTTTTTTTTTTAAAAGTAAAATGGTAGCACCACAAGTGAAGGCCTTTGTGTTTGTCCAGCCTTTGATTCCTTTACCTGACTCCATCTAATCTATCAAGCTCTGTAGAAGCCACAGGTGCTGTCTTTACCTGGATATTCTAGAGATTCTTGATGTATGTACCCTAGATTGCAAAGCTATTTTAATGTAAAGTTTCAGTAACGTAGTGAAAAGAAGAGAATGGATGGGGGGAAGGAGGGGAAACTTCAAGAAGGGAGACTTCTGAGCTCTATAGCCAGTATATATTTATTTGTTGAGATTTATAAATCAGATTTTCATGCCATTTGTGAAATACATTTTTGAAAAATGGGTATTTTAAAAGCCTCAGATACTTAATGGTTAGGTTTGGTTATGTTGGTTGTGGTGCTGTTGAGGTATAGATGCTCCAGTTCATTCTGAATGATAAGAGTCAGACTTAATGTCTTGCTCCTGAGTTTGTTCACTTGTTTTTTAGGCACCTGTTTGACACATGAGCCTTATTAACTATTTCTGCTATGATATTTGTGCTGATGAGTTTAAAAGAAAAAGGAAAAAGATAGTTGTGTGTAGGCCAGGTATAAGATTCCAAAATGACTGTGCTGCAAAATGCTACTGCAAATGGTAGGTGAAGCCAAGCATAAACGAAATAATAAACAGATGTGAGTCACCAAATATAGAAAACAAGTCCTAGCTGCAAAGGGACACAAATGAGATGATAGGGTATTAGTAGAAAGATGCAATTTACAGGTCAGAATGTAATAGTAACCTTTCACTGTGAAAATTGAAAATTAACCTTGGGAGTATTGGATCATTTACAGCTTTTATGGTACTTTTATTGAAGAAGAAAAATCTCCAAAAAAGACTTCCTGCAATTTTCAAGTTTTTTAAAATGATGCTTTTCAAAGCATGTTTTTTTCTCTTCTGTAACTGCATCTTGCTGTATTTTCATTTGCAAATGCTACACAGATGTCACTACTAGGGTTTCTTAGGGGTTCTTGCAATTTTTTCCCCCCAATTTTAAATTTTCATGGAAGCTACAGTGATTTACGTGCTTTGGTTGAAATTCTTAGTTAGCATTAGTCATCCTGTTGAGCTTATATAGGCATTTTACTGCCTGCATGCCTTTTGTCAGACTGCTTGATTTTTATTTTTTTATCTTACCTGAGATAAATAGGAGAGGCAAGTTCCATAATAACTTGTTAACTTCATTATAATTACCTTTCTAGTCATTTAAAAATCTGATTTCCAATAGTGATTAGTGTTTGGAACAATAAAAATAGAATTGAGGAGAAATTAATTTTTTTTAATCAGAACTGCTCGTTCAGATATGGAATATAGCTTGCATATAAACTGGAACAGTGAAGCATTTTTGTATTTATTTTTTGAAGGAATAAACCAGATAGTGGTGTTGATAGGAAAAATATCTGTTGCATTATTTAAAGCATAACATAGGAGAAAGTAGAAACTGGATGTCACTCACTGTAAAGCAGCAAACTAACTAACTAGCTAACTAAATAGATAAATACATAGATAAATAAATAAAAGCTACTCTAATGCATACATTTAAATGCCATGTAGAGGTAGCTAATAATAATTGTGGTATGATGCAGCATTTCTTGTCAAAGGGACTTTCTCAAGGGTGTTTGTGGGTTGCAGTAGTGTAAGCTTGGTTTCTATCTCACTTGATAGGGTAAGAAGTCAGTTATATTATTGTTGAAATAAAGTAATAAAATGCAAGTGAAGAAAGTAAGCTAAAAATAAGGTGCTTTGCTTGTCTGTTTTTTACATGTCATAGTGTCTCAGTTTGCATGAACTGTAGATCTTACCAAATGTTTTGCACAGAAATACTCCCAAAATCTTTTACTTATATAATGGTGTCTTGGTACAGAAATGGTATTCTGGTTTTGCAGAATTTCTGCTGTATGTTATTTAGGTATCATTGAATGTATATCTGGGTTGGCTTTTTTGATTAGAACTATTTCTGAACAATATATTCTAAATATCTCATTTGCAGGAATGATACCCATTTTTATATTCTTCAGAAGAATTTTTGTAAGCTTTCTGAAGGAAAATACTCGCTTGATGTATTAAGATTTCATAGTCAGTCTTACTGCTGGGCACATTTTTTTTTTCCTAGATTCTTGGAAGACTTTAGACTTTTACCCTGGCAACAGTTGTTTGGCTTTAGCCTAATTTATATAACAGTATAATAGATTTTTCACACTTAAGCATGCTTCTTTCTTCCTTTTTTCTTTCTTTAGGTAGCTCTGGTGCAGTGGACGGAGAGTGTTGGCCTCACCCTGGTTAACAGGGACTTGACCTCAGTGCAGCTGAAGACCCCTGGTGGCCACATTCTGACATACTATATCCTACAGATCTTTCCCTTCACTTCTGAGAGCAAGCGCATGGGGATCATAGTTAGGGTAATTTTGGGAGTGTTCTGGGTGTTGTTTTCTATTTCTTAAAAAATGTTTTTACTGAATGTTTATTTTTATAAAATTTAACAGAAACTTGATCCTTCAGGGAATTAATTTCACAAGATTTTCACATGGAAGGTATACCTTTGACATGGGTACACATGAAACACTAGGCAAGCAATTGTAGAAAAACCAGGCTAACCTGATCTTGCAGAGAGCTTTATAAAGGGCAAACTCTTCTCGTAGGTGGGAACATGTTAATCTCACTACTTCAGGCTTAGCTGCTGAGGCTGCAAATTGCCTTTAAGCCTTTGTTTTTCATTTTCCATTTGTTATTTTCATACAAAATATGTTGCTTCTTCAACAGATAAATTAATGGCTGAAATTTCTCACAATAGTAATTGGCATATTTCTATACTGGTAGTACTGCTGCTTTTCCAGACGCAGTATCGGTATCTGAACTGGTGTACATATATATCACAACCCACAGGGTCAAAGGTTTACGAAATGTGTGCTTAGTTGTCTCCTAGATGCCCAGTTGGGAGCACGGTAATCATCATTAAAAGCTCAGATGAAAGGGAACCACAACACCATGCTAAAAGGAAGGAAGGAAGTTTTAAATCTCTGAGACTGTTAAGCCATCCACACTACATACTTCTACCTTTCCCCAACCTAAAATCAAATACTGTAGCAGAACAGCTTCAGACAGCACTGTTAGATGGTTACATCAGTGCCAAGTCTCAGTTAAACACGTATCAAACTCATCCCATTCTTTATTTGCCCATGATGACAAACCTCTCATGCAGTCAGCCTTAGGCAAGGATACTTAAGGCAGAATATGTGCGTGCTCATATCTGGAGAGACCTTGGCACGCTTGTATTTCATTAGTTGAGGTTGGCACTGAGAGTCTGTTTAGTAGTGACATGTTCAAAGATACTCTGAGAAGCTTGCAGATCAGACTAATCCATTCCTTCTGCAACAGACCATGCATCAGAAACTCCTGAGTTTGGACTATATGAGGTTTGACACACAAAAAAAAAAAGTCTCTGTCTGTAACTCCTGTAACTCTATTTAACAAATTAAGAGAATCAGCTCTGATCACTTTCAAAATATTTCCCTTCCCTTCTGAGCTGGCACACAGCTGCATATGACACTGCCAATGCTCGAAGCAATTCTGCAGATCATTTTCTGAAAAGCTGTTGTGGATCTCCATTGTTTTTGTTTTCCCATCTTCTACTGATTAAAAAAAGGGTTCCTTTGAGTATCAACTTGATCTTTGGGATCTCTTCATCATAAGCCTCAGTCAACAATTGAAAAGTTTCTATCACTTCTTCAGTTTCACCAGAAATTTGATTTTAACTCACTGTTCTCCCTTGCCCACTGACATTTTCTGAACAGAGATAAGAAAACATCTGTATTTTAGCACACATCCACTTGTACTGAGTGAGATGATGGAGTTGAGCCTTGTCTCGCTGTGACAGATTAGAATATGTTCAATAACCATCTCTTTGTCTCTCCCTCCCACTCTTGGTTCCTGAGCTATAGGAGTAGTCTCGGGGTGTTTTTGTCAGACCTTTGGTACTTGGTATTGTGTCTGAATTTTCTGAATATGCAATGAATCTGTCATCATTAAAACATCTGTAACAAGCATTTACACTAGGTTATTTCTAAACTTTTAATTACTTCAGTCTTTCAAAGGTACAGAGCAAACTTTCTATTGTGGGTTAGATGGTGTATGCCAACAAAGAAACAAAATAGTAGTTAGGCTATACAAGTGATGTTCTCAAATTTAAGCAGGCAGCTTAGAGATGCTGAGAATCTGTTCCTCTCATTGACTTCAGTTAGAACTGATCCTCTTATATGAGAAAATAGTAGGGAATGTGCATCTCAATGGAATCAGAGATGTCATTGAAAGTAGTAACGTCAAGTAATAAAACTTAGTGACCTTTTGGGAAGATACTTACCCTTTATAAGTGATAATACATTAACTAGTTCAAAAGACAACTAGGTAATTGCTAGGTAATTTTGACTGTATAAAGACATATTTTGCTTTTCCCTCTCTTCTTTTGTAAAATTTTAGGATGAATCTTCAGGAGAAATTACATTTTACATGAAGGGTGCAGATGTTGCAATGTCCACTATAGTACAGTATAATGATTGGCTGGAAGAAGAGGTAAGAAACAAAATCAAAATTTGTAAAAATAAAAAATTTGTAAAAGCCAAAAATTTAGAATCAAAATATCGAGTGTTACTGCAATAAGTTTAAAGGAGAACCTAAGCCAATGCAGTAATGGGTTTTGAAGTTCAGTTACACATATCCTGAATGGTTTTTAAGGGATTAGAATTATTTCCAATTCTTGAATAACCCACGGGGGATGCAAAGCTGGTAGTCATAGCAGAAAACATTCCTACTTAGAATAAGGAAATTTGTTTTTCATTGACTGACCTTTCACAGAAAACCTAATTACTTCTGAGAAGTATTCTGCTATTTATCCTGAAATGCCCTTGTTTTATCAAATTCTGCAGTGAGGTATGATTATGAATCACAAAGTTTAGTAAGGGTTGCAGTCCAATCGAAATAGGCTTTTTGCCACATTTATTAAACTTAATATAAAATAGCAAGTGACTGGATTTCAAAACTGATTAATATATTTTCACTGTCTGGCTCTAGTAGGTACCAGCAGTCATCTTATTTTGACCCTACATACAGACAATATGTTAATACAATGATTACACCATGTATGTTCATAATGGTATTGGCAATATGAATCAATATCTGCTGCAGGGCAGTTTGATTTATTTGGGGACATGAATAAATTAAACTCCCTCAAGACCTAGCAAAATGTCATAAAAATTACTTTTGGCGATAATGATGCACAATTAATTGTAAAATACTTGTTTAATTTATTTAGCTTTATGAGGTCAAATCAATAAGTGTTTTGCATTGGACAGACAGCCTTGTTTTTCATTAAGACACACTATTCCATGGCTATTTTGATGTCTAGATATTTTTCTGATTAGAGATATGTTCAGTGGAAAAAGAAAATGTTACATGCCTCAAAAATAGTTTTAATTCATTTTAAAGCTTCAACCTAAAAGATATTTTCTTTAAGCTAGATAAGGAAATCTAATTGGCTTGCCAATAGCATGCCACTTCATTTGGGGCACTGGAAGTATAATTGCTCTTTATTCTGTTTATGGTTTCTTCAAAATTATCTAGGAGTCTAAAAGTTATGGTATGAGTATACCCTGTTAGAATATAGTATAAAACATGTACAAACAGTTCAATATTTGAATAACTATTCTGTGGTTTGGACCATTTAGTGTGGTAATATGGCACGAGAAGGACTGCGTACGCTGGTTGTTGCCAAAAAATCACTGACTGAAGAACAGTATCAAGATTTTGAGGTACGAAGGGACAGTGGTCTTGTGCTTCACCATATTTAGTTACTTCAAGTGAAACATTCCTCTTTTTTGTTCTATTAAGGTGTCAAAAAAGAGGATTCATATATAAAATATTGATAGTTGAGCTATGGCACACAATCTGTTAGAGATTTTGTGATTTGTAATTGACTGTTCTGCAGTCACACATGGGATACTGTTTTGCTTTATTATGTGACTTGACACTGTTTTCCCAGAAGCTAGCAAAATGTTAATTCTGTAGCTTCAGCATGACCTAGAATGTCTACTTGATCTCAAAGATAAGGGCAGCTCCTGCTTAGATGCTGTGATGCCTAATTTTTATAGTTCTTCATAAGTCTTTCTCTTGCAGTGATTTATCAGAAAAAAATGTGTAACATTGGGTGTAAAGTAATATTCACTCTTTTAATCTTATTCATCATTGAAGATCTTTCAAGACAAGCATTTATCCTAATGAATCTGTATTATAACTGATGGGTAGACTGAATGTATGCTTTATGAGTCATAGCAAACTCTATAAATGGTTTTGTGTTTGTGCAGAGTCGATATAACCAAGCAAAGCTAAGCATACATGATAGAAACCTGAAGGTTGCTGCTGTTGTAGAGAGTCTGGAGCGAGAAATGGAATTGCTGTGTCTCACAGGAGTAGAAGATCAACTGCAAGCAGATGTTAGGCCAACACTAGAGATGCTAAGAAATGCTGGAATAAAGGTATTAAACACATACTTCTGGCGCAACAGGTTGTCATTTATTAACTCTTTTTAACAAGACAGAGGTTCTATTTGTCTATATTCAGGTTCATTGAAAGTAAGAAATATGCCAAGTCCTAAGCACATTCTGGGCATGAACTAGCACAAACAAACAAGACATTGTGTGTGAAGTTCCCTTGTCCACCACTGGTCTCATTAGACTTAAGCTTACTTTTGCAGGAAGACTACCAATGGATAAATGTGTTATGACTCCCGATCATTTATGATCTGACTGTCTACAGTAAACTGTCTTAGCTGGCCGTAGATGAATTTGGCTAAAGATTTATATGGTAACAATGTTTTCAGGCTTGGCACTCAGGAGAAGCTCATTAATTTTAGTTAAAAATGCACATATCAGTATATTTTCTCTAGTAATCTAATCCCAAAAGGTACCAGAAAAAGGTTGGAGAGAGATGTTGTTTAGATTTGGAGAACAGAAACATTAATGTCCAGTGGATTAAATTTCTACATTATTTTGCAGATATGGATGTTAACAGGAGATAAACTGGAGACAGCAACTTGCATCGCAAAAAGTTCTCACTTAGTGTCTAGAACTCAAGATATTCACATTTTCAGACCTGTAAGTATAGTTCCAAGCTTTTTTGTTGGTTCGTCAAAGGACAGCTGATAATGACGTTGCTTTATTTGAGTAGTAGTTGGCAGCTTGTTGAAAATTGTTAGGTTATTGTGACGACTGTCATAATAAGGGCCCAGAGAGTAGCACTTAGGTTATTATTCAAAGATGCAGGATTACAAAGGATTGCTCCTATTTAAATAAGCTGGTGTTGATATGCTACAAAAATGTTTGTAGCCGTGTTCACATGACCCAGATTCCACGTGCATTTTACGTTGTTCGTTTATGCAATGACATAGTAAATTACCTCTGAATAATGATGGAGAGGAGTCTCTGTGAGGTGCCGAGCCAGCAGGAAAGAGCATCCAGGAATTTAGGCTATCTGAATGTGCTTCTTGTTTGTCCTAGCATTTTTATTGATCAACTCTTTAAACTCAAGCATAATTAATCCTGATATTAACTGTGATGCCAACATCCTCTGTGTAGAAGTAGTTCAAATCAGTATCAGAAAATTTCATTTTTTTTAATATCTTGACTTAGCCTAATAATAAAATGCAAATATATTTATGATAATTATTAGAAAAGTAAACCAAGTATCTTTTTTTTCTGTACATTTTGGTTATATTTCCATAGCATCAACTGTTACTGAAGCCAAACAAAAATAGGTTTTCTAGACCTTGATTGATGCTATGTGATCAGACATAATATGTCTGTGTTTGTGCTAAATTAACCACTTGCACCTACAGAAATAATTATATGAATATAATTTACATGTAAATGTAGCTTCTTCCGAACCATCAGAATGGCAAATTAGGCCCTGCAGACTACTATTTGCAATTAAATTATTAATGCTTCCGATAAAACTTCAGATCAATTTTTGGTGACCTTTCCATGTTGCAACACCACAAATTAAGTCTTCTGAATAAAATCTATTTAGTTGAGTCAGATTTTTATTTTCATTACCTCTACTGGTAATAAGAAATCAGCCTAAAACTCTGTTAACTTAGAGTGCACAAAGTTTTAAATTAGAAAATGGATTTATACAGAATTATTTCTGTGGCTGTATTTATTGCAAAGAACTAACTGCTGGATTAAAGTAAGAAATGACCAAGAACACTGACGCTTCTATTTTTGTTATAAATTAGTAAATAAAGATGTATTTACTATTATGAGTTCGCCAAAAGATGCATTTTGATTTCAGTGCTGTTAGAAGTTTCAGCTGCTTCATTTTATAATGAAATTAATTGATACAGTGTTCCAGAAGTATTTACAAAGTAAAAAAAATACCTTTGTTAGGTGAAAGGTAGAACAGAGTGGGCAATTACTGCTCAACAGTATGCACCAAATACTGACATCTCTTAAACTCTGTAATGTAGAAAGGTTATAGTGAACTAGTGTAATCTGGGGTTCCTAACAGCTGGCAGACAAGGACCTCTCTCTTTACTTGTTTATTTGTGGGAAAGGAGGAAAAAAATTATGAATTGGGGCACATGCATGCGTTTTTCTGTTTGCGGGTGCTTTTCAGAGTAACTCAAATTTTATGCGTAGTATCTGGAGGGAGGAAGGCCTTTGGCCTGCATCTTATTTTCAGTAGTGGTGGGTGAAAGACAAAACTTTATGTTCAGACCTAAGACTCATATATTTTAGAAGTTACTTAAAGTTCCGACAGAGCCAAGCTTAGATGTTTCATCAGAGTTTGTGTTTTGTTCTGTGCTTGGAACTTTGTGTTGCATGGTAGCTCTAAAATACATTGATCTTTTATTGGAAAAAAAAAAAGAAAACAAACATGACTGCCAGTCTCCTCAAAAGCTGGGTTATAATTTAAATCTTTCATGTTCTGTGTCCTAGCTCAAAACTTTCCCAAATCTATCTGGTAAACTTTGATTGTTACTTGCATTTCACAGCTGGGCCTTTCTGAAAAAATAATTATGTACATTAAAAAAATCTATGGTGTAATTCTTTTGTATTATGCTGCTTGATCCTGCTTGCATACTCGTGCAAGATCCTAAAGGATTAGTGTTAATGAGCATTTTTATGTGCCTTTTGAAATCTGTCTGCCTTACTCAAACTGAAGGAACTATTAATGTGAATGATTTGCATTATTCTAAGAACATATTTTACTGGATAATAAGTAAAAGGTTTGGGGTTTGCTCGGGTTTTTTGTCTATTTTTTCTCTAGCTCTGCCTAGGAAATCTTCTAAGTGAGTATTTTTTATTGAAGGTTACCACTCGAGGAGAGGCTCACTTAGAACTGAATGCCTTTAGGAGGAAGCATGACTGTGCCTTGGTGATATCTGGGGACTCACTTGAGGTAAGAACTTGGTTTCTGTCAAATTAATTTTATCTATATGCTTATGTTCAAAAAATAAAGTATGTCTTCATGCTCTTAAACTTTTTTCAAGTATTTGGCCATACTTTAAGTTGTTCTTTTGTTTTTTACTGAGTGCTAATTAGAGGATATAAGTTCTAGATGGGTGGATGTTGTTGATTCTCTGGTCTCCTGTATGGTAACCCCGAAGTGCGTTGGCTCTTTAAATGAAAGAGAATGTCTGTTTTAAAGTCAGGAGGACGTGGCTTTTTTTCTCCCAGGTGGATGTTGTGCAAGCAAAACTCCATAGAAGTATTCTTTTATATTGTGCTTTTGTGTTAGGTTACATGTAGTAGTATTAAACTGTAAGTAAATTGTGTGGTTTGTTTTCCTTAGGTTTGTCTGAAGTATTACGAGCATGAATTTGTAGAGTTGGCTTGTCAGTGTCCTGCTGTAGTGTGCTGCCGATGTTCTCCCACCCAGAAAGCTCATATTGTGAAACTGTTACAGCACCACACTGGAAAACGCACATGTGCAATAGGTAACTCTTGTCACGATCTTCATTTGCAATAGCTAAAATCTGTAACAAATTTAAGCAGTAGATGGCACCATTGAGAAATAATTGAAACAGAACCAGAGAGCCAGGTATTACGTAGCTGTAGCAGAAAATGCCATTCTATGAGAAAGGTATGGTTATCTTCTTTATTCTGGATAGTCTTGATTGCTGAAGTAATTAATTATAATCCATAGATTAATTGTAAGAATTTAAAGGTGGATATAGGAGGTTTCTGTGGTATTGTGAGGCCAGGAGAGTAAAACCCCTTAAGAGCTGAATATTGCAGTGATATTTTCCAGGTGATGGAGGAAATGATGTCAGCATGATCCAAGCAGCAGACTGTGGAATTGGAATTGAAGGCAAGGTAATGTTAATAGTTTCATTGTCAAATATGTGCCACATGGTAGTTTAGTAACATGAGTGTAGAAGCTTTATTCTTAAACAGTAGCAAATTGTTCATTTCTTATCGAAGCATGTTGTAAAGGTGATAAAAATGCTTAGTCTTTGAACTTTGCTTCTTTGCCCTCTGCTTTATCTCTTTAAGTGTAAAAAAAAGAAAAAAGAAAGAAATAAGGTATGAAAAGCAGAAAACACTGTAGTTATTTCTGTGTATCACTTAACTGAAAGAAGCAGGATAGACAATTAAGTTTATTTGTTACAGCCACTACATCTTAGAATACACACCAAAAATTGTCTTCTGTGTCCTGTTGCAGGGTTGATTTCTTAAGCAGGAGCAAACTTGACTTTCAAAATTGTCACTTAGAATTTTGAAATTTAAAATGCATCTTTTACACTGGATTTCATATTTGCAATGTTTTTGTTTTGTCCTAGGAAGGGAAACAAGCTTCCCTAGCAGCTGACTTCTCAATCACACAGTTTAAACACATAGGTAGGCTGCTGATGGTACATGGTCGAAACAGTTACAAAAGATCAGCAGCACTTGGTCAGTTTGTCATGCACCGAGGCCTTATTATTTCAACTATGCAGGTATTTAAAACTATTTTCTGAATAGTTAAAACCACTATGTCTGTCTTTTTGAAATGTCACAAAATCTTAATCAACCAGTATTGCTGTTTTTTTCTTTATTGTAATATTTCTATGTAGAATGATATTAAATACGTATAATTATCTGCTTTTTGTAGGCTGTGTTTTCATCAGTCTTCTATTTTGCATCTGTTCCCTTGTACCAAGGATTCCTAATGGTAGGGTAAGTCAAACCTCACAGTTATGATAACTGTAATAAATATAGCAAACTTTTTAAATAAGATCATATAGTTGATGTCTGCCACCTTCATCATACATTTGTCATGGGTACGCTACCACAACCTGGAATGAGCGTACAAAAAAAAGTCAAAGTAGGTTGAATATTCACAGTATGAGAGGAGGAAGTCTCATTATCGGCTCTCTGAAGAGCGGGATCCGTGTAGACTTAGTAGAAGATACAAGATTTCACATGTACCAGGTGAAAACAGTAGACAAAAGGTCCTAGACCAGTTTCAGCTGTTACACAGATCAGCACACAAGCCTCTGTGAAAATCACAGGTTTTTCTCTTAAAAATGGAACTGAAGCTACTGACTCTGGGTTTTCCTCTGAGAGTGCACTACCCAAGTCTGCCCTATAGATTTCCATTCAGGTGAATGTAGCGCCTTTATCTTGTTGCAGAAGCTGCTTTAGTAATATGGTTCCCCAAGTCATACAACTGAGGCGTGTGCATATATTCATGTTTGTCTGTCTCTTCATTGTAGTTGGATGGTCTGTAACAGACTTTCGTCAGGCTATCTGCCTTGTTGGCCTTCCCCCTGATTCTTACCCATAATAATTAACCCTATCATCACCATCATTAAGATCTAGACAATCAAACCACTCCCTGTAACATACAGAGCTACCCCACTGCCTCATCTTCTTTGCCTATACCTTTTGAATAGTTTATATCCATCCATTGCAGCACCCAAGTTGTGCAAGTCATCCCACCATGTTTCAGTGATGGTGACTATATCAGAGTTCTCCTGCTGCACAGTGGTTTCTAATTCCTCCTGTTTGTTGCCCATGCTGCATGCATTGGTGTAGAGGTACTTCAACTGGACTGTCAGGCATGTCACCTTCTCAGAGGCACACCCCTTAATTCCTTTGAGGTTTTTCACTGGTGTTTCCCTCTTGGCTCATATTACCTCAGTGGCCCCTGGCTCATATTTGTACTACTTCAGCTGTGTTCCAGTGTACCCAGCATGTCTCAGAGATGCAGACTGAAGGGCCCTCACTAGCACCCCATACCTCTAGCCTTGCCAATATCATCCCTCTGCTTGTCTTGGGCAAGCCCCCTCCCCCTTTCAGTCTAGTGTAAAGCCCTGCAAGCTTCTAAGCAAAGATCCCCTTCCCCCTTTGAGAAAGGTGATCCATATCAGATGCTTTTAGTAGGCCTGGTGACGTGTAAGGCACCCCAAGAACGCAAAATTGTGCAGTATATCCAATGAATTGTTAATTAACCTCATTTTGAAGATGGTTTTTCTGGTTTGCTGCCCACAACTGAAAGGAGAGGGGAGAAAACCTGTGTTCCAGATGCCCTTGCTAGCTGTCTCAATGCCCTAAAGTCTCTATTGATTGCCCTTGGACTATGCATTGCAGCTCCTACATGGAAGAGCAGTAATCAGTAATAGTCCAAGGGCCATACCAGGCTAGGAAGTTTCCTAGCAATGTCCTTAACCTGGTCCCCAGGGAGGCAGCAGACTTCCATAACGGGAGGTTCTTTCTAGCATATTGGACCCTCTGTTCTCCTTAGAAGGGAGTTGCCCACAACTGTAACCTGTCTTTTCTTCCTCGTGGAGGTGGTCTTGATACGGAGAGCTGACTTTTCTGACCTTGCCAGCACCTCTGGTGTAGATCAGCCACCATCCTTATCGTCCATTGGCTGACTTTCTGCCTATTGTACAGAGGCACCTGAAAAGGTGAGGTGGGCAAGAACAGGGTTTGCCTGGTACCCCAAGTATGGACTTGCCTCCATTCACTCCTTTCCTTTGAGGTACTGCTTTTAGCCTGCTGGGGAAGGGATACAGGGTCCCCTTGGATTTTTTCTGGTGGCCATTCCTGTTTCTCTCTCAGGAAGGACAGAGCCTGGCTCCACCAGCCTCCCTCTTCCTCAGACTTCCTGATGCCCCTTAGCCTTTCTACTTCTTCACGTAGTTTTACGACCAGGCTCAGCAGATTGTCCATAGTCATTACGCCAGAGGCAAGCAGCAGACCTCTCCAAAATAAATGTAAATAGTTGTGCTAAGTTCTAGGCAAGTACATACCAACATATACGCTTGGCACATGCATACTAAAATCCAAAGCCACTTAGAAACTTTTGTTCGTTCACCTACCTATATATACCATGATGTCTGGAATGTAGTGTTTGTTTTTTCTTCAGTTTTCATGCCGTTGTCTGTGGATGAATTTAATTAGCAGGTCTTTGAACTGGTTGTCCAAAGTGCAAGTGCACAGAGAGTATGGTAGAAGGCTATAAGCTTAGCTGATATGTATACAGAAGGAAGAAATATATTTACTGGTTTTGAATGTGTAAAAGCTCTGTAGCTTCTCACAACTGACAGCTCTCAGAAGCACAAGAGCAGGTTGCATGTGTGAATCTGTATTGGGAAGCTATCTCAGTCCTGGGTACATCAATTAATTTAATTCCACTTACATAAAAAGAATAATTGAGCTCTGCAGATCAGTTTGCAATGACATAATACAAAAGTGCCAGTTTGCCAATTTGTGTGCTTTCCTTTCACCTAGGTATGCAACCATATATACTATGTTTCCGGTCTTCTCTCTAGTATTGGATCAGGATGTGAAGCCAGAAATGGCATTGCTATATCCAGAACTTTATAAGGATCTCACAAAGGTATGAATGTCCTCAGTGCTCAGATATAAACAAATGCTGAAATCTCCAGTCTGTAAAACTGGGAATTCTTACTATCATTTCCTTAAGATAGTCCATGCAACATGGATACCCAGCTAAGGTAATGTAGACTTTTGTACTATGAAAATAATCCATGGTGGCAAATGTTCCACTTAGTTTTATTAATACATTTGTTAAGTCAGCAATGGTTGGACTGAAATAATTCAAACATTAAGATAAATTGATGTAAAAGTTGCTCTCAGTCTGGCCCCAGGATCTCTGATCTAGTGTTATTTATGCTTACTTTTTCACAGATGTTTTTTTTTATTTTTAACTGGTAGATTAATTCAGGGGGGAGTATTCTCCCTAACTTCCAGAAATTACTATTGACATCTCCAAAAGCTGACTTTCTTCAAATAGCAGATATTAATAATGAGATATTTTAGCTGAATCATCTGTAGATACTGTCTCTCTGGGTTTGCACATACTTTAAAACAATGAAAGCATATAATTTCTTTACCCAGAAAAGTGAAACAAATCTCAAGATTCTGTTTTCATAAGCTTTTTGAAAAGTACTTCTGCTCCATCTTAAACTTTTAGCTCAAGAAGTTATGATCCAAGGCAGAATTAGATAGTCCTTTTCAGAGATAGCAGATTCCTTGACAATGCGTCTAAAATTTCAGTAGCAGACTGTAGTTGAAGAGGGTCCAAACTTTTCAGATCCTTTGTCTTTTTAATCGTACTGTATTACTCATTAGCCATTTTTTTCTCTTCTATTGGAGATCTTGATTTTCTCTTTTTCGTCTTCAGAATCTCTAAAGATTCTTTGTGAGATTTCAGCTTATGATTAATCTCAAAAACATATGACCTTACACCTGCTAAAGTTAGTTGTAAGCTTGCCTGTGGAAATCTGTTGATGGGATTTGGAAGCATCTTATTTCCAAAGAGAGAAGTTAACCTGTACTCGAAAACTGCGCAGGATGGGCTAAGCTTTTTGTTTAGTCTTAAATGACAGTTCTTGGAGATGCTGAATCGCTGGCTTTCTCAGCTTGTGCTGCACCTCTATGAACATTAAATCAGTAGAACCTAAATACTTCTCTTTAGAAGAAAAAAAAAGAGTTTGTGGAGAAACTGGAGAGTACAGTTCAGTGCGTTGTGTGGAGCAGGTGATGATCAGTGAATAATTATGGACGAGTAGCACAAAATGTTGTTTGTGTTACATTTCACTTTGGCATTAAAAGGTAATCTTATTGTGAGTGTGTATTGCAACAATTTGATTATGCTGCCTTAGTCATGATACTATGAAGCCTACGTATTTCTGAACATCGTTTTTCAAATTATGGACTCTAAATGCAAATCTCAACCAGTGCTATTCAACTAGTGCTACTCAAACACATGTTGACATGGACTGTAATTGTATTCCCTGGAACTGGGTTTCTTTTCTAGTTTATGCTAATGACAAAAATGCTTTTTAGCTTTTTTGAAAGAAGAAGATACAGTGGCACAAGTCGCTGACAGACTTTGCTCAGATGCAAGAAGAAGAGAAAATTAGCAAGGTTCAGAGAGATAGGTGTGGCCACGTACCCTGGAGGACACACTGATTTAGTATTACTGTGGCTCCTACAGAGTTATAGCTAGAAAAGCTGATGAAAATTTGAAGGGAAGTACAAGTAAGAGAGTTCCCTGCTTTCATCTGAAAATGATTCAGAGCCTGTTGTGCAGCATTCTCCTGAGGCTCAGGAGTGACTTACCCTTTCTAGTTCCATAAAGGTGAACCATAACTCAGGCTCATTCTTATTTCATGAACCTCACTTAGTGGCATGCTGTGATCAGAGGTTGAAGCAGTGTCCAGTACTCAAAGGAAGATGAGTAGGTGCTCAGAGGAGAAGATTTGAATGTATTAGGTAATAGTTACTTGCTGAAGCTTTATAGTAGTCCTGTGTTTATTCTATGAATGCAAACAGACAGTTTATCTAAGTGTAGAAGTGGTTAGTAACTACAGTTTTGCTTGAGGATTCAGTCACTAAGTACACGGTGCTATTTTTCTTGAAGACTCTGTTTTACAAAACAGACATAAAAACATTTTAAGTAAAAAATAAACTAATTTTACTGTAATAATGCCTCTGAAAACCAGCCAGAGCATTGCAAGGGAAAGCATCTTTGCTGTTTAAGGCCGTAACTGTCCCACCCCCAAATTTAGACTTTGTGCGATTCGTATACAAGTTTGTAATGAGTCATAAAAACAAGTAGAAGCTTTTTAGCCTGTATCACTTCAAAGACTGTTTATTTTACTTGTAAAATGTCTCTCTAGTGATTAACTATTAAAAATATATGAACTGAATAGATTTTTTTTTTTAAGTTGTGTTTAACTATCCTCCCATTTGTTTCTCTTAGGGAAGATCGTTGTCATTTAAGACCTTCCTCATCTGGGTTTTAATCAGTATTTACCAAGGTAGGAGAGAGTCCTAACTTTACTAAACCGAGAATTTTTTCTCTGCTATTAGCAATATTGTTTTTCAGCTGCAGGTTGAATTCCCAAAGCTTAACATTTCATCAGCAGTTAGATATATTTCTTTCTATTTATCTCATAAATCGATATTCCTGTAGTGTGCCAGACCTATTCAAAATATGGCATGGATTGGTGTTTTTGATCATGCATGTCACCTGGAAGAGGACATATCTTTAATTAAATGCTAATCCAGAAAAATTTTAATGAGTGCTTATCACGTTGCACATATTTACCCAGTAGTTTTCTTTCATGGAATGACATAAGTACTGTTGAAGAAATCTGAATTATGTAGTCGGTTAAAAGTAATTACACTTTCAACAATATCTCATTTATTTGTAGCACTTGACAAAATGAGGTTAATTAACAGTTCACCAGATATATTGCACTAAAAGGTGTTTAATTTTCTGGTAGTTTTATTTCTTTACGGCTTTACTTTGATGGTTTTATTTCTCACAAGGCACAGTAAACATCATTTCTGTTCTTTTCAAAAGATCACTGTTGTTATACAAAAAATTACTGGGCAGTTTTCATAATAAGCTATCAAATGTTCAGTGTGCAGTTATAGAAACTAGTACAATGAAATTTCACTGCTTAGTGCATAGCTAACTTTGTGTGCCTTTCCTAGGTGGTATTCTGATGTACGGAGCCCTGCTGCTTTTTGAATCAGAATTTGTACATGTCGTTGCCATTTCCTTCACTGCCCTAATTTTGACCGAGCTCTTGATGGTTGCACTGACCATACGAACATGGCACTGGTTAATGGTGGTGGCTGAATTCCTCAGTCTTGGCTGCTATGTGGCCTCTCTTGCATTTCTAAATGAATACTTTGGTGAGTATGACTAAAGCAAACAACTATGCTTTTTATTTTTAATATTTTTCTCATTTTTTTTTATTAAGAGTAGATGATTTTACACTTTGTGAAATACAGCTTTCTCCATAAGAAATATAAATGAAACTAGGCTTAATTAATCTTGGGTTAAAATATTCTCTTATCCTTTTCTCCTGAAGTTTGACAATCTTTATTCCTGTTATTATGATTAGGTAGAGGATAAACTTTACTCAAACCACAAGTGCTTTTCCCCTCCTTGATCTGATCTTGACAGTCCAAACTGCATATCTTAAATTGGATTTGAGATTTGCAGTATTGAAATGGATGTGATTTTAAAAAAATCAAGATCTTTCACTGAGCTGGTGAGTTATTTTGCATGCCAGACCACATGGACCTCATTACATCTAACCCACAAGATTAAAAGAGCTGAAGTATTGCTCAAGAGTGGGGCAGAAGGCTATTAGGATACTGTATATAAGAATCATTATTTCATAACTATATTAAGCTTGTATTAAGCATGCTTTACTTTAAATTGCAGCATGCCGTACTGTGTCTTAAGGTTCTGATTGTTCATGGTTCCCAAGACAAAAGAATGCATTTTAACTGAAAATCATAGCAGTCAAGGATATGACCATCAGCATAACACATATTTCTTCTTATATCACATTATCCTTCGTTAAAAACAACGATGTCAGTCTTAGTGTGATTTTACAAATGTAAATTTTACAGCAATGCATATAACAATTTTGATTATACCTCACAAGCAGTAGAATCCAGCTCCTCCTCTCTCTTTTTGCAGGAGCTGATCAGTAAGGAGTTGTCAGTTCTTCAATTGTAACTTCTCATAGCAAAATTAAATGTTATATGGTAGTTTCTAGGAGTCTCATATTTCTGCTTTTGCTCTCTGATGTCCCAAGTCTAGTTCAACACTAGAGTAGTGTATTTACATTATATAATTATTTTTTAATCAGTAAATGCTTCACCTTTCCCAAGTGTTCTGCTACTTCCTAGATTTCTCAGGAGTCAAATTTTAATGAAGAAACAACCTTGCTGGGCCTGGTTCTTGTATTGTACGTTATTTCAGGCTTGCCAGAGTACCTTTTTATTTTCTCTGACACCAATGCACAGACTTTTTAATAGAGATTATTGGATTGAGTCCTGAATCTCCACGGCCAGATTACAAATGAAAGGAATAAGCAAGGACAGACAGAGTTGTTGACTCTTAAGTCCAGACTTCCAGGAAAAACTTTATAAAGCCGAACTTCCTGCTTCACCTTTGCAAGTCTTTAGTATAGGTGACAACCAGTCCTATGCTTTGTAGCTGTGTTCGTGAAAAACACTTCTAGGTGATGTTCACAGTTGTGTAGAAACTGCAGGGTCTTTGTTTCTTGCAAACCTTCCTGTAAAGAGGAGTGCTTTACTATCCTCATATGTTTGCTGGGCAATTCCTAGCATGGCTCTTGCAGGTTGGGGATGTAACTTATGTATTTTTCTCATCTTTAAGGATACTGAAAAGGCTGCAGTTAATCAGTTCATTTGAGAAAATGCATTTCAGTTAGTCTCACTTCTGCTTAATGCTTTACTCTTATGTAATTGCCACATTATAACTGGGGGTAGGGAGCCTTTTTTGCACATGTTAATGTAGTATAAACCTAAGTTATGGTTTACAGTTCAAGATATAGAACAACTTCCATGTATCAGGGAGAACAATCCAGTCCAATAGTGCTTGACCTCATTGGCAACTAAACTGTTTCTTTCAATAATGTTACTTATAAGCATCATCTCCTTGCCAAAAAAAATAGAATAATAAGTATGACAGGGTACTTCAAATTAGAAAGGCAAAAATGCTTGGTACTGCTTTACAGCTCTGACCCATGGAAACAAATATATTTTTAGGTTTCTGAATTAATTGCACACCACAGCCTTATTAGCTATGTCCTATGATATGTTACATAGGGGTTTAGGATGTCTAACCACACTTAGGCTAAAACTGTAGAACAAATTTATACATTGAAATCTAACATATGAAGTATTTTTAATGAGTAAAGTTGGAGCAGTAAATAATTTCTTTACTGCATTGTATGAAGTGAATTTTCATTCACATTAGAACAGTTCTGATCAAGTTGCTTGTACAGTAAATTATACCTTGAAGTCAAACATAAGAAAACTGCCTACCTACTTACAACCTTAAAACACTATCAAATATAAAATCACTCTATTTTCTAAGTGGTTTGGGTTAATTGCTCTTTAAAATATTCTGATTGTGATGTGAAAGGCAATAATATTCCAGTTAATGTTACTAATGTCTCTTTCATTTCCTTTTTGTGTAGCTAACCTCTGTGGGGTTTTTCACGTAATTTTCGTATTTTCTGTAACTCTGTCCTTTCATTTTCGTTCTCCTTCTTTCTGAAACAGGTATAGGCAGAGTGTCTTTTGGAGCTTTCTTAGGTAGGTGAACTTTAACTTTACTTGATATTTTTAAGTCTTTAAAATTCATTAAAGAGTAGTAAATTATTTAGTATACACATTTGTAAATGATGAAAAAAAAAGCAAAAAAAAAAACCCTACTTCTTCACCTTAACTGGGTTCTGGCATCTTCCCGTGATAATGAAGTATGATCTGACCATTGCAGATATCATAGAATCATAGAATGGTTTGGGTTAGAAGGGACCTTAAAGATCATCTAGTTCCCCCGCCATGCCATGGGCAGGGACACCTCCCACCTCTCCAGGCTGCTCAAGGCCCCATCCAGCCTGCCCTTGAACACCTCCAGAGATGGGGCATCCACGACTTCCCTGGGCAACCTGTGCCAGTGCCTCACCACCCTCATAGTGAAGACTTTTCTCCTGATGTCTAGTCTAAATCTTCCTCCCTCCAATTTAAAGCCATCCTTCCTCGTCCTATCACTTGCCCTTGTAAAAAGTCCCTCCCCAGCCTTCCCATAGCCCATTCAGGTACTGGAAGCTGCTCTGAGGTGTCCCTGGAGGCTTCTCGTCTCCAGGCTGAACAACCCCAACTCTCTCAGCCTGTCCTCATAGCTGAGATGCTCCAGCCCTCTGATGATCTTTGTAGCCCTCCTCTGGACCTGTTCCAACAGTTCTATATCCTTCTTATGTTGGGGATTCCAGAACTGGACACTGAGCTCCAGGTGGGATCTCATGAGAGTGGAGAAGCAGAATCACCTCCCTCAGCCTGCTGGCCATGCTTCCTTAGATGCAGCCCAGGATACGGTTGGCCTTCTGGGCTGTGAGCGCACATTGGTGGCTCATATAATATAGTCAAAGAATTTCAGTAGCAAGTGTAGAGTGTCACCATTCTTGTTAATCTTTGTTCAAAAAAAAAACCAGCTTTCCACTGTGACATAGGGCAATATCACTACATTGTTTTCACTTCATTTTGGGGAGTTATAATTTAATCTTTATGGTTTAAGAATCATTCAGTCCAGTGGTTGTGACTGTTTCAGAGAAAAATAATCTGAATATGGTATAAAGGATCTGCAATGGTATCAGAATAACTGCTTGGGAGCTAGTATTATTGTGGCTAAAAATCGTTCTTACTAGTAGGAAAAAAAGCTGGCTTAACAGGTTATTATAAGAAAGTCTTATTTTTAAACTGAGATTCTGTTTCCTCTAAAATTATTTTGTGCTGCAAACCAGTGTAAGGACCGTAAAGGAACTCTGAAGTTCCTGTCTAAAGAAAATAGTTGGCAAAAGAAACCAAAACGTTGAGGTTAACTTTCTCTATCTATTGTTTTGTTGCTTTTATTATTTTTCAGTTTTGCATGATCTTGAACAATAGCATAAGCAAACAATTAAGAGAGTTTTATTGACTTTGCACTATGGAAGTTCCAGTTTCCATGTTATCAGCTCCCATTTCTTATTTGCCCTTTTTCTTTCTGCAGATGTTGCCTTTATCACAACTATGACCTTCCTGTGGAAAGTGTCAGCCATCACTGTTGTAAGCTGTCTTCCACTTTACATTATCAAGTACTTGAAGCGCAAATTTTCTCCTCCAAGTTACTCCAAGCTTACCTCATAAAAGTAATTATATTACTATGGGTTTTCATTCACACTGGTCTGCAAAGTGCACATTCACTGTGCTTTAGTGTCTATGGATTTATGTTGGACTAAAGAAATTTTAAAAAATCAAAAGTGATAGAGTGAACAGAGCACAAAAAGACAAGGAAACATCTGACAGGTACAGTAACACAGAAGTACAATAACAAGACTATCAGAGATAAACTAAATTTTCTTCATGGTTGTTTTTTTTTACTTTCCGCTGCTATGATTATAAAATAAAAATGAAACACCTTTGATTTGGCAGTGCTTCTGAATTGTTTCATTGCCACTGTAAAGGATTATTTTTCCTACTGTACTAATCTTCTGCAAGTTGAACTGAAAGTTTTGTTATTTATTATACAACTTCCTTTCTTTAATTATTACATAACTTCCTAATTCAAGTCCTTTAATGTTTATATATGAAGTTCATTCATCCATACTTGCTATAACAAACCTAATACCTGTAAATGCCCGTGTCTGTATTAGCAGCTAACTGTTACTCCTCATCTGACATTGAGTAATATGCACTATTTGAATTATGTACAGATGTCTGGCATAGCACAGTATTATTTTAGGAGCTGTTGTCCTGTTCTGTACTCTCCATTTCTGGCACCAGTAAATATTACAGACCTAAGATGTTGACAGCAGTTCTTTAAATGCACATTACAGCCAGGTTGCACAGAAGCTGTTAAAAATTGACTGATAAATTCTGTACGTAATTCCACTGCACCTATTGATCTGTACAGATGTCAAAGACATGGCTGCTCAGTGAATATGTTTTAAAATTCTTATTCATTTTGTATTTGTAAAACTGCAAATAGTGTCAAAGTACATTTCTATATATGAGAAGTCCAGTAAACCTTGTATTAGCTAATATGTTTAAATTGCCTTGTAATCTGTTTACTTAGGTTACTCAGGTAAGATAAGACAAACACATGAACATTATGGTAGGAAAATCTATCATCTTCCAAGTTGTAAACGTTATGCTTTTATAACTCAGTTTGGGTGCAAACTTGTTTAAAGAAAAATCAAAACATTTTTGCTTGTTGTAAACTGTCGGAGTTGAGTATCTTGGCTGAGTTATGACACTTCACAGCAGTTGAAGATTTGTTCCAGAAAATCATATATACTGATACAATCTGAAGGGTCCAAATCTCGCATGTACTGGGAAGTAGGATATATTATTTCAGTTTTCCATTGTGATACAACTTTGCTTTCTCAAGAAGTGCGTATAACAAATTCAGCATAGTCTGTTCATCAGTGGAAAGGTACATCAGAACTATATGTGTATGTGTATGTTTTTTTAAAAACACTTGACGTGAATGTCATTTTTACGTTTGACTGTATGCCTTTACAACAGAATTCCTTGTTTAGTCTCTCATAATTTTCCACTTATGCCATTATTATATTGGACGAGTAATACTTAAATGATTAATAGAACTACTTCCTGGGAGAGCAGAGGAAACTGCCGCAGAGCTATTTGGACACCACTCCACTTCATTAATTTTTGGTTTGAAAGTTTTTCTTACTAGCCATTTATCTGCTTTCTTTTTATTATTATTATTTTCATTCCTCATTATAAAAGCAATAAAGCCTAATTTATACCAAATATTACTAATGGTACATGTGTTAAATGAACTACTGAAGTAGTGTTTCTTTTAATTACACACTGTTGCTAGTAGTTGCTCTGTCCCTCTGTGAACTCACTTCTGTAAAACCCCCACAAGATGTCACTGTTCTTGCACACTAGCAGAAGCCTTTCTTCATTTTGGCAAGATATTCTTGGTTTATATTTTTAGTTTAATCCTGTGATATTTTTGTTGCTGATTTGCTTTAATTTCTCTTTTCCCCCAATATGTGGTAATTATTTTTAATCCATTAAGAAAAGTCACTGTAGTGCAGTTGTTCTGAAACATTGATGATGTTTTCTTCAGAATTTTTTGTCCTACACATTGTGAGTCTTGCAACCACATGAATAGGAGTCAGTAGATAAGCAAAAGCATCTGGTTGGTCATCCTTCATCTGTACATCACATCTTTGACATTAGGCAGAAAATCAGAAAAAGCAGCAATTAAACTAGCAGTATGAAAGTGTTAGTGTTACCGTAATGCAGCTGTATGAGATAAAATCATATCCATATGTACAGAATTTATAGCATACATATATTAAACCCCAGCATTAAGTCTGAGGTTAGTGTGATAGCAAATGTGTAGATCCTATGCACAAACATAAGACTTGCAAAAACTGTGTCGATTCTCTAGAGTGCCTGCTTTCTTGGGGTGTTTTCAATATATAGCAGAGGTCTCATTTCAGCTAATGCTTTATTTTGAAGGCTGTGGAAGTCTGATTTAGGTGACCTACCTTGCTTCTGAGGTTCAGTCGCTGCAAAACTATGGATACCAGCAAAGTCTGCTTTCTATTCATTGATGTCACTCAGCGCCAGCCCTGTAGAAGGGAAGCACTACCAAATCACAGTGGCTTACGTGTAACAATATGAATACAGAATTTAAGTACTGTAATATGACATCTTTCAGTAGAAAGCTTTAGTGCATTGTAGATTTAAGTACAAAGTCAGCTAAGCAACATCGCAGTCTCTGGCTTTTAAAACAGACTAGAATGGTAACCTTTCTGGTTCGCAAGTGAATAAATTTTTCATAAGAATCTCATTCTATTGTCATTTCACATGAGTATATGTCAGGAATAAGCCTGGAGCACCAGTTCAGTTTACATAAACACAGATTTAGGCCTTGGATCTGCAAGTTACACCCAGAAGCTTAGTTTTACTTGGTATCAAATACATGGTTAGCTCCTATGTCAGATAAGTATTTCTGAAATGGTAATCATTTCTCTTTGAAAACATATTTGGAAAACAATTTCAGAATTGAGATAGGATGGAGGAGCAAGACGTGAAATGTATCTTCACCAAATGTGGAAATGTATCTTCACCAAAACATACGTACCAATAGTGGCCTATTGTGGACCATGTTTAATAAGTAGATGAGATCAACATCTGCTAAATTTCTGATGTAGTTTGATGGAAGAACACAAAGGAAAAGGAGAATCCTGAAAAAAAGAGAATATTGGTAATTATTACACTGGGTTTTTTTCTGCTGCTATTCTAAACTTGTGTGTTCTTGTAATTGCTGGAAAACATTTTGCTGCACAAAGTATTTCGCAAATGGAAGCCAAAATTAAATCCTTGCATACGTAACATTAAATCTGTAGCACTCTTCCATGAATGTGAGTGTTTACAACAGTGTTTTTATGTTCAAACTCAGCGTGCCAAACTGACACATGCCGTAAGAATTCAGCTGTGTGGTATCTCCTGTTTTCTTCCTAAAATTTCTGAGTGCTTGTCCAGAAACATGCCATTGCTTTTGTACAAACATGGGAAATGTGTGTTATCATGATGAGCAGCGTCCAGTCGAGCCAGCCTGTGTTATAAATGTCCTCCTATCTTTTGTCTACAATAGAGTGTGAGCCTAAACATTTTTTCAGTCATGTTTTGAAATATATCTGCAAGAAGGAACTAAAGTCAGGAACCTTTTCAGACTGGACACCAGTTCTACAGATATTTAAGCAAGAATTTTAATATTAACTTCTGTAGCTAAGCAGCTGTTAGTCATGGAGGTCAGCTTCTGTAGAGAAAGAAGAGATGATTTCTGTATATCCTGCTCTTACTTATGGCCATTTATATATGTTAGAGAGCAGGCCTAAGTGGTATTGTCCGTACTCCTCTGCAATGTTATTGTTGTGTCAAGCCAATCAGATTACTTTGAGGAAGAACCGGCCTCAGCTCTTCTTGCTCTTGAGCTAGGCAGTGCGTTCTTGGGGTCATCCGCATTCTTGGGGTCATCCTCCATCCATATGCCAATGCACACCACCGCCTTGTGCACAAAATATACTGGAGG
Organism: Cuculus canorus; assembly: GCF_017976375.1. Classification (NCBI taxonomy): domain Eukaryota; kingdom Metazoa; phylum Chordata; class Aves; order Cuculiformes; family Cuculidae; genus Cuculus; species Cuculus canorus. Next base: position 99,418,017 of record NC_071402.1, read on the forward strand.
TTTCCTTCATTGCTGGAGGTTAGGGCTCTTCATGCCTGAACCAACTTTGTTTGCATATCTACCTCATGAAGGAGGGTTGTGGGAGGGTCTTACTGTTTAAATGACAGTTTAGACTTCCTTAGAGGATTTGGAGATGCACTGTCAATAAAGATATTCTGACATGACCTTTTTCCCCAGTTTTGCTGAGCTCTGTATCCCTGGGTTTTCTATTGGTGGGACAACTTCAAAAAGGGCTTTCATCCATTCCACACTTGCATCCCTTCGCATGTCCTAAAGTGTTAATGTGGTTCCATCAGCCCCTGCGGGACAAAGGAACTTATTGTGGAGCACATGCAAAGGGAGAGTGCTCCTTAAAAAGCAATAGCCACAGGAAAAGAGGTGGTGGTCTGATCTCATTACTGGTGCAGAAGCTATGCTTGTGGGTCCTGCTTGCTCATCCATTTGAATTTTAGCTCCCATAGAGTTTCTCCTTATTTTTGCTGGCTAGATAGGAAAGAATTGGGCCAGCAGTCTCTTATAACACTTAATAACCTTTCTGTATCTAGGCTGTCATTACTACAACTCAATTGAAACTTGAAAGCAATCAAAAAAAGCTTTCTGATATTTTAGCCCCCTGTAGGAAGAAAGATCAGTAGGAGTGAACAAAGACAACATGTATTGAACATTATATGTAAACAAACAGGAGGTGCAATATCTTTTAATGCCGTCTTAAGCATAGGAATTCCTTTTGTAAACAAAACACACTTAAAGTTAGATATTTCCCAACAAGTATTAACTACCTAGCAGATGTCCTCAGCAGGGTTCACAGCTGTTCCTGTAAGTGAATTTGCTAAGCCAATTGCTAACAAAATCCTTCTCAAATAGGAAATAATACTGAAAGACCTAATCGCTACTTCATCAACCAAAACCATAGTTTTGATAAAAATGTTTTACAGGAGGTTGTGAAAACCAAATGCCTTGAACAGAATAAGGTGACAGTGCGCCACAGTTGAGTTCATGAATTCTGTTTTATTCTCCCATTCCTGACCAGGTTTTAGCAAAACCTGCAGCTGAGATTTCTCCTTATTGTAGTGTCCTCCTGTCCTCCAGCATGCTTCCAACTTGAGATCATAATCAACAACAGTAAACCTCTAAATTGTTAAGGAAAAAGTGAGTTTGAAGAATACTCAACCTTTTTGCATTACTGAGTATAAAGAAAGATCATCATCTGCTCTAAGAGGAGATATTCTATAATTATGGTGCATGGTAAGTATTTATGGCCCTGCTTTTGTTCCTCTAACACTAAACAATGTTTATTTTGTCTTGTGACACCACTAGTAAGAATAAAAAGGGCTTTGGTTATAATGCTCTTGTAGCTTTTAGCACGCAGTACACAGAACAGACTATTATGATTCTTATTTGTTCAACTGCTTTCCATTGTTTCTCTATACTACACACATCAAGGGTTTTTTTTCTATGGGCCTTCTGCATTTTGCTGTGTTTTTCTCCCGGTTCTAAGTATGAACTTGGTTTTGCAAAGGAAACACACATTGTATGGAAGCAAATTATAGATAACTACTTCAAAAGTCTGTTGTAAATGAATTCCTGGCCGTTTGGGCTGGAGAGCTGGAGGATGTGAGTGGATGAGCAGGGCTAAATGCGAGTACGTATGTTTAGTATTTATTGCAATCATCCATTGGTTGTTTGAAGGACAGATCTGGGAATGCTCAGTCAAGATTCTTCCTTGGGGAAAACCTGCATGCCACATGTGCTCAGTAGAGGAAGATAAGCTGTTGTCTCCCCTGTGTGTCTCCTTGCTGATTGCTACCTTCTCTTGACCTTGAATTCCAAATTCATCCACAGGAACACAGCTACATATGCCCTTCCTCCCACAGCTTCTGGTTTCCAGAGTGTCTTCTCCCTTTATCTCAGGGTACTGACTCTTCCATGACAGTCTTTTGAATATAACTCCATTGCCTATCTTGATTCCAGCTGAACAGAGTTTATCCTAGCTGTAGGAGGTAATTTTTCTGACTGTCACTATTAATATGATACAGACATAATCTAGTAAGTATCTATCCCTCTCCAACTGCAGCTAAAGCAATTGTAGGCAATCTGCAAGTTTAAAAAAAAGAAAACCACCAACAACAACCAACCAGCCAGACAAGCTTCTACAGTTCTATCAAATTCTGTGAAAGAGCAGAAAAGGAAAACAAGATTTATTGGCTTCTACCCTGTGGCTGTAGTGGGTTTGCCTTGCATAGAGGCGCTTTTCAACTTTTGGCATAAACTTCTTTGCTGTGAGAATATAAGTTATTAAAAATATAATAATAATATAATTTTTTAAAATATCCTAGCTGGAGGCCTTCATATTACCTTCTTATTTGTGCTTGGCTAGTTTGATTCTGCTAGATCCTTTCACATTATTTTTGGTATCAGAATAGATGGAGGTTTGAAAGCAACATGAGGACATCTGTGCCTTTGTTAGGAATTGGGTGTTACAGTGAGGGATGCCAAAAAATTAAGAAATAAGTGTCTTGAAGTGTTTTAAGCTTATGTATATCATGCAAGCCTGGAAATAAAGGCGGGGGAAGAAATCTGTTGCTCGCAATAACTTGGATTTGTGATGCCTTTAATGTGTGCAGTCTTCAGAGCAAAAACCCACATGGAAATCTTATTAAAAAGAAAAAAAAACCCACACATTCAATAACATTTTCAGAAAGTAAGCCTTTTAAGGCAATCTACACCTGAATGACTGGAGTTACTGAGGGAAATCGTGTTTTTAACACCCCAGATCAGGAACACAAGATGGAAAGAAACAGTGAAAACGCCATGCATTTCTGCCTAGCTCTGCTATTGAGTCTGGCCCTGCCTGTGTTAGAAGAGATTTTTCCGGACCAGGATGAGCTCTGCCAGTAATATCCAGCAGCATCTCTGCACGTTTGCCTGTTACTGCATTGCACGTGTGTTGTTGCATTATCCTGAGAACAGTGATCATGCAAAGGTGCCTCTGTGCTTCGGTCCAGCTGTGCCCACTTGCTTGTCAAGAGACAAAGGAGTGGGTAGTCCCAGCCAGAGAAGTTCTCCAGTTGTTGAAGCAATCAGCTTCTGTGTAAACCGGTTTGTAGGGCTGGAAAGGAAGCAGGGCAGAGAAAAATAAGCTATCACTGTATAACCTGAAGCAGATTTCTTTTGGGAGGAGTGGGAAGAAAGCCAAGCTGCTAGTCACATAACCACACTACTAGCTCACCATCTGTCCAAAAGCAATTACTTGGAAATGGCAGGTGAGGCAGGAGAACAAGGTTATAGCTCAGCTCTAACACAGAGCCAGCCTGAGTCACTGATCTAGTACTCGGCAGCATGAGAGTCTCTCTTCTTGACATGCAGGTAACTCACTCTGCCAGTTCAGATGTACCAGCACAGTGAGTGATGGAGATTGCTGCCAGAGAACTGGGGAAAGTCTTCTTAAAGCAAAGCTTGTTCTGCCTTGAAGCACAAGAGCAGAGATGTCCAAAACTGCAGAACTTTGCATGTTCTGGTCAGCTCCAGGAAATGCCTTCAGAGGCAGAAGGCTGGGAAAGAAAATGAAAGCATGGGGGAAACTCAATTTTGCCCAAGACTCAACAAAAACATCCCTTCTACACTCTTTCCCACCTCCACGCCTTGCCCAGTGTGGTGAAAAATCCAGGCTGTGCCATGCTGCAGGATCAGTGCAGGTCTCCACAGCTTCCACTTCTCATTCACTACTGTGTCAGGAAAGGATTTACTGTTCAAAGGCGTCAAATTCCTACCCTTTTTGTTTTACCCTGTACCCAGCTTCTTTGCTGCCTACCATGATTAGCAGAGGAACCTAATGACTCCTAGTCCATTGGGAAAATCAGAAAGCTGCTTGCAGTTACCTTGAAGGACTCCCAGCGTGTGGGGCTTATCTGTCTGGTCCTGTGCTGCCCGGTGCTCGGCATGGAGGTGCGGAACCTAAGCATAACATGCTGCTTTGCCACAGGTTGGAACCTGACCCTGCACGCATAATGTGCCACTTGGGGATATCAGGAGGTCTCCCTCATGAGCTTGTCTTCCTGCAAACCATCTTGTAGATCATTTAATTGCCGTAGCCATTCCTCAGAGTCTTTCTAGCATTCCTGCTTGTATTTTCCTTCTGAGCAACCTGGGCGCTGGGGTCTCTTTGAAATTGCAGCCTGCTGATCTCAGAATCATAGAATCATTTTGGTTGGAAAAGACCTTTGAGATCATCAAGTCCAACCGTACCTGTCCACTACTAAACCATCCCTAACCACCTCATCTACCCATCTTTTAAATACCTCCAGTGATGGTGACTCAACCATTTCCCTAGGCAGCTCTGCCAGTGCCTGAGAACCCTTTTGGTGAATGAATGTCTCCTGGTATCTAATCTGAACCTCCACCAACACCCAACTCCCTACAGCCTCCTTCCCTGCAGTTGTAGACAGTGATAAGGTCTCCCCTCAGCCCTCTTTTATCCAGGCTAAACAACGCCAGTTCCCTCAGCCACTTCTCATAAAGCTTGTTCTCCAGCTTCCTGACCAGCTTCGTTGCTCTTCTCTGGACACTCTCCAGAGCCTCAGTATCTTTCTTGTAGTGAGGGGCCCAAATCTGAACACAGGATTTGAGGTGTGGCCTCACCAATGCTGAGTACAGGGGCAGAATCACTTCCCTGGACCTGCTGGTCACACTGTTTCTGATACAAGCCAAGATGCTGTTGGCCTTCTTGGCCACCCGGGCACACTGCTGGCTCATGTTCAGTCAGCTGTCAATCAACACCCCCAGGTCCTTCTCTGTCAGGCAGCTTCCCAGCCACTCTTCCCCCAGTCTGTAGTGCTGCATGAGGTTGTTGTGTTCCAAGTCCAGGACCCGGCACTTGGCCTTGTTGAACTTCATCTTGTAGCTGTTGACTCAATTGTAGTCACATCTGCATGGAGTAAACTGACTATAGTAAAAAAATAAATGTATTTCTGTTGTATTTATTTTTAAAGATGGGACATAAATTCCATGAGACAGACTCATCTGGTGATCATGGGAAGAGGTTGAGCAGCTGCTTGCGGCTGAGGTTCTTTCAGGCAAGCTGGATTCGGCACATGCTCTGCCAGTCAAGGAGAAATTTTGCAGGGGAGACACCAGACAAAAAGCCCTCCAGTAGCTCAAGGAAAGGCTTCTCTATGGTCTTTCTTGTTATCTTCCAGTCCTGTTTGAATACCAGACATCTCCTGGCTTTTTGCAGCCCTATGCAAATTTCAGTGAGAATATAAAAACTCGAGGCAGGAATGAAGAACTTAAGAGTCATGAAGTGGGTAAAGGAGGAAGACTCATTTTTGCCTATATAACAAGTTCCATTCCCTGTTGGAGAGGGTCTCCACCAGAAGTGACTGGTGATTCTAAATGCTACTATTATATTTTTACAGTGGTTGTTTTGTGAGTAGGAACTGGTTTCCAAAAAAGGATGCAAGGTACTCACTGTACAAGCCTTCAGTCTCTAGATAGATCTCAAGCTGGGCAACCAAAATCAGCACGGAATAAAAAGAAGAGTATAGGAGCAATGAAGAGATAATTGTTGTTGGTATCACATTCAGGGCCCTGCGGAGGGTGCTAGTGAGGACAATACAAGTTATTCAGAGAGAAGGAAAAAGCCCCTTTACCCATTAATTAAGAGACTGACAAGGTTTTGCCATCACTGAGAATGGATGGAAGTGAGGAAAGATGACAAGAATAGAGAGATGGGACTGCAGCCAGTGTGTAAAGAGGAAGGTCCTAAGACCTCCTCTAAGTGACTGGGGAGGAAAGAAATGGTACCTTTTTCTTACAAGGAGGCAGAACTTTAATCAAGGTGGTAAACCTGCTAACTTAAAATCTTAGATATATGGGAGCTTGATGGTATAGTTTAGACGAAGAGCAAAGGAAGGACTTAACTTTCAACCTGAGTCTTGATCATCCCACTTTTGTTTGAGTGGCACTTCACCTTAAGGATTGCTTCACTTGTGTCTTAATTTTTTTTCATGTAAACACGTTGTGATTTTTTTTGCTCTGTTCAGGAGTGGTCACTCTAGAAGTCAGCTGGTTAACTTCAGTGTAATTCCATACTTGTCACTCCATTTTCTTTTCATTCTCCTGACTGCTGCAGTCTTATGCAAATATATGCGCTTCTGAGTACACTAAATACATCTACAGAGGCTTCTGTCCTGCTCAAAGCTCTGGCTTGGTACTGCTTGGAATGGGTCCCACCTCCTGCTCTGCCCCCTCCCACTGCCCTAAGAGTTCCCCTACCAGAGCCTGGCTACCAGTTCTCTGCTTTGCCTGTCTTCCAGTGCATGAATTGCTTGAACACTCATTAATCGTGTCAATGGAAAAGCATGGTCACACTGCCAGAGGTGATTAGCGTGGAACTTAATCGATAAAATTGTGATTTCTTAGTACCGTGTTATGATTGAAATAGTTGTAAATTAGCTCTAGGGAGCAGAGAGAGAAGGACTGCACAACTCTGGATGCCGGCATGGTTTCACACGCCACGTAGCCTTATAACCCAGCCAGAAGCACCGTGTGCATCCTTTCCCTTCTAATTTAGCACTCATGCTTCCCAAAAATGGTCTCGGGTTCTGGCTGAATGACTGATGCTTTCCAGTAGCTCGGAGTCAACATCAATAAACATGAGGGGGTCGCCTTACTATTTTATTTCTAAGGGAATCGCAGAAATTCTCGTGAAAGTTCGTATTTCTACACAGGCCAGAAGAGGGCGGTGGAAGCTAACAAATAAGTAAAATCCTGCCTCCACTGCTAGAATAACCAATTAAAAAAAAAAGCTGCTCTTTCAGGGCACAAAGTGCCCGTTTTCTAAAATTGTATTTCCGTTGTATGGGAAAGAAAAGTTTCCCCGATGGCTTAGTCTTAAATCTTCCAGAGAAGACAGAAATCACTGTTAAGGAAAGGACTTATTTCCAGTGCAGCCACTGTCAAACACCATCACCTGCTGCTGAGGTTGCAGTCTCCACCCCGCAGGCTAATTTATCGGTGCAGAAAGGTGAAGGGGTTTCTGACAGCAGTCCATCCAGGCTGGTTTCAAATGAAAGTCTTGGGTGGTTGCAGCCTTCACCCTCTGAAGCAAGTTTGTGTTTTCTCTGTTGAACTTTTAATTTGCTAAATGGAGGAGAAAAGGCCCTTAAGAGAAAACTACACCAAGTAGCGTTTACTGTGATAGCCCGTGGACACCTGTTTCAATAGTGTTGGAGACAACTTAGTGACCTTCCAGTACCTGAAGGGGGCCTACAGGAAAGCTGGAGAGGGGCTATTTGTAAAGGCTTGTGGGGATAGGACCAGGGGGAATGGGTATAAACTGGAAAGGGGCAGATTTAGGCTGTACATTAGGAAGAATTTCTTCACCATGAGAGTAGTGAGACACTGGAACAGGTTGCCTACGGAAGCTGTGGATGCCCCATCCCTGGAGGTGTTCAAGGCCCGGTTGGATGGGGCCTTGGGCAGCTGATCTAGTGGGAGGTGTCCCTGCTCATGGCACGGGGCAGGGTGGAGCTGGATGATCTTTAAGGTCCCTTGCCACCCTAACTATTCTATGATTCTAACTGGATCAGAACAGACTTTGTGTCAAGGCCGTAATTAGCCACTTTTTGCCAGATTTGCCAGCTATTGGTGCTGACCATCAGATGCAACATGTTCCCATGCTCCTTAGCAAGGCAGGATGTTTCATCTCAGCAAGACATTCCCCTCCTCACCACTTCTGAATCATCAAAGTCCATAGGACTGCTGTGTCAGATCCAGCTCTATGGTTGGGTCTGTGACCAACATCCTGCCTATTCCTGCCCCATTCCAATCTTCACACTGACATTCCCGAAAGACCCCCATCACTGACCTGGGAGCTTATGCTTCATCTCCCTCCCTAGTTACACACACACTTACCCCAAGCTGATCTCTTACTATCCTGCCTTCACCCTCCTCTGATCCACCACTGATAACAGCCTTAAACTGCAGCTTGGCTGCTCATCCAAGCCAATCCAGGATATAAGAGGTGTCACTCTGAACTACCTTCAGATCCCTCCTCAAGACAAACTTTTACTCTCAGGTCACCAAGTCTGGCCAGCCAGGAACTCCAAATGGAGGAGACAGTTTTTTTGTGCATGTGCGCGTGTGTGTGTGTGTGTACACTCACGCACCTCTGTGACCATGCATGCACGATTTCTGAGGCCTCTTTCGGTTAGATCCCTCGTTTGCTCTGTACCTGCTGGCATTCAGACAGCAGTGACCAGAGGCAGGATCCTCCAGTCGAGGTGCTCCAGAGCTCCGTGCAGCACTGGACCTCTGCAGCCCAGCAACAAGCAGAGGAGCTTGCCAAGGGTGGGAGCAGAGTCTGTATGTGGGTGGAAATGGCCTTTCATTGTCCTGCTAGAGGTTGCTGGCCACTTCTGTAAAATCGGTCTGCATCTACTTATGGGAGAGCAGCCAGCAAAAGCTGAAGCCAAATCTCAGGCTTCCAGACTTGACAGCTTTGACTCCTGTAACTTGAGAAACACCAAGAAAAGCATTTCATTGTGGCACAGCTCTTACGGCCTGCTTGATGCATCAGTGCTGGGCAGCAAGCAGACAGCAGCCCTTCAGCAGTAAATCCAAGTGGCTTTAATCTCAAAAATTCACCTCTAGTGATGGATTCTTCAGCAAAAGACCCTAAGTGTCCTGTGAACCAATTTTCAGCCCTAGTCTTTGACCTATCTTTTCAACCTGCCTTCCCCAGAATAAGCTTGATGGATCAATCTAGCCTGAGTCTGTAGGTCAGGCAGGTTTTTCTGCCATCGCTCCCCCGCTTCGTTTAACAAAGGTGTCACTGTCTGCACGTATCTGCCTATGCAGTTTGTTTTCTCTTTCACCACACACACGTCTGTGGGGAGCCTCCTTCTCACACACCACAGTTGAGAGGCTTCTTTGATTTCATAGTTTACTTAGTCTGCTTAAAAAGCAACCTGAAAATATATTTAATTGGACTTTTGGGAGGAAGGGAGTAGGGAAAGGAATGTTCTGGAAGCAAAGAGGAGGAAGATATTAATTTGTATCATCTTCATAGTTTTCTTTCACTGTTCCAGGATTGCATCTGATACATCTGCATTCACTTGATGTGGAACAGTCTGTTGATGAGACCTGAACCACAGAGCATACCCAGGGCTTGGCGTCAGGCGGTTGTGTGACTTCATGGCACTTGTAGTTTCAGTGTTGCACTAAAAGAGGGTTTAGAGTAGAATAATTGTGATGTGCTTCCTGACATTTTTCTTAACAGTGAGGAAAATGATTCTCTGGCTTTGCAATGCTGAGAGTCTCATGTCTGAACTTCTGGGGCTGAAGAGTTCATCCTGGAAAACTTTCGCGTGGCCCTTTGCAAAGTCCTGTTCTGCAATATGTGCCAACAACTGAAACAACTTAACACATTTGGTTTTGAGACACTCTACTGAGGGATCCTGGAGAGAAGTTTGACCCTGCTAATGTTTGCAAATGTGTCTTATTCTAGTTGCTCGTGAATTTGCTCTCTCACATACAGCAACAGATGCAAAGAGAAGAGGTGGGGTTCTTCCTGAGACTTTCTGGTTCTGTGTGCTCATTTGGAAATCAATTTAATGCATTTTAATTGCCTATTTTTCTCCTTAGTTTTCTCTTTACAGCTACACACCAGAAAAATACAATCAGGTAGAGTCTAGCCAGGCAGCTGCTAATGAGGAAGCTTGACTCAAGAAGATTTTAATTTTCAGCATTTGTTCTTCAAGACAGCTATTTCAGCATGCAGGGTTGTCACAAAACAGGAATGCTGCCAGTAGCTAATGGAACAAAGGCATTGAGCTTGTATATCATTTTGTTACATGAAGAAACAAACACTTATATCCTTGACCAAACTATAGGAGTCCAACAATCCATTTCAGGATGCTAGTCCCCTCAGCCAAATCATCTCTATAAAGAAAACACCCATAGTGCATGAAACATGGTGTGAAAAGAATGAGGGAGATACAATTCAAGCTGCAAAGAAGGAAAGGGATACATTAATAAGCCCAATCACTTGCCAGCCTTTCAGAATCTCCCCGATAAAGAGAAGTTTCTGGCTCTGCCAAGCTGATCAAAGAGCTTCTCATAAACGCCTCATCCATTGGGCATTTCTGTGAGAAACAGGATTTAGCTGAGGTCTGTGACATTCCCTGAACAGCCAGAGCAGGCAGGGTTGCGCAAAATTGGACAGAGTTAGGATCAAAACCAGCCTGCTACTGAGGTGTCCCCGACTTCACAGCTGGTGAAGTTCAGTCATGACCTAGGTACCACTGAATAATCTATCGCTTGCCATCGCTATTGAACTAGTATCATACAGGCAGCTACAGACATCTGTGTTCAGCCTCTCCATCATAACCTTTCACATCCAATATCACTCAGCTTCCTATCAGTTCATCTTTTTGGCTGAAAAGCTTTAAGTTTCATCTCTGTCCAAGGCCACTGTCTTTGTACAGGCTGAACAGCTCAATGCTTGGTGAAAATAAGAAGGGAGGAAAGTTTATTGCTTTACACCATCAAGCTGTAGTTCGTCATTACCTACTTCACATTAAATATACAGGATGCTCCTCAATAATGCAGAGCCACAAGCGAGTTAACAAAACCTTGGCACCTCATTTCATCACCTGGAAAATATTTCCTTTCTCTCCCAATACATCTCATTCCCTGCATTGTCCTATCATGCTGAAAGTGCCGGGGAAAGGGGGAGCAGCGACTGGTGTTTGCAAGCATCTGGCACAAGGGTCACAGTCAAAATTGCTGCTAGAGTAGTCCAAATCCTATTCATAAAGTTTGTGAAGGTGAGCCCAGAAAAGCTTAAAGCAATAATTTTGTTTGCTGGAATTTAAGGAGGTTACTCACTCTGCAACAGCAAATGAGGTCAGTAAAAAGTATACAAGTATTTGAATATCGATATTAGAAGGATAAACTTGGGTTAGAGAAAAGTGCAATAAATAGGACTGCGCACACAAAGAGAGCTAACAGGCCATATCTCCTGGGGCTCTTCTGTTTAAGAGTTTTGGACAAATGAGGCCGAGGTTGGCACAAGCTGCTGGGTGTCCAGACGTGGATGACATCATGATAGGAGGGGAGGCTGCTGATAAATTTTAGGAATGCACCAGACTATTGGAGGATTTGGAGAGGCTGCGGGAACAACCAAATGTGACGGAATTCAATATTACACAATGGAAGGTTATTCGTTTAGGGAGAACCAACAGCACATTTAAATGCAAGTTTAATGAACTACAGAAGGAGGAAGCTAATGAAGGAAAAGACTCAAGCTGGTGTTGAGGAGCAACCCAACAAGTACATAATGAAATTTTAGAAAAGAGGGCTCAGGCTGCAGCCAGTGAGTCTAGGACTTCACATCGGGTCACTTGTTTCATGTGGCAACCAGAGTGCTCTCAGCACCAAACTGAAAGTCCAAAATGGACTGGTCCCTTATTACAGAGAGGGAGGCTACAAAGGCTAGCCACTGCCAGACCTGTTCTGTGTGTCAGGACATGGAGCCTTGGATCCAGATGGAGATGTTAGCATAGCATGCATCTTGGTGAAGACAGCTAAGGACATGTGTGGGCCCCCAGGGCACTTGATTGTGACCACAGCTCAACAACACATGCTGCCTTTGGTGTAAATCAGATCGGTCTAGGTCTCTTTTGCCTGCAGGGAGGAGATAACGCTCTGGGACCGACTACCAGCAGAGAGAGAGGACAAAGAAGAGTTACAGGGCCCTGTTGCTAAAACCAGACTTTCCAGGGAATGTAGAGCTTACAGATTTGTCAAGAGGGTAAGGAGCCCCTTTTACAGTGGAAGAGACACAAACAGCCTTTTCTAACTCCTGCCTAGCACAAGCTCAGATCCTTGCCCCGGGGCTGCTGGGTGAAGCAGCACTGCTGCACATGCAGCCCCCCCAGGCCTCATGTCCATGGGTCATCACTTCCACAAAGCCTCCTGCAGCAACGCCATTCCTACAGATGAAACATAGACATCTGGGAAAAACTGCTTCGTGCTACCTGAAAACAAAGGTGCGATCCCACACCTTGGAGGATGGATGAGGTGAAAGCCACAATCCCCACAGTCCACAGGAACCAATACTTACCACAGGTCCCAGTCTCCTGCAGACATCGTGATTCTGACATTTCCCACCCTCCTTCCCTGAAGAAGAGTATTCTGCTGCCAGCTCGAGTCTCTGTGTACCCAACCAACCTTTCCTTCATTAAGTATTATTTTTTAGGATAAGGCAGAAAGCTTATTACCACTCTCTGCACCAGCAGCTGGGGAAGTCAGGAACACATTAATTCTTTCTGGAACTAAAATCCATTGTATGGTAGAAAAATCTGTCACTGCTCCTTTGCAATTCTGTCTATACTGCACAAGCATAAAAATTTACCAGTTCTTTAGTACTATTTTACAAACAGAGCATTATACATGCTTTTATTTTTTTAACCACCCACTGTATTGCACAGTTCATTGGTAGAGTCCGGGAAGAAATGCAGAGTGCCAGTATTTTCACTCTTGACAGTTGTTTTGTCAGGGAAGGGGCATACCTGAATCAATGTGGCAGGACCCCAGAGTTATAGTATCAATCGTAGAATCACTAGGTTGGAAAAGACCTCTTAGATCATCGAGACCCCACTGTCAGCACCCACCTCAGCCCAGCCGCAGAGAAGAGATGCTGCGCTCTAACCCCAGCCAGCAGCGAAGGTTCCACCCAGAGCACAAGGCACGTACCTGCCTGTGATTTGGGTTTGTAGAAGGGGCAAACTCCAAAGGAAACAAAGCGGCTCCAATGCAGCGTGTATCATTATGAAATTATTTCTCTGAATTAATGTCTCATTTTAATTTAGGCTCCGCTTTCTGTATATGGGTCTGGTGTGGCTGTCTGATGTCTGTCTTGATTTTTTTAAAAGTCGCTGTCTAAATGGATGACTGTAGCTCCATAAAGGTTTAAGGTCCTTTGCCTGCAGTCTCTGGCTGCATTGCTAAACAGTCGTTTAAAAAGAGTCCACTAAATCAAAAGCCAGGTAAATCAACAGAGCACTCAGCGTTGTAATGAGACCGGTTATAAGGTAAATTACAACATTATTCAAGCACACAAAATTCCTCCTCTGGCATTTGTCCTGTTAAGCGCAATGCACCTTTAAAGTGGTGAAATGATTTCTGGCAGCCTGTGAAAGAGGCCGAGTCTGGGGGGGTGGGAGGCTGAGCCCAGCCCCTGCCTTTGCATCAGCTTCTGACTCTGGGGGGCTTCGTGCAGTAGCTGGCCACTGCTCAGGGGTGCTCTGTGCCTTGTTTGGACAATTCAGGAGGTGCTTTCAAGACAGTGTGGTACTGACCACAAACATTGACCCTGTGATCTCACACTTCCCAGCAAATCTTGTTATAATTGTCAAAGCGAAGTATAAGAAAGATTTTAATTGGGAACTTGGTTAGGGAAACTTGAGACTTATAAATCTTTTCTTACAATGAATGAAATTTTGAACAGATGCTGATGCTTTTGAAGCCGCCAAAACCCAAAATACGGGCACACAGACCCTAAGGAGATGGTCATTATTATGTATGTTAGATATAAAAGGCTATGAGGATATACGGACAAGAAGCCCAAAACAACAAAAATTCTATGCAGAGCATGGGTGGCATTTTATGATATGTATTGTGGATTATAGGGATCTATGCATTTCATGTAAGAAAATATTTGATATCGATAAACACTGGAGAGACAGGTTCCTGCTTTCAAGACACTTTTGTGCAGATGAAACTGGAAGATTCTCATTTTAAAAGACACAATATAGAGAAACAATTTGTCCCAAGGCCTGCAAGCAGGTCAGGGTGCAGGTCAGTAAGAGCAGTCTGTTGTGCCATGCTACTGACCTATATTCTCTGGTGAGATGATAACTAAGACATTTTGGTTAAATAAGAAGTTCCCTGAGAAACAGTATAGCTACTGCATACAAAGCTCAACGCAACCCCTCCCATCCAGCCTACCAAAGCCCAAAGAAAAGGAGTCCAAAGGAAAATGGGGCGGGGGGGTGGGGGGGTACACACACTACTTAATGTAACATGAAACTAACCTAGTGAGCGTGAATCAGACTCTTCAGTGATCAAAGCACTCTGTATAAATCAAAATACTCTGCAGGTTTAGGAGGATTTTTTTAAAGGATAGCTCTACATTTACATGCAAGAGCTGAGGACAGAGGGCGAATTTATAGCTTTGCTTGCAAAGATTAATTGAAGGGGTTAGAAACAATCAGAAAGTGCCTGTTCAAGCCTGCAGCATTTCTCTGCTTCCTGCAGCAGAGCAGTGTGTGTGATTTGGAGGTAGTACATGTTGGATGACTGAGCTGCCCTGGGCAACTCCAGCGTTGGAAGCATACAGCCCAGTACAAATCGATTGCCCTCAGGGGAGCAGAAAATCACTGGGAACCTGAAAAGGCTGTCTTAAGACAGATGCTCCATGGCCTGCTGTATTGCCTGCTGCACTAAGTCCACTTCTTTACAACCTCTTGCCCCAGTCCAGCTGGTTCCCTTAAGGCAAGCACTGGCTCATGCCCTCCTCCTTGCTGTGGGACTTTTGGATGGAGAAGGACTACCTAGGGACCTTGTACAACTCCCTGCAGCAGAGATGGACTGTGATAAAAGAGGGGCCGGTGGAACTGGTCGCATGGAAAGCTAGAGAAGGTTGACTGCATGGCAGCAAAGGAGAGTGAGACATGGCCTGGCAGAACACCAGTGGCAAGAGAGGGTGTCTTGTTTGGACTTCAGTAAAGCCTTTGACACAGTTTCTCACAGCATTCTGCTTCAGAAACTGTCAGCTTCTGGCCTGGACAGGCACACACTCTCCTGGGTTGAAAACTGGTTGGATGGCCAGGCCCAGAGAGTGATGGTCAATGGAGTTAACTCCAGCTGGAGGCCAGTTACAAGTGGAGTTCCTCAGGGCTCAGTACTGGGTCCAGCTCTGTTCAATGTCTTTATTAATGACCTGGATGAAGGCACTGAGTGCACCCTCAGCAAGTTTGCAGATGACACTAAGCTGGGAGGAAGTGTGGATCTGCTGGAGGGTAGGGAGGCTCTGCAAAGGGATCTGAACAGGCTGGACCGCTGGACCGAGACCAATGGCATGAGGTTTAACAAGACCAAATGCCGGGTCCTGCACTTGGGGCACAACAACCCTATGCAGCGCTACAGACTGGGGGAAGAATGGCTGGAGAACTGCACGGAAGAGAACCTGGGGGTGTTGGTTGACAGCCGACTGAACATGAGCCAGCAGTGTGCCCAGGTGGCCAAGGCCAACGGCATCTTGGCTTGTATCAGAAATGGGGTCACCAGCAGGTCCAGGGAGGTTATTCTCCCTCTGTACTCGGCACTGGTGAGACCGCACCTCGAATACTGTGTTCAGTTCTGGACCCATCACCACAAGAAGGATGTTGAGGCTCTGGAGCGTGTCCAGAGAAGAGCAACAAAGCTGGTGAGGGGGCTGGAGAACAAGTCTTATGAGGAGCGGCTGAGAGAGCTGGGGTTGTTTAGCCTGGAGAAGAGGAGGCTGAGGGGAGACCTTATTACTCTCTACAACTGCCTAAAAGGAGGTTGTGGAGAGGAGGGAGCTGGCCTCTTCTCCCAAGTGACAGGGGACAGGACAAGAGGGAATGGCCTGAAGCTCCGCCAGGGGAGGTTCAGGTTGGATATCAGAAAAAAATTCTTCACAGAAAGAGTCATTGGGCACTGGAACAGGTTGCCCAGGGAGGTGGTCGAGTTGCTTTCCCTGGAGGTGTTTAAGGAACGGGTTGATGAAGTGCTTAGGGACATGGTTTAGGGAGTGTTAGGAATGGTTGGACTCAATGATCCAGTGGGTCCTTTCCAACCTGGTGATTCTGTGATTCTGTGATTCTGTTGGGGTACGTGTTTGTTTGGCCCTGTGTATCCAGCCCAGCAGAGCCTGCCAAGCTCCCACCAGCTCTGCTTTGATTCACCCACAAGGGATTAAGGGTGGTCAGCCTTGGATGGGAGAAGCCCATGCCTGGTCTTCATGCCCGAGCTGCCATGAGTCGATTCCCAAACAGGGAGAAAAGGAGTGATGGGAAGCAAGGCAGTGGGAGCAGACACATCTCCCTCCACACTGCGCACTGCCAACCCCTCCCTGCGCATCAGCTGTAGAAGGCAGTGCCGCCATCCCATGGCCCAGGGCATGAGTGGAGACTAAGCTAAGTGCAGAGACCTCTGCCTCTTTCATCCAGCACCTGGGAGGCAAGGAAGTCCAGCCCTGCTTCAATAGGCAAGGGAGGGGTCCTGTTTCAGGTCCTGCTGACCCAGCACTGGAGGTCACTGTAAACTGCTCCAAATACTCCAAGATGCTTTTTTTTTTTTCTATCGTTTTTCTTTTCCTTTTTCTTTCCCTTATCCTTCTTACTCTTTTCCTTCTCATTCTCCTCTCTCTCTGCTCCTTGACCTTCTCCTTCTCCTTCTCCTTTTTCTTTTCCTGCTCCTTCTCCTTTCCCTTTCTCTTTCCTTCTTCCTTTTCCTTTTTCTTCTCCTTCTTCCTCTGCTCCTTCTCTTCATCTTTTCCTTCTCCTTTTCCTTTTTCTTCTCCTTCTCCCTCTGCTCATTCCTGTCCCTGTATTTTTCTTTTCCTTGTCCTTTTCCTCCTTCTTCTTCTCCTACCCCTTTTCCCTTTTCTCCTTCTCCTCCTCCCTTGTCCTTCTTCTTTTCCCTTTTGTTTTCCTTCTCCTCCCTCGTCTTCTTCCTCTTCTTTTTTTCTCCTCCTCGTCCTTCTTCTCCTTTTCCTCCTTCTCCTTCTCCTCCCTCTTCTTTCTTCTCCTCGTCCTTCTTCTCCTTTTCCTCCTTCTCCTCCCTCTTCCTCTTCCTCTTCCTCTTCCTCTTCTTTCTTCTCCTCCTCCTTGTCCTTCTTCTCCTTTTTCCCCTCCTCCTCCTTTTCCTCCTCCTCCTCCTCCTCCTCCTCCTCCTCATTCTCCTCCTCCTCCTTCTCCTTCTCCTTCTCCTTCTCCTTCTCCTTCTCCTTCTCCTTCTCCTTCTCCTTCTCCTTCTCCTTCTCCCTCCTCCTCCTTCTCCTTTTCCTTTTCCTCCTCCTTCTCCTACCCCTTTTCCCTTTTCTCCTTCTCCTTCTTCTCTTTGTCCTTCCCCTTTTCCCTTTCGTTTTCCTTCTCCTTTTCCCCTCTCTCCCCTCCCTCAGCGGAAGGCGCTGTATCTCCGCGCTCTCGCAGGGACTCGGCACCTCGGCAAGAGCCTTTCCAAAGCGTCCCGGGCGCGCTCGCTACACTAACTCACTGAAACAACAGCCTGCTAAAAATAAGGTTGTTTTCCGCGGGGAGCTCCTTTTAACTCCGTTACTCATCGCCGGCTCCCGAAATAAGCCCCGCGAGCAGCCTCTCCCGTCAGCGGCCGCGAACGGGAGAAGGAGCGGGGGCGGCGGGGCCGGGGGCAGCGCGGGGCCGGCGCCTTGGAGCAGAGCCACCGTGCTCCGGGCAACGGCATTAAACAGGAGGAAACAGACGGGGGATTCCGTCATTCCAGCTGGGAACGGGAGCGGGGGGGCGGAGGCGCGCAGGAAAGGAGAGTCCCGACGAGGGCAGCGCCCAGCTCCCTCGCCCGCCCAGCTCCGCAGCGCCCAGCCCCGCAGAACCGAGACCCGCAGCCCCGAAGCGCGCCGAGCCCGCAGCGTCCAGCCCGCAGCCTCGCAGGGCCAAGCCCGCAGCCCCGAGCACGCAGCGCCGAGCCCGCAGCACCCAGCCCCGCAGCCCCGAGCCCGCAGCGCCGAGCCCGCAGCGCCCAGCGCCGCAGCCCCGCAACCCCGCATCGTCGCACCGTCCCCGCTCCGCCGGGCGGGGGCGCTGAGGTGCCGCCCCACGCGCGCCCCGCCGGCAGCGCCCCACCCCGGGGTTTTCGCCACGTGTTCGCCACGTCGAGGCGAGCCGCGCTGGGTGCCCCGGGGGGAGCACTCGGGGACGGGGCGACAACGCTGCGGGGGCTGAGAGGTTTTCTCTCTGTTTTCTCATTCGGTTTTCCTTGAACGGAAAGCTTCGCCGTTTTGGTTCTGGTTCTTCCCCGCGCGGCTGGGTGCGGGGTGCGGGGCTCCGTGCTCCTCCTCGGGCGCGCTCTAGGGTGGGAATTGGCTTCCACCGCGGTTCAGTGGAGGAGCTCGCCCCCACGAACTAGCCGCGTCCTCCAGCTCCCCAGGAGCAGGCAGGATTTCGTTTATATTGGGTTTATTTTTCAAGCGCATATGGGTGTCAGGCACTAGATTTATGATTTTTTTTTTCATACACCAGATATGCTCAAAACCACCCCAACTCTCTGCACGCCGCCGTCCAATCCGAATAGGAAAGTACGGTCCTCTCCTGCCAGCTGCGGGAGCAGAAGGGAGCAGGGCTGGGAGCGGCGGAGTTTCCTATCCTGCCCGTCGCCCCGGTGCCGGGCCGGGGCACCTCAGAGGTGCGAGGTGGGAAGAAGAGTCGCTGCGGGTTGGAAACCTCTTCCCCCGCTCCGCACCCACCCCCCCCCCCCCCCAGAAGTGATGAGCTACAACTGTGTTGCTGCGATATTTACAGAATAATAAATAATAAGAATAATAAATCTGGAGCGACTGAAACCAAGTCCGCCGGGTCTGTTAGTAATTTAGCAGAATGGGATTTTCCTTTCTCTCGGCTGCCAGTTGATGCTCTTTTCCAAATTTCCACAGCGGGGGAAGCCTGCGATTTTTACATAATTATTTCAGCATGCGAGGGTGCCTCGCTTTTGCTTTTTTTTTTTTCACTTTTTTTTTTCCTCCCCTCCTCCCGGGTGGATGCGGAGCGCTGTCCCGCCGGGCTCTCCTTCCTCTCCCGTCGCCCTCCAGGAGCGCTCCCGGCTCCCGCGGCGCCCGGGGGCCAGTGCTGGGCGGGCCGGGGCCGCCGTGCCCCGCAGAGGGACCCGCCGGTGCCCGCCTCCCGCTGTCCGCGGCTGACATCACGGGGCCGGGGCGGGGAGAGGGGCCGGGAGGGGGAGGGAGGTGGGGTGTGTGTGAGTGTGTGTGTGCGCGGAGGGAGGGGGGAGCGCGGGGGGGTGGTGGTGGTGGTGTTTTCCAGCTTTAAAAAGGCGGCGCTGGGCGCGCAGCCCTGCGTCAGAGCGAGACTTCCCCGCTCCGCACACCCGCTCGGCTCCGCACTCCGTCCCGTCCCCGCGCACCCCCCGCCCTCCCCTCCATGCCCCGCCGCCAGCTCCTCTGCCTCCGCGGAGGCGGCGCGGGTCCCGTCCCCGGGCCGTGAGAGCCGAGCGGGCGGGGGTCGGGGCTCCGCCGCCCCGCCGGGTGGATGCCGAGCGCTGCCCCGCGGGCCGCCGCCGCGCCGCCGTCGCGGGACGCAGCCAGAGGGAGAGACGGGCCGGCGGCGGAGCCGAGCAGCACCATGAAGGCGGCGGAGGAAGGTAACGGGAGGGAAGGAAGGCGGACGGCGGTGTCCCCCGGTGTCCCCCGCGGCTTGCGGAGGTTTTGCCTGCGGTCGCTTGCCAATAGGTGTCTCCTTCGCCTCTCGCACGCCGCCCCCCGCGGTGCCGCTCCCGGGGCCGGGCAGGGGCTCGGGGATTCCCTGCGCAGAGCCGGGCTCGGTTTCGGGGGGGGGGTGCAGAGGACACCCTGTCGCTGCAGCCATCCGTCGCTCTTGGGAAACTGAGGCAGCCCTCCCCAAAACGCGGGTGCCGGGCGCCGCTCTGCCGGCAGCGCTCCTTGCGCCCCGCATTGGCTCCCGCCGCCTCGGGGACCTGCGGGCTCTCCGCCACCCTGGTTATCTGTTATGACTTGTTGCTGTGCCTCTCGGTAACCCTGCTGCGACAGTGCCGCTGGAAACGCAAAGTTTCTAGGGAGAAGGATCGTGGGCTCGGGAAGCGCTTCGCGGGGGGCTGTGCGGCTGCACTGGGTCCTGATGGGGGCAGCGTTCGGGCAGAACCGGGACCGGCTTCAGCCTCGGCTGTGCCAGGCGGGACCTTGTCCCCTCCCCCCGAGCATCTGCTTGCTGGGGGAGCTCCGCACCTCGCTTCTCCCGGGCAGCGGGGACCCGCGGGCGGTCCCGGGCATACCCTCCCCCCGGGGCAGCCCTCTGTCTTGTGCTCCCCCGGCATCCCAACTTTCCTTGAGACCTAGCAGTGCCGCCGCTTTGCTGCTGGGACTAAAATGGTTTTAAGGGCTCGAGCCCGCGCATCGAGGAAGGAGAGAGGTGTGAAGTGCAAGGCGTTTATTCCGCAGCGTTGGGCAACGGGCTCCCTTCCCCGGGTTTGTCCCCGTAAAGCTGGATGGGTGCTCAGGACCCACCTTTTCTTTTTAACATAGATGTTTTCGCTGCAGGGTTCGCTTCGTTTGACAGGATCCTGCCAATACAAAAGCTATAAGCGCGGCTGGGACTGCGGCTCCGCCTTTGAAGCGTGCGAGCGCCTTTTTGGATGAAAGTTAATTACGTTTTGTTTAATTGCATTGGCTCACTTGCGTTTCGCACGCTCGGACCTCCGAGTGCTGCGTGCATGGCGCTCCCATCGCTCTGCGCTTCGAGGGCACTGAATGCACTGACTTGTAAGAATTACACCCCGAGGCACCCGACACAAAAAGCAGACTGGAGCCTCTTGTCAAAAAGAAAAAAATCTCCCTTCTGTATTTCTGTGGCATTTCTGATGCCCGTGTTAAAATGTTGCCAGCCCTCGTCAGTGTCTCCCTTCCCTGTTGATGTATTTTGTAAGGGATTAAGAAAATGAGGCCAGCCAGAAAGTGTGACCCAATGCAGGAAACACGTAGGGGAGCCCTGCAAGTCAGGATCGCTGCCTGCAAATTAAGGTGCCCCTTGACTGCCAAACTACGACAAAGGTTTGTTGCTCAGTCTGGGAAGAAACTCTCGGAAGGTGTCCTGGTCATAGGACTCTGCTTTTTGTTCTCTGGGTCGTGGTGAGGGGCAGAGCCCTTTGTCTCTGAGAACACCAGTGGGTTGACGCCTTGGACAAGTCAAATTCTCTTTCAGGTGCGGGGCTGAACTAGAGCAGCCCGTCCCTGGGGCCTTTCTCGGATCTTCGTTTGCACCAGGGGAGCTGGGACACCCGGGCTGACCGCAGGGGGGGCTGCGGTGGGACAGTGGGGGGGCTCGGGGATCCTCGCCGGGGCGCATCGCTCGCCCGTCGCTCCTTTCGCTCTCCCCAGGTGAATGACAACTGTTTTAAACTGGATTATTAACTGGCGCGACGCTGTTATTTTCTCCCCACCTGTGGCATAGCTTCAGTTTTAGCTTTCCGTGGAGTACATCTTTCCTCCTTCTCCAAGGGAAGGGCGCCAATGGAAATACTTCATTGACAGGAATGATATTTATGGCGCTGGCAAATCAGGCCGCCCGTAAACACTTCAGGACGATTCGCCTGTCCCACAGGTACCAGATGCGGGAGAGGCAAAGGAGCGAGAGCAGCGGGTGCTGAGGAGCTCGTCCTCGCCTCCCTTCGGGGCAGAGGATGGGGAGCAGAGAGGCGTCGGGAGGGCGAGTCCCGTGGAACCGAGGGGCTGCGCGGCGGGGGTCGGGGCTCGGGGGCTGCCCGGGCTGCACGCCCTGGGCCGGGTGCGGGGTCCGCCGCTGGGCAGGGGCTGCGGGCACAGCGGGACCCTCGTCCCTGCGGCGCGGCCCCTCTCCCGGGCTGGGGCGCCCCCCCCTGCTCTGCCTCGGTATCCCGAGGGGAGCACGGCTCCGGCATCCCGAGGAGGAAACGTGTCCGCATCCCGGGGGGAGTCACGGCTCCGGCATCCTGGGGGGAGCATGGCTCCCCCATGCCGAGGGGCCACGGCTCCGACATCCCAAGGGGAGCACGTCTCCCCCATCCGAGGGGGAGCATAGCTCCCCCATGCCGGGGTGTGTGTGTGTGTGTGTCACATCTCCCCCATCCCGGCGGAGCACGGCTCCGGCATCCCGCGGGGACCCGGCCCCCGCAAGGCGGCAGCGGCAGGCGAGGGGGTTCCGCCGCTGCCCAGGCCCTTTTGCACGCTTGGATGACTTGGCCTCCGCACTTCGGAGCAGCGGCCGGGACCCCCAGGGCAGAGCCGAGGTCCCCGCGATGTCCCGGGGCTGCGGCGCGGCTGGCCGGGACGGGGGTGGAAGCACAACGGGCTCTGATGGAAAAAAGTTGTGTTTTCCTGGCACTTCGTAACGGAGATTTAAGCCGTACGCCTGGAAAATGGTATTCCCTGAGTTTATAAAGGGATATCATTTCCATAACCGCTTTGAAAAACTATTCCTTTTGACAACCGGCCCGAAGCTCGGGGATGTCGGGAGCCGAGCTGCGGGGGCGGGGATCTCCTTTGCCTGGCGGAGACTTTCGAACGGGGCGGTATCGTCTGACAGAAGAAGCGCGTTTCTGAACAGAAAGGGAGTCTATTTTTCCCCGATTTTTAACCCCCGCGGTCGGGGGAGCGCCCCGCCGTGCCCACACGACACCGCGGACCTTTCCCTCCCGGGCGCACGGCGTTACCGGCCCCACTCCCATGCGCTTTTTATAGCACTTGGCACTAGTGGGTGCTGCAACTAAGTCGAATAAATAATGAATAAATGAAAGCGAAGCCTCCCCGGCTCGCAGGCGCTGGGGACTCTCAGAGGAAGCCTTAGCGGCGAGGAGAGGGACAGAGCGGGAACCCGGCCGGCAGGCAGCGCGATCCCAGCCTTTCCCCCTCCCCTGACCCCTGGCCGAGGGCGGGAAGCGCCGCAGCTGTCCCGTTCGGCGGGAAACCGGCATCCGCAGCAGCGAGTGGGGCTGCCGGGCGGGAGCAGGTGAGGTCCACCTGGAGCACCGTGTCCAGTGGTGGAATCCGCAGCATAAAGCCAAGTCTTGGGCCACCAAGATGATCAGAGGGCTGGAGCACCTCTACTGTGAGGACAGGCTGAGAGAGTAAAGATTGTTCAGCCTGGAGAAGAGAAGGCTCCGGGGACACCTTAGAGTAGCCTCCAGTACCTGAAGGGATCCAGCAAAGTTGGGGAGGGACATTTTACAAAGGCACGAAGTGATAGGACGAGGAGGGATGGCTTTAAATTGGAGGGGGGAAGATTTAGACTAGAGATTAGGAAGAAATTCTTCACGGTGAGGTTGCCTAAAAAGTTG
This sequence comes from Cuculus canorus, assembly GCF_017976375.1. NCBI lineage: Eukaryota > Metazoa > Chordata > Aves > Cuculiformes > Cuculidae > Cuculus > Cuculus canorus. Next base: position 99,441,141 of record NC_071402.1, read on the forward strand.
TGGCTGCCCCATCCCTGGAGGCGTTCAAGGCCGGGTTGGATGAAGCTTTGAGCAGCCTGATCTGGTGGGAGGTGTCCCTTTCCCATGGCGGGGGGGCGAGTGGAACTGGATGATCTTTAAGGTCCCTTCCAACCCGAACCATTCCCTGATTCTATGACGTCCCTCTGTTCCCGGGCTCCCCATCCCGCCCCCGGGCAGCCGAGGTTCTGGGCCCCCCCCCCCCCCCCCCCCGGTGCCGCCCCCACCGCAGGGACGGAGCCCGGGGGAGGGGGGAGGCGGGCACCGCCGTTGTTTGTATCGACCCGGAAACATCAACAGCAGCGGAGAGGGCGGGTCGGAGGCGGCGGCGGCAGCGAGAGGGGCAGCCCGTCGGGGCCAGGCTCACGTTACCGCCCGCCGCCGCCCCGAGGTCCGGCCGTGACGAGGCGGCACCGACGGCGCGGGGCGAGCGCGGGGTGCCGGGCAGCCATGACAGGCGTGGAGACCGAGCAGGAGTTCGATTTCGATTTCCTCTTCGAGTTCAAGCACAGTGATGAGGGCGGAGGTGGGTGGCGGCGGGGGCACCTCCCGGGATGCAGGCGGAGGTGATGCTGCGGGGGGGTCCTGCCTGGCACGGCGCGGGGGCGGATACGTTTGTCCTCCCGGAGCAGCTCCCGGGATGTAGGCAGAGGGATGTGCGGGGGGTCCTGTCCTGTCCTGCGCGGGGGGGCACGTTTGTCCCTCCGGGCTAGCTCCCGGGGAGCTCCCTCCGGCTAGCAGAGGGAGGGATGCTGCGGGGATCTTGTAGCACCCGAGATGCAGGGGGAGCGATGCTGCGGGGGTCCTGCGCGGCTCGGGGCGGGGGGAAAGGTTGTCCCTCCGGGAGAAGCGGGGAGGAGGAGCCGCAGTCCCGCACGGGATGTGAGTGCGGTCCTGCCTGGCGGTGCCCTTGCAGCACCCGGCCGCGGGGTGCGGCTCGGGAGGCAGCCGGTGCGTGGTTTGTGGCACTTAATGATTGTTTGAGCTCTTCCAGCCGGCTCCAGCAGCCCGGGCGATCTTCGGGGTCTGCGGGGCGCGCCCCCCCTCGCATAGCGCTCGGAGTCCCCGGGAGAAATTAGGGATCTGGGGCTCGTCCATTGCGGAGTTCAACAACCCCCAGTTGCTGGGTCAGTTCAAGAACCACCTCCCCCTCCCCCCCGTGAGCCGGAGAGAGCTGTTGGGCGCGGGATTTAGCTTGAAGGTCATCTGTAAATAAAAAAGAAGGGCTGGAATTCATCGCAAGTAACACCATTCCCAACTCCGGTGTCTGGGTCTGGCTGCCTGCTTTGGTGAGTTCTAACGATACTTCAGGTGGAAATGAGACAAGTCTGGAATGGACGCAGAGAAAAAGCTGTCGGTTCCTGGTATGAGTTTGGCTGCTTACGGGTCGGCGGTAGCTAGGCACCATAAAAAGCTCCCATACAAGCAGATGATTGAACGCAGCGTCAGAGTAAGGCTGTCTCTGTGTCTGGGCTTCATCTTTTGCCTCTAAATTTAAGCAAGTTCCCAAATCCTCTGTGTACTGCAGCCTGCCAGGATGCACATGAAGACGTAACGTTCCCCAGTCGCCCAGCGCTCTGGCATGTTGTCAGTGTCCAAATAGTTTTTAGTAAAAAGGTAGTTTTAAGAGTATCGCACCAAGCCTTTCAGATGTGTGTCCTGGTAATCAGACACCGGGAAAGTGGAGGGGCCTAAGCTAATTGTCAGAAGTCCTAGTGGGACAAGTACCTAACTCAGTTAGGCAATTTTGAAAGCATGAATTTAAACACAGACCTTGACTTGGCTTCATCTGTAGAAAATGTGGAATAACCCCTCACCTGTGCTGAAGCTCCTCTGAGATGCAGGTCTTCAGCATTCCTAATTAAAGACTATAAATAAAAACTGATGGTGCTCAGGCCCTTGCAGGGTCAGCCTTTTAATGGCAGAGATGAATAAAACCTTTTCTCTGTGGAATTAAGTGAAAAACAAAAAGAGTTTTTTATATTGTCGCAAAGTGAAATGTAGTATAAGATGCACTCACAAATCAGTGTGTCCAATTTCTTATCCCAGGTATGCTGAGTGTATATGTGGATTTGTTGGAACAGAACTGTTGCAGAACTGCACTGGCCTGTCTCATACTGGGGTTTGGCACCAGCTATTAAAATACACTATTAAAAGCATTTTGATAGTAAGTGCACTGGTCCTGCGGGCTTCTGTGGATCACGGTCTTGAGACTGACTCCATGCTAGAGCATTACTTTCCTTTCATCCCTATCAGCACAGTCAAAATATCCTGTGTGGCTGCAGTATGCAGTTTCATGCCTCTGTCTACCGTCTGTCAAGACTGTCGAATTTACCTTGGGCAGGAAAACTTTAGCATGTTATGAATGCTGACTGTATATGTGCATTTGATTAATTTTGTAAACATGGGCGGTGTGCAGAAAAATGTGCTTTTTCAGAAATTATAGCCAGTGGGTTTTAGCTGGTGAACCAGAAAGTTTTACCTAGGGTATAAAGCCCCTTTGGGGCTTTTATATTTGGTAGGCATACTTTGTACAGGCTGCCTGAAAATTTAAGATATCTAAATATGTTTGGAAGGCTTTGGATCTTGCTTCTTTCAGTTTTGAGTACTATTGTGTGAGTAGTTATATGAAACTTTACTTTTCTTGGCCCTTTGAAAGCTGGCTTTGAAAAATATTCATAGTAGTTCTGAAGGAGGCTATTCGTTGCCATGGGCATCAGGGGAGCTTGTTGCTTGGAGCAATTGAGTCTGTCTTTTAATTATTTTTTTTTAAAGCTGGATTCCAAAGGCTAGTCTGAGCCCTTGTATTGCCTATTTGCCCTGCGCTGCAGATCGCCAGCGGACTTCAGTGCTTGAATTTCATCTTAGTTGTGCATTAGATTTCAAGACAAGTGCTGGGTTCACAGTCCTTTCTATGCAAGTAATAATTATCCCTGCTGTTTTGTTTCTCTACCTATTTATTTTTGATAAAAGATATAAAGGCTCTGATTTTGCAGTCAGCAGATGCTGCTGTTGCACCCCATCTGCAAAGCCCATCTGCTGGGTGCTGAGCTGGGGTAGTGCGTGGAACCTGTGGTCCCCTGCCTGGAGTGTCTGGCTGCGTGATGGGGACAGGCTGGAGGCAGCATCCAGCTGTGCCATGTCACCAGCATCATCCACCTGCACACTGGGCCAGGAGGCTGTGGAAGGGTCTGTGCAGTGTTCATGGAAGAGCCTTACTGGAGTCCCAGTACCAGCAACATCACCTTCCTCTGAAGATGGAGGAAGAAGTGAAGGGGTTGAAGCTGCTCTGAAGGCACTTGCTTAGACCCTTTCTCTGAGCTGATTTCTGAAATGGAGAAGGTCTTACCACTCTTATACTGCTTCGGGTTTTTTTTTCCTTGAAGAGTGAGAGGGAAGTGGTGGTGTGTGGTGACACTGAGTGGCCATGTGGCAGGGCAGAACAAAAGGGACTAATTTTGGAAGGAGGGACTTTGGACCCTCAGGCAGATCAGCTCTTCTTATCCTTTTCAAAATAGCACCTCTTTCTCCACAGTCCCTACTTGCCTTGTTCTTGGAATAGAGAGTGAAGCTGCAGTGTGATTTGAATAATATGGTTTTATTTGTGGCATGCTCTGGTGTAATTTAATGACCCTTCCTCAGTAAATGGCCAGGCTTTGAAGGCAGATGAGAACGTGAGTTCAAAAGTTGTTGCTAATTGTTCCTGATGCTTACCTGACATGATGTGCATTAGCTGGAACATCGCAGAGTTGCTGTGAAACTGCTACAGGACATTAATTCTTCCTAAGTACCATTTGCCTTGGAGTTGTTGCCAGCAAGAAAGGTGAGCGCGGGATGACTGGAGGATGACACCAGAGAGGGCTGAGCTGATAAACAAAAGAAAGAGAATAGCCTGCTGCGCTGGTGTTACCAGCTTGGAGGCTCGTTTGCATCTGCAGCGCTCCCGGGGAGTGGGTGGCATTGGGAATAACAGCTGAAGTAATTAACAAAGCTTTCCCGCATCTCCCTAAGGAAGGTGAGCAAGGGTGATTGCCAAGGAAGCTTGTCTTCTAGGAAGAAAGGGAAATCTTCCCAGGACCTGCTGCAGCCAGGGTGGATGCAGAGTTTCCCGGTGTCCTGTAGCAAAGTGCCACTGCCGTAACAGACCTCAGGGAATGCTGATGCGCTGAGAGTGCAGCTTAGGACTGGAGCTGGGTGCATTTCCAATATGCCAAGAGGAACCTGCAGAACAGCATTACCCAGACCCAGAGTTCAGCAGCTGTTGTCTCTGATACAAAGGTTTTGCTGTCTTTTACCGGTAAGGTAAGAGGTACTGACATTAGGGGCTCTGGCCCACATGTGCTTGGTGAAGCAGAGCCTCCCTGTATCAGAAAGCACGCGGCGGGGGGGATACACACACACACACTCCTGATGCTTGCACTGCTCTGAGCATCAGGGGCACATTGCCCTTGGTTAAGGGCTGCCCTTCTCACTGTGCTTACCCCGTTGGTGTTTCCAGGTGGCAAAAAAAAACATGTATGCAGACGTGGAATGGGAGAGCAAAGCTGAAAGGGTCTCTTGAAGCTGGCAAAACAGTGGGGTGAGGCAGGGGTGGTCTCCTGCAGACCAGGTTTGAGGTGCTGGTCCCCGTAGTGCAGTAGAAGTAGAGGCACACAAAGGGCAGGTGCTTCCCCTGTGCTGCGTCAGTGATCCTATTGATGTGAGTCTGCGATGTGATCTGTCACCTTCCAGGTGTTCCGCACCGAATGTGCAACTCTGCTATTGCTGGTATACACCTAGAGCTGTTAAATGGGTGGACCATTGGCCAAAAGCACGCTGCTCCCAGTGCCTAGTATTTTGGCTATCGTGAAATAGTGAGAAATCCATGCTTGTCCTTCACCTGGCCTCTGCCACCTGAGCTGGAGGATAAGTAGTCCCAGAAACCAGAGCAGGTCGATAGATCCATCTTGTTCCAAAATCCTACTTAACTGGAACCAGTTGGAAACTTGAGGTAATGGAAATTTCAGTTGTGTGTAATTTTTTTAACAGGATGCAGTTGGTCATGGTCTTTGCTTTAGTCTGCCTCCTCTTTTGTTTTCTGTCCTGTGTTTTTTCTGTATTCTAACTTTTCAGAGAGGGAATTAGGCTCACTTATGTAAAAACATATCTCTTGAGCGGCATTGCAGCCTGAATGCTGAAGCACCGTTGCTTGAAGACTTGTTTTTTTGTTTGAAGGTTCACATAAGAAGAGTGTCCTTGAGACAAACTGAGTTCGTGTACATCCCCCTCCCAAGACAGCTTGTCTTGTGCTTTTCAATAAGTGGCATTTTCAAGGGTGCTAGTCTTCAGCTTCTTGCTTAGCGTGGTGCGCCTGTGGGCTGGGTTGTTAAGAGTGCTGTGCTTTTTGTGCCATGTCTCTCCATAGCAGCTGGAGTGAGTATATTTGTGCAGCACTTCATATAATTCTTTTCTGTTTGTTTGGGTTTTTTTTTCCAGAACACTATAATTATACGTCTTCAAACGTAAATGCTGGCTTGCCCCTAAATGTGGCACATTCCTCATTGTCAACTCCATGTCATGGCCTTCAGACATCAAATCCTGTCATTTCAGTTGTTCCATCGACAAACCATCCTTCTGGATATGGAGGACACATAGACAGCGGGGCCTCTGAGTATTACATGCCACCAAACATCAGGCCTAATGGAGCTCCCGCGCTGGAGAGCCCTAGAATTGAGATCACTTCTTACATGGGACTTCATCATAACAACAACCAGTTTTTCCATGATGAGATTGAGGAGGCCATCCCAAATGCCAAGCGGTCGCCGTCCACTGCCACTTTGAACTTACCGAACATTGAGGCATACAGAGACCCGTCCTGCCTGAGTCCAGCAAGTAGCTTGTCTTCCAGAAGTTGCAACTCTGAAGCGTCTTCCTATGAGTCCAACTACTCGTATCCATACACTTCACCCCAGACCTCTCCGTGGCAGTCCCCATGTGTCTCTCCAAAGACCACTGATACAGAGGAGGGCTACCAGCGCAGCATGGTGGCCTGCACTTTGCTCAGTTCCCCAAGGCACTCTCCCTCGACATCTCCTAGGACAAGCATCACAGAGGAGAACTGGTTGGGGGCTCGCAACTCCAGACCTCCATCTCCCTGCAACAAGAGAAAGTACAGCCTCAATGGCCGGCAGACCTCCTACTCCCCGCATCACTCCCCCACACCTTCTCCACAAAACTCGCCACGGGTAAGCGTCACGGATGAGACATGGCTGGGGAACACCAACCAGTACACCAGCTCTGCCATTGTCGCTGCCATCAATGCCCTCACCACTGACAGCACCATAGATATGAATGATGGGATTCCCATCAAGTCGAGGAAAACCGCCATTGACCACACTCCGTCCATGACTCTCAAAACTGAACCAACTGGCGAGGACCATGGGACCATATCACCAACTGCCGATCTGTCACCAGAAGACTTCTCCAGCTTTCAGCACATCAGGAAAGGAAACTTCTGTGAGCAGTACCTGTCTGTGCCACAGCATCCTTACCAGTGGGCCAAACCAAAGTCTCTGTCCCCGACATCCTACATGAGGTAAGGGAACCCCAGCTTAGAGGGCAGTCCTGTTAATGTCTTTATTGCATGCTTTTTTTTTAATTCCTTCCCCTTCTTGTCTCTGCTTCCCACCAAATCTGCCCATCCACTCATTCTGCTTAGCTTTTTCTTGCAGCACTGCCTCCATTGTCAGTGTGGTGCAACCATGAGTAAAGCTTTGAAATATTAGAAAGTCTGTTCAAGAAGTTGTCCAAATGTGGGTTGTAAATGGTTATCTGCTTCCCAGGGGACAAGCCCCAGCCTGGATAGTCTGGAAACGCAGAAGCTTGTCAGGCAACAGGGCAGTTTTGCGCTAGACAGTAATTTTATTCCCCCCTCCTCCCCTTTCCCCACCATTTTTGTGTTTAAAGAAGAAAACTTTCTTTGTCAGATTATAGGATACTGGTCACATGTAGGTATCACAACACAACCCTAGGTAGGAAGCACCACAGAACAGTCAGCATTTCTGTGACAACCATTGCTTTCTCTTTCGGTCTTAGTTATGGCCTTTATTTTGAAGTCTTCTTAAGGGTGTTCATGCAGTGGCACATGGTGCAAGAAAAGAGTTTTGCTTTCTGAAAGTTTGCACACTGATCCAAGTCCTTGGTTGTCATGGCCACTCCACTACCCAACCACTTCTGTCTCTTTAGTTTTGACAGCAAGGCTGGCTTTCTCAAAATGAAGGATGTGGACATGTAGCTGAAATGTTTTAGTTAGCAATACCTTCCCTGCTGTCAACCTTTCTAGTCTCATTTTTCTCCAGGCAGCAGCTCTCTGCCATTTGCTGTCTCCCAAAACTGAGATTGAGCTTTGTGGCCCTTTGTGTTACCGTCTGTAGTGCTGTGGTCCTCTTCCTCATAATTCTCCTCCTCCTTGTCTCTGTGTTGCCTAAGCTCCTTGCAGGACCCTGGCTCAATTCAGTGCTGCGAAATGCAGTAGTCCCTTTGGGTGTGGCCAAGCCAGCCAGGGGTAAGCACTCACTGCCTTTTGGAGCTGAGGTAGAGGCTTGTAACACTGGGCAAATCTGTCAGAGCGTTTCTGCATTCTTATACAAACCTTTTGTGTTCTGTTTCTGCATTCTTATACAAACCTTTTGTGTTCTCGCACAGAAGTGCGAAGTAGCCTGTGTTCATCAGAGTGGCTGGCCGTGGGCTTTTGTGTCAGGGAGCTGCTTTTTGCCAAAGACAAGGCAGTAACAGGACAGTTTGACCAAACAGGATTTTAGCTTTCTGTTGCAGTGAGCGGTCTGTAGGCGCTTTGCTGCAGTCCGTCAGGAGGCACCCGGCGTGCCTGTGCGCTAACACAAACAAGAATGGTGAAGCGTTGTGTATTTAACACTTTTTTCCACTGTTTTGGTTTTGTATAAAATATGTTTCCTGGTTCACAATATGTTTCCATGTGATCTCATTAACTCATGCTCTGGGGCAGTTGGAAGTTACTGTCGAAATGTGATTTTAAGTTATTTTACCAATCAGATATACTGACTGCGCTTCCTTCGACCAAAAATACCTCTCGTTTCATGTATATGAAAGTGCTGGGCAACTGAGCACGAACGTCAACAGGATCACAGCCTACGCAACAGAAACTATGTTATTTTAAATCTTTCAAAAAAAATTGGTTAAGAATTTGTCACAACAAAGCTGGATTTTTTTCCTGTTATTTTACACATCTGTTCCATTTCAAATGCAAGGGCTGCAGGGTTGGGTTCCAACAAACAACTCGTGCTCCAAAATCTACCCTGTCCTAATGATTTTGAGATAACCAGATTTGATTACCTCCTCTGTCTCTTCCTGAATATGCGGTACAATTTTCATCAAAAGCCAGCGTGCCTTGGAAAATTACTGACGCCTTTCCCTGCCTCTCTTGCATTCCCATCTCTTTGGGGCAGAGGGGAGCAGGCTCCGGCAGACTGTCAGCTGGGTGCTGTCTCCATTCCCAGGGCTTTGTAGTGGGCATCAGTCTAAAAGGGAAACCGCTTCTTTGTATTGCTTCTAAAAATGATGATGTTTTTCATTTTTTTCTGATTAAAGCTCAATCTGCTTTAAGCTTTTCAAGTCCTGGAGCAAAGGAATAATAAGAGCGTGTAACAAGTGTATAAAAATGCTTGCCTGAACAGAAACACAGTCTTTCTGTGCCGCGTGCTTCTCTTGGTTGCTTAAGAGGACTGTGATGTTGAAGGCTCAGCTCAGTCCTTGGGCTGTGGCCTTTTCGGAGCAGATTTGGGCTCCTGTATCCCCCTCAAGGGCCATGAATATGTGACCCTGTTCCTGGATGGAACAGAGTGCTGAGGATCATGAGATGGGGTGGGAGGGCAGACTCTGATGCTGCAGCTGAGGCTGAAGCTGCCCAAGGTAACTCAGGGTTATCTGTGATGCTTCAGTTGCAGCCTAGGGCCTTGTGCTAAATCTTGGGATGTAGAAAATACTTGGAGACCAAGAAGAAATTTTCAAGGGAAGCTCTGGAACAAGCCCTGAGGCAATGGGAATTGCACTTTTTCCAGACCAAAATGAGTTACCTAAATAAACCTGCATGCCTCAAAAACTACTGGAGTTAAATCGTTATGCAGAAAGTCCAGAGATGGTCTTTGTGAAATTCTGCTTTAGCTTCTAGCTCCAAGGTCTCTTTTTTCAAAAAATTTCAGTATTTATGCATTGTACTTTCTCACTCAAATGCAAGCAGCTTCTGTCTGTAGTCCATGTTTTGTTGTTAATGTAGCATATAGTTTAAAAAGAAGCACTCTACCACACAGCTTTTGTATGAACACGTGATGCTCTGTGTTTGTCAGGCCCTTGCTGTCTCAGTTGTGTTTCTTTCTCTGACATTTCTCCATCACTTCTCAGTGCTGCGTACTGCAGAATCATAGAATCGTTGGGTTGGAAAAGACCTCTTAGATTATTGAGTCCAACCATATGGGCAAAAATGTCAAAGACAAAATGGTAGTGCAGGAATGGACTTCTGCCCTCGGGTATGGGAGCAGTGCTAGTGCCTATTTTCAAAACTATAATTCCATTTTTATTGTTTTATGTGCTCATTAACGTGTCCCAAATCATCCTGTATTACAACAAAAAAGTGTAGGCACTCACAATTCCTGATTATCTTACACAGTTTGGATGCCTTCCTCTTTAGATGGTATATTTAACTAAACACAACCTGAAATTTCCTAGAGACAGTTTCTTGCACATTGAAAAGTAACTTATTATAGTTATTTCAAGTGTCATCAGTTTAACCCAAGAAGTTTATTGGCCTATAAGACTTGGCTTTTCATTTAATGTAGTGTTTCTTGGGGGGAGGGGAAAAAGAAATGGTTGGGTTTGTTAGTGGGACGTATGGCATGTTTGAGGTCTGCCACACCAAAAGGAGCTTCCAGGAATTGGTGCCTAGTTCCAGGTGGGTCATAAAGGCTCCCTACTGTATTTTCTTGTACAGTTTATTTTTTTTTAACCATTGAAAGCTAGATTTTCTTTAGCTGCAGTCTCTTTTTAGTCTCAAATATATATATATCTGTTCTTGATGACACAGAGAGAGTAATGTAGTTTTACATATTGAGGCTGTAGTTAGCACCCAGAGAATGTGTGGCTGGATACCTGTCTCCCAGTTGCAAAAGACTGTTTGGCTTTTATCTGCACCAATGGACTTCGTTTTTCTAGATTTTTTTTGATTCTGCTTTTGTGACTGTGACAGTATTAAACTCAAGCATGCAAAAAATGCTTATCAAAGGCCCAAACCTTGATTTCCTTCAAAATTGTGATTTTAAAATGTTGCATGTTTTTTCCTTCTTTCTTCTGATTTGTGGACCTTTCAGATGCTCTAGATTCTCTTTTTTTTTCTTTTAATAGATGTTTTGTTCCAGATCATGAGAAAGAGGACAACCTCTTTGTTGAGTTGAGTTGAAGGGAGAAGTTGAGTTTCTCAAGAAATAGAGGTTTTCTGAAGGTGGAAAATGGCACCAGCTATCTTAAGATGAGAAAATCACTGGTGCGGCAGCACTGGATTTGCTGACCTATGTGTTTATGGCAAACTTGTAAGTTTATGGCAAGCAAGAGGAAGTTCCTTAGACAAAGCAAAGGCATAGCTGCCTGGGCAAGACCCAGTGGAATGGGAACTTGTGGCTGTGTGTCGGTGATCATCTCCTGGGACTCATTAGTGTTAATTGAGGGATGGCTCTAATGTATTTCTCTCCCTACTATATTTATGCTGGATGGAGATACTTATATGCTTCAACAAATCTGGTTTGCCACCATGTAGTGGCGGCTTTTGGTTACATTAGATTGCTATACCATAAGGCTGAGGACTGCTTGGAAGCCTATCTCAGTTAACTGATTTTTATTTATTTGTTTGTTTGTTTGTTTGTTTGTTTTAATCCTCCCCACGTTTCCTCCCAGCTGGTTTTCAGCTCATTCAAATGCCTCTGTGAGCATCTTATTAATGGCCTTCCTTCACTAGCTCATTTTAGCACCATGTGATTCTAAATTCAGAACAAGCAGAGATGTGATGCCAGCCACTTGTTCCCTCCGTTCTCACAGGCAGTTTTTTGTTCTTTCACTAAGCCAACAAATGCAAAATTTCCCTCCTAATCAATCTCTGAATGTGGAATTTCAGGATTGTGTTAAATATTATCTGGGAATATGATGATCACTTGCATTTTTAGACTTAAGCGTGAGGAATCCCAGTGCACCACATGCACTCCACGCAGGAGCTGCTTACTCCACATGCCAGCAAAATACAGCCAAGTCTGGGGTGGGACGCAACATCTATTTTAACAGCTCGCAGACAGATTGCTCAATTGTCAGACAGGAAATTAAAAAAAGAGAAAGAGAGAAAAATCCACCCACGCTAGCTCATAGGTGAAATACAAAGCAGGTATATTTTTCTGACCACAATCTAGTTGATAGACATATAAGCATCTTCATTGTTTTCTTACCCTTCCAAAAACACACAAGAAACTTCAGCAGACATCTGCTTTGATGTGAGACAGGGGCAATAAATAATAAATTGTAACCATATTTGTATTTAGTGCACAGTTGGAGCAGGGCAAGCTAACAGCCTGGTAAAAGTTTCAGCAGCCCTGTGGTTTCTCTAGTTAATGTGTTTGTTTCCAGAGGAACACTCCTTGTTAGAAAAAAGAAGTAGTGCAGGGCACCCAGTCTCAACCACAGTGCTTTTAAGTCACTTACCATCCTGCTCTTCCAGGCAGTGGCTTATGCTGCTGTCAGGCAGCTATCTGGGAGAGATGACTCCATGCTGTGGTACTTGGCCAACGAGCAGCGTTTGTCCCTGTGTGAGACAGTTGTTCTGACACACAGCAGCCTAGTTAAGGACAAACATGTTTGCAAATCTCTTTTCAAGTGGCCTTGGGTATCTAGTAGCTTAGAAAGTGTAATGATAATTTAATTTTCAAATGCACGGCAGTCATGTGACAATGGGGCTTAAAGACCTTTGCAAAGTTTAGTAGTAGTTTTGGCTTTGTTTCCTCCCGGTATATATTCCAGTGTCCCCAGTGTCCTGTTTAGTATCTTTCTTCCCCCCCCCCCCCCCCCCCCCTTTTGTGACTTGATAAATCTTTCTGCTAAAGGCAGAAGTCAGCCAGACTGGATAATCTGTTTTTGATTTAATCATATTGTGTATCTGGTGTATGCAAAATAAATCACTATTCATCTGTTTTGTAATCTGATTTATGTAGGATGGGCTTACATAGAGTGAGTTTTCTGCAGTCGGACACCAGGTTTTGTGAAGCTGCATTGAAACAACCGCTCTTCACTAGAGCGTTTAGGAGGACTACAGTGAGATTTATTACAGTGTAGAAAGGAATAGGTCGGGTTTTCAGTTGGTGGAAAATTCGATCTGAGGGAAATACACCAATGTGTATTTGATAGGAAGACTGCATGAAGACCTTTTATTTCTCTTCTTGACCTCCACATGATGCTGGCTAGATCAAGTAGTTTGGGCCTTTGCAAATTGATAAGGTTTCCTTGCAGCAACCAGATTTGATGTTACCACTACACCATTTGCTTGGTGTCTTTTTCCTTTAACCACATTCAGCTGCAGGAAATTAAGTGCATGATGAAGATAACCTAACATAGGAAATAGCTCTGACAGCCCCAGCCCATGACACTGTTAAATGCATCACTCTGCTTCCTTTATCAGGAAAACTGCCATTAATTGTCAATTTATAATTGGGCAGGTGTTATTTCAGAATTTTGGTGATAGATTGCAGGCAAATAGCAAACTGTATTTTTATTTTCAGGTTTTATTTGAGAACATGAATTTTACAACTTAATTATATTGACATTTCCAGGTGCTGATTTGAAAGGGGGTTGTGTAGGTTTTGTTTTTTTTTTAAAAAAAAAAAAAGGTGTGAGTAGTTACAGAACTGTTACTTCCAGGTATCTTAAAAAAAATTCACTTGAGGGCTACAAGCTGCTGGTCAGGTTTGTCTTTTTTAATTGAGTGTTAAAAATTCCTAATCTGATAGATGTTGTGGCCTCAGAAAAAAAGAAGATCCATCAACGCAGAATTTACTTAAAACCAGAAACATCTGTTTAAAAATGTGTGCTGATCATCACCAGGAGAGACACAGCTGTTTTGCTCTGCTCTTTTGTCATTTATCATTAGTCAAATATGGTTTATCCAGAAATTTTTTTGAGACTTTTTCAGACTAAAGTATGTGTGGCTAACATGCTAGGCAAAGAACAGTGACTATATACAATGGCGAATTGTCTGTGTTTTTTTTGTCATCTCTTTGCATGACTGTCTAATAGCTGAAGCACTTCTTGCCTGCAAGGTGGGCCTTGGCCATTTTGTGTCGAAGCTTACACAGGAGCTCAGAGGATGTAGTGTCCTGACTCTAGCCAAGGCTGGGGCTCCTGTGCTTGGGGGACAGTGACTAAACTCAGGATTTGTCCCTGGATCTTGCCTTTGCAGAGGGTGCCTTGCTATGTCCTGCTGGCCCCAGATATTCATGAAAGCTGGGAGCCCTCACAGAATCATTACAGTTGGAAAAGACTTCTAAGATCATCAGGTTCAACCATCAACACAACACCGATATGCCTACTAAACCATGTCCCAAAATGCCACTTCTACATGTTTTTTGAACACCCTCAGGGATAGTGACAGAGGCAACACTTTTCTTTTGGACAAGCTCCCATTTGAGCTGAGCTGGGAGCTGTATGGCTAATTTCTTCTCTCCCTCTCTGTTATTTTTGATGATGCTCTGCATCGTGAGGGCTGGAGTACAGAGTAGCTGGAAGTGTGAAGCCTGTGACTTGCCAGCAAGCCGTGCTAGGGTAGCAAAGGATGCCCAGGAAGTGAGAGTGGTCCTGGTCCTCATCCAAGACTGAGACTCAGTGGCTCCAGCTGGTCGCTGTAATACATTTAGTGCCTGTCTAGAGGCATTCAACTCACAGAGCTCAAATTGGCAAATTTATAAGCAATGAAGAAGTATAATGTAGATAAACTTAGCACACCCTGAAGTCTATATGCACATGTGCACTAGCAGGTAGGAGTTAAATATGCCAGTGATAAAGGGCTGGATTTAGAAAAAAAGAAAAGGCAAGGCAAAACAAAAAAAAGTCCCTGGTGTAAGTGGTTAAGGTCTCTAAGGTCTTCATTGCCCTGTAATATATGCATCCAGTGTAGAAGCTCTTTTGCGTCCTTTCCCTCCCAGCCAGCTCATTTCAGCCATGATTCACACCACTCAGACTCTCCTTGCCCCAGGGCTCTAGCAGCGATTCAGGGAACCAGTAAGTCCTCAGTGGCCAGCCTTCTCGCAGGCTGGGGTGGGAGCTGATGAGCCCTTCAGCTTCCTCATCTGCAGGTAGCCCCAGCCTGTGGCAACAACAAAAGGGTTGAGAACCATGGTTGTCTGCTTGCTAGTTGTCTTCTCTGGCCTGATGGGAGAGGTAGTCAAATTTGGTGTATTAGGACAATGTTGCAGTTGTGCCATTTAACTATATGTAAAGTCCTTTGAAAGAACATCTGGTAGGAGGATTCGCCAAAGGAGGGAATATACGCTAGGCTTAAGATTAGTATTTGCATCATGAAGCTTTTAGCTTTGATTTTAAGATCAATAAATTTGTCTCAGGCCAAACACTGTTTCAACAGTCATTATTTGTTTCTTTCTCTATTTTTTTACCCCAAAGCACCAACTTGGCATTTCTTACAGCTGAGCTCTCCTAACTATTTTTAAGTGTGTTTTTACATTAGAAGTGGTTTCTAAGAATGACACTTCCTCACCATTGCATGCTGTTGGTTCTGCTTGTTTGTGTGATAGTAATGAGTCCTTAATATTTCAGTTAATTGCAGAGTCAATACAGGGCCGGAAGAGCGAGCAGGATTTATCTTCTAGCTTGTGTATCATTGTTAGTAGGATTTGTAAGCAAGTTCTGTCTTCAGAGCTTGTTTCTGTGCAGTGCGTGAACCAGAAAGAAGCCAGCATTACTTTGAGACTCTTTGAGACTCTGATGTGTTTTGTGTTGGGAAAGAAGCTAGGAAATGACGTTTTTTTTCTTCTTTCCTCACCCTGAAAACTGAGCAAATTTGTTGAAATCCATTAGATTCATTAAATGCAGAATTCCTACAGAGCTGGTTTGGCATTCACTTCCACAGCAGAAATCCTCCTCCTTAAATTCCTCTGCGTCTTTCTGCCTACCTTTCTCTTTTTGGTTCAAGAATTAGTATATTAAGATACTTGTAATCTGTATCTTAGTGTTTTTCCATTTTGTTTACAAACAGGATAACATCTGGGCCATCAGGTATGCTCAGCTCATAAATCTTCATAAAGTAACCTTTACATTCTAAATTACTTATGTTGTGGCATTACCCATATTGATGAAATTTTAAATGTAACATGGTGAAGGATGAACTGCGAAACGTGGTCTCTAAAGTAATAGTACTGGATGCTTCTGGTTTGTGATACTGTACTTGATATTAATTTTTAATACATTTTCCTTTCCATTATAGCCCATCCCTGCCTGCCCTTGATTGGCAGCTGCCATCACACTCAGGACCTTATGAACTGCGTATTGAAGTGCAGCCGAAATCCCACCACCGAGCTCATTACGAGACAGAAGGCAGTCGAGGGGCTGTGAAGGCATCTGCAGGAGGCCACCCCATTGTTCAGGTATCAAAATATATAATGAGAGGCACAAGTTTTTTATTTTGGTGTTCTGTGGTGAGCACCCTTTCTTCTCCAACCCCAAAAAGTGATGGGAGATTTTTCCGGTGCTCAAAGATCACTGTGTGTGAGTGCACATCAGAGTGTGTTTTAAACCAAGTCTTTATTAAAAACAAGAGCATCCACTTGCTCTTAGCAGGATGAACACGGCACAGGCAGTGACCGTGGACCGATCTGCACAGTCAGATTCCAGACATGCAGCGTGTACTCAACTCAGCTGGTAACGTGCCTCAGTATTCTTAGTCCTTAACTTGTGGTTGGATTAATTAGAGCTGTGAACACTTGTCAGAGGGCAGAGCCGTAGCAGTAATGTGGAAGAATGTTGCTGGTTTGGATGTTGCAGTGAATGCTGAGCAAAGTAAGGCTTTTTGAGTTTCTTCTATTTAGTTTCTTAAATCCTTCCAGCCACTCTTGAAAACATCTGAGGTCTGAATCTAGTTTCATGAATGCTACTGAACTCTTCGATTACTGTATGTAAAGCATTTAATGTAACAACACTGTAAACTGACCCTTAAATTCATTTATATGACTAGTCTCATTCATTTTTAATGACTTTTCTCAGGAGTGCAAAGAACAACATTTAGTTGTTTAAACAAAAGCAGAAAAAAGTAGTAGGAGAGAGGCAACTATGCCTGTCCTTCCTCAGCTGCTGCTTTCTTACCCAGAAGTTAAAATTTAAGTGCCTTCTGTTGGGGTTGTGACCTCCTGTGCAGCATAGCCCAGGTTTTATCACTGTCCAAATGCCACACGACCCACGCGCGTCAGGATACTGTCTGTGAGAGAGAGGCAGGTGCTGCCACCGTGTTCACGCTGCTTGGGTTTATGCCACAATGCTGCAGTGGCTTGTCAAAAGACTGGATGGTGTACAGACCACACGTGCAGGACTCATGTGTGTTTGTTTATCTGCTGCAAAACTGTGTTAGCAAACACGTCGTTCAAAGGAATGAAGCAAGTTTGAGATGACATTGGGCAGGGAATTCCACTACAGAAATTGTGTGCTGCTGTGGCAGCTGAAAAAGGAAAGTGATGGGAGTTGTCAGTGGCAAACACAGTTTGCTCTTCGGCTCTGCCAAGCTCATCAGTGGCATGGGATTATGGAAGTTATCTGTTGAAAGACGAAAGGTTTTAGCAGAACATTTGTGAATGATATTAAAGAGGGGTTTGTGGCAGACGCACTTGGTGACAATTAATACTTAGTCTGTTTGTGGCTTGATGCAAGGAGACGTAAATGGGGAGGCATCAATTCACCGTGGCCAGCCTGGCATTTAAAGTTTTGTACGTGCTTTTTTGAAAGACTGAATGTGATGCCAATATTTAATTGGACTAAATGCATCCAGACTTTTCCCTGTCCTGGTCTGTCATGGGGGAGCGTGCTACTTCCAAACACAAACAAGGAGAGGAAATTGCAGAAGGGCATGAAGAGAGAGAGGAGGAAGCAGCTAGTTCTAGCCCTGTCAACTGGCTCTACCGGTTTAATAAAGATTAATGTATTTTTCAGTCCCTTTACTACAACCTGAACATCCTTTTTTCCAAAATGAATAGAAATATAAAGCACTTCTCCACGCTGACATTACCATCCCAGCCATAGTTACCTGTTTGAGGAAATACTTAAAAGCTTCTGACTTAGGCCAGAGTTGGATGGATGCGTGGTACTTTCAAACCCAAAAGAAAATACTTATAAATACTTTTTATAAGGGAAATAGTAAGTGCTATTATAAGTAAAGAAGTACTTGAAATGAAAATACTTATAAATAAATTAAAATAGGAGGAGGATATCTAGGGAATAACTTCTGTTAAAGTGACTGACAAAAGCTGTAAAATGCATCTCTGAATCAATGTATTTCCAGATGTTGCAGGTGTTTGGATCGGGTTTGATTCATTCCACTGTGTTATACAGAAAGGAACCCAAACTTTAAATTTCACACCCAGATAAAAGCTGAAACAGTATCTGAGTGTCTTCAGGTGCACTACTCTGTTATGTCATTTTTTTGCCCTGTGTGTGCAGCTCTTTCTTATGTTGCTGCTTAAATTTTACTTTTGTCCAAGGTCTTTATCTTCAACAAGAGGAGAATATGGAAGAGGTGTATTCCTCTCTTGTCTGTGTCAAACCCCCTCTGACTGGTATCCTGCTCCCCAAATCTGAATCAAAGGTTTCTGAGGCAAGCATGCTGGATGAGGAGAGGCATGGTGTAGGAAGGCAGGAGTCTTTCATGGGTGTGATATGAATTCCAGTGTTGGAGACCACTTTTTTTCCATGGCGCTAGTAGCTCCTGCAGGCTGTTGACTTTTCTCTGTAGCTGGGGAGGGCTGCATATAAAGCTAAAGAGCTTTGCACTGGGACACAGCGGCATGCTCAGTGCCTGCCAGTGTATGATGTTCCTCTCCTCTGCAAACCTGAGCCTGGGAAAGGGCAGGAAGTGCTGAGCATGATGCGCTGCCATGGGAGTTTACACTCACACACAGAAGGGGTAAGACTGGTGGGTGGTGGCAGCTGCTTATGGCTGCAGAGTCTTGCCCAGACCTGGTGCTGGAAGGTGCCACTCACTCCTTATTATCTCTCCATCATCTGCGTCCCCAGTGTATTTCTTGCCAGCAGGATTTCCTATGGATTTCCTTCTGTGGGACGGCTGCACCCTCTCTTCTGCACTTAGGAATGATACAGTTGTGAGCTCTTTAGAATGCCTCTGAGGGCTAATGAGCCCAGTAACACAATATTTCTCTCTCACTATTTGCCTTTGCCTGCTTGTTTTTTTGGCTGCTGTAGCAGCCCCAAGCTATTGCTGTTCTCAGTTGCTAAACACTTTGAGAGTGGGATGAACCGGCGCACCTAGACAGCTAAAAATGCTGCAGAAGATTGGCAAGTAAGTAGTGCTGGGGATTGGTGCTTGTGAGCTCACAGCTGGCATCAGCTTTTACCCCTTGGCTTGGAGAAGTGTTTTGTGAGTTGTCGTTGCTTTGGTGATTTCTGACTGGGGTACTCGCCACTCTGAGTCAGTACGAGGCCAGTGTCCCAACTGGCATCAGGTGTTAAAAAGCTGCATGCCATACCAGGTGAAGCTGAAACCCAGGACCACTTCAGCGAGCAAAATTATGCCTGTTAGCATCCTTCTGGCACCTCCATGTTTGCAGGAGTTCAAGACTACGGTGAGGATTTGTCTGAATGGAGCAAGATGAAGCAAATGGGGGCTTTAGGATACCCACGGATTCAAATAGCTACAGCCATATTTTAAGCAAGATGAATTTAATTCAATGTTTTACATCCAAAATGTCTTAAAAACATCCTCCGTTTGGACCTATCTCCCATTCTTCATTTTAAAAGTGGTGATGAGGAGTTGTGCAAGATGGGGGTTACATTCCAGGCAGTGATGGCTCGGTTTCAGCTGCAGGTAAGTTTTCTGGCAGATAAAAGTTTGAGATCCACAGGGAGGGATGACACTGGATTATAAATATGTGGTCTATAGATATCCTAATTAATAACTCATCTTCAGAGTAAGCCAAGCACTTTGGCTGCCTGAGAAGGAATTTTTACAAGCAGGGTGTGGTGTATCTGTGAGATAAAATCTGAATACTCAAGAATGTTTAATTAAAGGATATGATTTACTCCCATAGAAGACTGGACTAGAAGGTGAAAGAAAATATTCAAATGCACAGAATAGTCTAGGTAAGCATTTTAAAAAGTCATGATTATTACTCATTTTTTTTTGATGCAACATAGGCTAGGAATTTTCTTCAAGATCGCTCTTGACGTGAGGTATGTAAATCCATTAGAAAAAGGGGATAAAAGGAGTGTAGGGGGGGTTCGGTTTTTTTTATCGAAGTAAGAGTACTAGCCAGAATTTGTTTTCTTCTTGGAAAAATAAGTCAATATTGAAGATACAGTGAATGCTGCCTTGCTTTTCACTGTATTGCTTGGTAGAGGTTGTCTGTGGCTTTTGCACTTAAATACAGAATTTGATCGGAGCCTGTGAACAGATGAATAGTCTGAGCTGCTTCATTTTACAGGCAAAACACCATGATTTGTCTGCTGATTTCTATAGTCAAAATGTTGTCTGTGCCAGGAGACTTGCCCACAATAGTTGGCTTGTGTCATTTCTCAGCGAGATCTCAACAGGCACTTTGGTTCTGATTTTGAAAGGCCTTGAGGCATATGTTGGGATTTTTAAATCTGTTTATGAGTAACAAGTGTTAAACTCTTCTCTAAAGCAATCACTCTCTCAGTACTTTTGTACATCTCCGCATCACCATGATTAGGCACCGACATCCCTCTGAGCTATTAGTGCACCCTGGTAATAGGTGGAGCATGTTATAATTTGCTTCTCATAGATCAGCTGATATTGTTGCTTTTGGATAATGAGCTCAAGTAGTCCAGGTCAAGGTGCTGGCCACTGCAGGTATCTGTCAAGAGTCCTTTCATATTCTGGACCCAAGTTCTATGAATAACTTTTGCAGACCTCTTGGGGAATAGAAGTTTGTTGATCAAACTATTGTAACTTCAGAGGGCGGTAGTTGGTCTAGCTCGGGTTGTGGCTTTATGTTTTAATATCACAGTCTCATAGAACACTTCTCTGGCACTTGGCTTTGGAAATATTTGATAGCATGAGGTAATAGGGTTGTGCAGTCACACAGAAGGCTAGGTGGAAAGAAGAGAAAAATGAAGAGCTAGAGGAAAAGCTTGGAAGGAGGTTTGCAGCATTGATGACAGGAAGGAGATGAAGGGATAAGGAAGCTGAGAGGAAGGCTCTTCCAGTCAGAGTGGGCCAAGTTCTTTGCAGCACTGCTTCTTGGTGCTGCATAACATGAGTGAGCCTGTGGTTAATTTTTAAATGTGTAAGTGTATCTAAGTGCTTTTCTTGGTAGGGGTCCCCCGTGCTGTGAGTTTGTTTTAAACAACAGGGCTGCCATCATTGCTGAGTGAGTCAAGGGAAATTGAAGGAAAACAGTCCAGCTCATGGCCATCTGACACCTGACCAAGAGGAGAGGATATGGAAAAAATCGTGCTAGCCTCTTTGCCCTTCCCTCTCTGGGTCTGTCAGAGGAGGGAGCGTATTCTTTGTTAGTAAGCAGTGATTCAGTTTTTCATGCTAGAGTGGACTTCCTCTCTGTGCTGCTCTTAACTTCTTTTTAGAAGACCGCATCACGCTTTTATCCAGATGGAGATATAATCCTTTCTTATGGTGAGGTTATAAAGACATTGGCAAGCACCTGTTAGCCAGGTTGCAATTAATAGCACAAAGCCATGCAACCATACAACAAATCGGAGAGGGAGCTTATATTTTATAGCCTTGTTTTAGACAGCCGGTATTTCTCAAGAATAAAGCTAAGCTGCATGGCTTTCTCACTTTTTGCATCTGTACAGTTAAAGCTAACCTCACACTAGCAGAAAGATAATCAAAACTGAAAAGTAGAATGCTTTGGCAGATGTTTTAAGGTTGCTATTGCTTCTGTAAATCCACCAAATGGAAGAAAGCCTATTGAAAGCTTTTTGTCATGGTTTTTCATCATTAGAAGATTGTATTTTGGGAAGGGGGGAGTTAGTTACTCTTTTTTGTTATTTCACATGAAATTGTTCCCATAGGGTAGCTCACAAGCACAGCTGTATAGGTAGCTTATGGCTTCCCTGAGAAGGGCCAAGTCCAGAAGGGAGTTGTTCTGGACAGCATGCTTCTGTCAGCCAGTGAAGATTTCATGACTCTGAAAATACAACTTCAGCTCTGATTTATGAACAGTCTTGGAGGTAGGCTTCTGCTGTTCTGGACAACTGCCCTTTCCAAATGAAAAACAAAGTATTTTTTACCAGCCAGCACTTGGGGGATGCACTCTGCTTTCCTTTAAAAATGATACCTTGCCTCACGGGTGCTGCAGTACATATCCAGGTTGCTACGATGCCAAGATATTCAGTCTTGCTTTCCAGCCCGCCGGATTTAGCCCAGCATCCTAGGTTTGCCTTCATTTGGGATTCACTGGCTGCCAGCAAAGCAGAAGGTAGTGGTGGCCTTGAGGTAGACGGAGATGGAAAGCGTTTCTACTCCTCCATCATTGCTGCTTCTGGTCCCATGGGAGAGGGGATGATGATACCAGCTCCCTGTTGATATCCAGCCTCTGCCCTGGCCTTTCCCGGTTTCCTTTCTGCCTCATCCTGTGTGACAAGGGAGTTGGTAGCATTGCTCTTGCTGTGTGGGCTATCTTCTATCTGTCTTCTGGTGGTGGTTCATAATGCAATGGCCATACCATCATCATTTCACGATACCTCTTGTACACAGCTGAGTGGTTGTTTTCCATTATGGTTGGATATAGGAAGGAAGCAGAGGAGTCATCTTTATCTCCACCATTGGTCATAGAACCATACTTTCTGCTTCCTTTGTCAGGCTGGTTTGGGGCGCCAGCAGCACACACACCCTGAGTGTCTAGAAACCATGCCATAGAAGTGTCTCTATGACCAAGACAGACAGAACATAAATGTAGTGGTCTTCCTTCTCTTATTCCTCATTTACTTTGTCCTCAGGTTTCATGCTGCATCCGTTCACTGGGTGAAATGTTTGCAGCAGTTTTTTCTGTATGTTGTCTAAAGGGAGATTCATCAGTCTTTTGGAAACATACCTCAAAAACATGTATGTCACTGCTGTCTAGGGAGGAATCGGGACTCACCTTTAACTATTCAAATGCGATACTGTTCTTGACATTTGCATCTCTTTTGTCCCCAACTTAATATTGCATCACTCCTGCTAAAAGTTTCAGACACCATGTCTCTTACTCTGTCTCCAAATTTTCTTTCTAGAAGTTGCCATTTCCCTTTCCTGCCAGTGGTCAGGCCCCAAGCAAGATAAGAAAAATCCCCCTTGCCTTGTTTTTTCTACATAACAAAATAAAGTACAAGTTTGTCTGTGGGCCCTGGGAGTGTTTATCAGTGGGTGGTGTTCAACAAAAACAGAAACAAAAAATCTAACATGATCAGCAGTTGAATAGGTGATTTCTTTGCAGCAGTGTGCAAGGAAAATACCTGCACAAGCCACAGCAGCCTTGTAAAGGTGTTCATGATGCTGCTAGTGAAGCTGCTGCAAATGTGCTTATGGCACTAAATGTTCCCAATTCCTTCTTTTGTACTCTCTGTTGAGATGTGCTAGAGCTCAGGACCCTGTAGTGTGATCTGTTCTCTCTCGTGTTTATGGTTAAAAAAAAGTATTAGAAAGAAATGTTCTGCTTAAATGATGCAAGAAGAGAAAAAACACATCCAGAGAGATTCCTGAGGGTTTTAGCACACTTGAAAGCTTCAAAAATGATCATAATGTAAAATCAAAAACTGGCAATTGCTTGGTTCATACTCTAATAGATCTTTGTCATTTGGGAATGCTATTTGAATGCCTGAGGTATTCTTGTTAAAAAATAGCCCCTGCATCTCCATAGTGATTGCTTTATCACATGGACAGTTGTTAGTGGTGATTTTTTTCTCAGTAAATTTGTGGTAGATGCACCCTTCCACTGCAAATGCATGCATCAGTGACAACACGTAGAAGTGATGAGAGTCACAAAACCAGAGGGCCATGGTTCTGCAGACCTCTCTGAGCTTCATCAGCTCTTCTTCTGGCCTCCTAGAGCCCAAGAAGGAGCTGCAGACACTTCTGGTTAGCCTAAAGAGGCTTCCAGTAGTGCTATGAAAGGGCACTCACTTTTCTAAGGAAAGGTACAGCATGAGTAGACCTTTTGCTTGCCTCAAATTACCAGACATTAAAAAAAAACCCCAAAACAACAAACCACACCACATTCTAAGCAGTATAGGGACACTGCTGAAGTCAGGATAGCTTGCTTAGTTCAAACACATGCTTAGGAGTTTCCTCACTTAGTCGATTCAGCTGCTTTTAAGAAAATAAGACTTGTGGCTTGAGAACTGGGTTTAAGATGGCTTCACAAGGAGGTTCAGGTGATACGTGAGGCTGTGGTCTGGGTGTAAGCCGTGGTTGTTACTTGACTTAGTTTTGGTTGTCGTTAAGAAGATCTACACCAAAGTTACCAATGAGCAAATCTGCTCCAGACTTGTCAGATTATTGCACGTTGACGTGCACCCAGGAGCTGAAATGAAACACGGTTAAAATTAAAATGCAGCTTTACCAAAAGCCAGATGCTTCATTATGAGCTGTGCTAACTTACCTGCCAAATACTGCTAACCTACATGAGGCAGGCCATTAATTTTTTACAAGTCTGCTTCAGCAACTAGACATCTGTCGTCTGTTCCTAAGAGTAATATCTCAGGGCAGATGATTTTGGTTTTTTTTTTCTTTTGCTTCTTGGTACTCCAAATTACATAAAACATATATATGATGAAAATTATATTGTGTGCATTCTGTATGAAGATATACTGGAAGCCAGTCAGATCACTTTCCCACCTATGTAACTCCATTAGATTCTGCTTTTATACTTTCTAATTTTTATATGTAAGAAGAGTAAAAAAGTCACATCTCTAACATACCTAATAATGTGCAATGTCAGTATCTGTGGTTATAATATAGATTTTCCATTTTAATCAGTCATTGTTCCAACTAACAGACTGAATAAGTGGAAAATATGGTGTCAAATTACTCAGTTGCACTCTCAAAGTACGTTACAGCTTTCATTATGAGCAGGGGCTTATCATTTCTTCCCTTGTGAGGAACAGCTCAAAATCTTCTTTGATACGTGCTGTGAAAGGGAGGTGATCCATTAAAGCATCTGTCATATACATACACGTAAGTAAAGTATATTGCAGGCGATAAGTACAGCAAAATCAAATAAACTTTCTCCTCCTTCCACATGTCTCAGACATAATTTAGCAGGAGTTGCATATTTTCACTGAAACAGTTAAAACATGCTGGTGATCAATTTACTTGCACGTGGTAAAAATAATACAGGTTGCAGACAGATTGGTAATACAGTTTTTAAACACCTGTTTTTAATGTTTCAGTAACCAATAAAGTGGAGAAACTCCTGCTTTTGGTTTGTGTGCAGACATTATGTACATTGGGATTTAAAAGTCTACTGCCTAGGTTTCAAATGCAGCCCTGTTCAAAGCCGTAAACACTTGCAGGCACAGCGTGGGTAGGTTTTTGGAAGTTCCTTGGCATTTCAGTTACAGACACCAAAGTCCTGCTCAAATGGGGTTTGCTGTTTGAGGCACTGATACCATGGTGTTAACTGTCAAATGGGAATCCTGGCAAAAACCTGTAATCCTCACCAGAAAAGGAGCTCCTCCCCTGCCACTTGCAATCCTGCTCATGTAAAAGTATTGCTGGTCCAGTCCTATGTAATGTACAGGAAAAAGTGTAAAAGAGGTTTAGCAAAGTGTTCTTTCTATTACAGTGCAACAGAGCATTTAAGTACATCCTTAAATTTTCATGAAGTGGGATTAAATGTTGAACGTGTGCTTGTTTTGTACCAAGCAAGGATACATTGATGAACTGGCAATTAATGTGTCATTTACTGTCATTCCTCTGCCTATGCCTTCAGCCCCTTTGATTTTGGAATCCCTTAAAATGATTGCATCTTCTTTCTGTTCAGCCACCATTGTGCCTGCCCATATCTGATGGGTATGTGGTGCCTGTGCCTCTGAAGCTTTTACTAGATGTCTTGAAAGCAAGTTAGGCATAATAATGCTAGAGCTAAGCTTCCCATCACTGTGCAAAATCTTGCCATTATTTTCCTCTTTCTTTGGACAAACTGTACCTTTATTCATGTCATTTAAGTCTGTAATTTAGACTGGCCACTGAAGTCTGCTATATTTAGCCAGTTCCTGTGCCTGTGCCTGCATCAAAATAGCAGTACCAGCGTATCATGTGTGTTCTGCGCAGGACATAAAATCCTGTATTTGCTGTACTTAATAAGCTGCACGTTGCCATTCCCTAGTCTTTCTGCTGGTGAAAGGTCAGTGGCCGGCATTTGAAAAGCTTGCAGCATATCATTGCTGTACAAATGATGAGGGAGCAGGTACCCTCAGCAATTTTGTTTGATAACACAAAACCAAGAGGAGTGGCTGATGCACCGGAAGGCTATGCTGGCATTTGGAAAGATCTGGATACACTGGAAAGGTGGGCAGAGGAACCTAATGAAGTTCAGAAAAGGCAAGTATAGGGTTCTACACCTCGGGAGAAATAACCCCCTGCACCAGTACAGGTGAGGGGTTGACCAGCTAGAAGGCAGCTCTGTGGAGAAGGATCTGGGAATCCTAGTAGGTATCAACTGAACCATGAGCCAGCAATGTGCCCTCATAGCCAAGAAGGCCAGTGGTATCCTGGGGTACATTAAGAAGAGTGTGGCCAGCAGTTTGAGGGAGGTTATCCTGCCCCTCGACTTTGCCCTGGTGAGGCCACATCTGGTGTCCTGTGTTCAGTTCTGGGCTCCCCAGTTCAAGAAAGACAAGGAACCACTAGAGAGTCCAGCAAAGTGCCACAAAGATGATTAGGGGACTGGAGCATCTCTTATGAGGAGAGAATGAGTGAGCTCTGCCTGTTTAGCCTAGAGAAGAGAGGACTGAAAGGGGACCTTATCAATGCTTATGGGTTCAGGAGGATGGGGCCAGACACTTCTCAACAGTGCCCAGTGACGGGACAAGGGGCTACTGGTACAAACTGGATCACAGGAAGTTCCACCTTAACATGAGGAAAAACTTTACTGTGAGAGTGACAGAGCACTGGAACAGGCTGCCCAGGGAGCCTGTTGTGGAGTGTCCTCTGGAGATGTTCAAAGCCTGCTGTAGGTACACCTGCTTTGGCAGGGTGGTTGGACATCACCAGAGGTCCCTTCCAACCCCTACCATTCTGTGATTCCGTGAAATAGGTAAATAGCTAGAAGGGAGTGAGTTGGCTCATGCTTTGTTTCTGGATGGCTGCCATTTGTGAAGACTGAGTACAGCTCAGGCATAAAGAGTTAGTGATGAGTTGTTATCCCAGTCTTAGCATCTTCACCTGGGGCTGCTTCTTGGGTTTAGCGCTGCAAGGAGAGACCTGAGCCCATGATGGTTGTGATATGTCAGGATTAAGAAGCTCAAATATGGCTTGCACAGTGTTGCTTGTGCTTGCCTTGGGGCCAGGACTCACAGTGCCATGACTTTCCTCTGTGTGTATGCAGGGATGTAATGCTTTGCTTATGAGCATGAGATGGAGAAGGGATGTGAATGCCTGTTTTGGATGAGACTGGCCACTGCCAAACGTGCACAGGCACCTGAGGCAGCAAGTACCGGTGGGGCCCTGGATGGGGCCATGGGGTGACTGGGCAGGTGCTTGTGTGGGTGCTGAGGTCCCATTGCCACCCACCTGCCCCCAGATCTTGGTCTGCATGTTGTTGTTATGATTGCTATGGAAATAATTTCAATATGTTTTGTAGATCTGAGATGCTACGTCTTGCATTGTTTGGCTGGAAAGCTGCCTGACTGGTTTTGGAGGGTGGCTGTACATGCACAAACAGCTGTTTTTTTTCATGGTGGAAAGTAGGAGATTCACAGCATGGTTTTAATTAGAGTTGTGCATTTAGTCTTTCACTGCAGAGTGTTCTTTACTTGAAAGGTAATTTAATTTTCTTTGTTTTGGAAGATTTTCTTGCTTGTCTGTGGGAACTGTCATTATTTACTGTGCCTCATTGTGCTTTGTGCATAGCTTTGATTGTAAGCAGAGTCAAACCCAAAAATTTCCCTGGGCGGTATTATTTTCCACCTGCTGTGGCTTTTAATATAGTCTCACTGCTGTAAGTGTACCAAGTGCCTGCATTTTAGGAGAAAAACCCTGTAGAAAATTGTCAAAGCATGCAGTGTTAGATTCACCCATAAAACTCTCATTGACTCGAAGAGGAATAACACATCTAAAAGTTGTGAAGTGCTGAAGAAGTGTGTCTGCTATGATTTGGGTTGTTTTTTTGTCTTGGAGAAGTTCACAGAGGATCATCCTTGATGAAAAAAAGGCAAACTCCCCCAAAATCCTGCCACATTTTACAGAACTTTCTATTAAGGTCTTTTAACGCCTCTTGTGCCTGTGGAGAGTGTTTGT
Organism: Cuculus canorus; assembly: GCF_017976375.1. Lineage (NCBI taxonomy): Eukaryota > Metazoa > Chordata > Aves > Cuculiformes > Cuculidae > Cuculus > Cuculus canorus. Next base: position 99,468,907 of record NC_071402.1, read on the forward strand.
CTGGTTGGAACACATTAGAGGATGGAGCAGTTGTGTTTATGTGTGTAACAATATTTAGATAGTGCCTGTCCTCTGAGAATAAAGAAAAGCTTTATGTATTTACATTAAATATGTAAATTTCTGCCTATATATGCAGGAATTCATAAATTGGCTTTGAATGTGCAGCTTTTATGCATCAATAATCCTTAATAATCCTGCAATGATTTTCCAAATGTCTTTCAAATTCATTTTCAACCACTTCTCTTGCAATTATGTTGTTTTCATTATGTGCATCTTACGCACTGTAGCTCTTATTCCACAATAATGTAATATTACTCAATATAGACTCAAATATCATTACTGAACAGAGGTTATAGAGTATTATTGGCTACAAAATGGCATACAGTTACAGAATTTTACACAACCTCTCCCTGTAGCTGCAAACATTAGCTGCCAGGGACAAACAAATTTAGACCGCAGTTTGCAGGCACATGTGTTAGCATCTAGGTACGCAAGTAATCTCAAGCACATGTCCTGAAGACATCAAAGCCTCATTTTCTAATCCCTCCCAGTTGTGAGGAGAACCTTAAAATATGTGAATTTACTTAGCCCAATGCTGACTGCAAGAGTTGAAGTTCAGGCAGGTTGGAGAGGTTTCACAAAGAGACTGACAGTGTAGTGGTATAAATGAAGACCCTGAAACGCCCAAACTGATTTTACGTGGGTAGTTGCCCTAATCACAAGGCAGCTTTAGCCTAGAAGCCTAGCTGTAATAGCAGATGTTTTTACGAGTGTAAGCATTCTTCTGTTACTTCAGTCTTGTGTAAAGTAATGTAAGTAAAATGAAGAAAAATGTGATGAAATTTGGCCTTTAGCCTCTCATATCTCCAATTATTTGTGAATGATCTTTTCCTTTCTTGTGTTAGAAAGGTATGTAATACATGTTTGAATTTAATATAAAAATGAACATTATCAAGAATAGTGCTTGGGATTGTATTTTTGTTATGATTTTATCATACATTCAAATTTTGAAACCACAGCAACAGCAAGGCCACCCAAAATGTACCTGCCTCTGCTCCAGAATTTCCTGTATGCTCCAGAGCTGAGGTCAAGAGCGCTGCTGGGACTGTGGCGACTGAATGAGTTGCTCTTTGCTGCACCTCTCCCCTGAGGGAGGAAAGGGTCGTTAGTCCCATCTCAGGCATGTGGAAGCCAACAGGGGAGGGAGGCTGCAGGTGGAACTGGTTAAGTGTCTTGTCTCCCAGCCGTGACCGCTGCTGCCGCTGGCTCTAGATCCAGGGTATGTCAAACACCCAAAATCAGGGTGGAGGAGTTGAAGTGCTGAAACTAAGCTGAGGTGCAGCTGATTTTAACCTTTTCCTTTGGCATTGCAAAGCGTTGCAAAGTTCAAGCTGATGGTCTCCTACCCCTGCTGTGAAAAGCTGTGGGTGTCTGTCTGAAACACATGAGGGTGAAGTGCAATCATTGTGTCTGCAGCGGGCTCTGTTGCCCTTGAGGTCTTGTTACAGAATTTCTGCTCTGTGTCTCTGGGCAAAGGTAGTGTGCCTTTCTTGCAGCAGTGCCCTGAGTTTGTGGCACACTTGTGCTTTGAACTGTGTCCTCATCCCATTGCAGAGGTAACACTACATTTTGGGTTTATTTGGCTGACTGTAGATGTATGCAACTGAGCTTATTGCTTTAGTTTCCCCCTGTAATCAGTCCGCACTGGTGTGGACATCTGAAGCAGCTCTGGTAAGTCACACCTTCAGAGTGCATGTCTCATTTGGCTGGCTGCGAAGGCAGCCAAGGTGACAACTGTGTTAGGTGGTGTGGATCACTTGGCTTTTCCCTGTTTTGTTTTTTTTTTATTTGATGTGTTGTATATGCTTATGTGTTGCTGGGCCCAGCAGGTGTTAAGATCTTACCGGTTCACCAGGACCAAGGTTCACTTCTTGGGTTAGATACACTAATAAGGCTTGAGTATGATGGGGAGGAGCTGTGCCTTTCAAGATTGGCGTTCCTATATCTGATTTGGGTCTTCACCCATGCCAGAGCCTCATGTTTGAATAGGTTGATATAGATGTTGTCTCGGTTTGGGTATAAAAACATGTTTTGATCACCAGTACTCATCACACGACTCGTCGCAGGAGAAAGTGTTGCCTTCTGCACCCTCCTTAAATCACAAATGTGCACGGATGTCCTGCTATACCCACTGTAGCTACATGCCATACATATGCAGCAGCAGATAACATACTCTGTAAAGCTTTTCTTGGCAAGTTCTGCCATTAACAGTTGCAACAATTTTTTTGGCCATCTTACTAGCTTTAAAAGGGGTTGTGGTATTAGCTTGTCAGTATTGGGATGAAATTTAGTGCAACAGCTGTTGCTAAATAATATTACTTAATGTGGCAATATTTAGAATGATCATCTGAAAATAGTCCATATACATCGAGAAAGCTTATTCAAGAGATTTGCATGCTTATTTAATTTACTTGCTGTTTGAGATCACAGGCCTTTCAGTTCATTTTAGTCCTGTGGCCTATTGGACCGAGCTGCTCACATTATACTTGTTGGTCAGAGTCTGCACTTTTTGGTAAAACAAGTGACATCAACCAACCACATCACCATTGTTCTCAAACACCTCACAGTCTGGAATCCAATCTCTCTGTATTTTTCATTTTAATCAGACTGTCTTGGAGGTCAAAACATTGAAGCCGACCTATGAGATATACCTGACCTATTTTTATTGCTGCATTAAGATGCTTTCCATGGAAGGCATGCTGTCAGATAAAGCCGCAGCGTAATTGGAGATGCAGGATCAAAGGTGGCTTGTGGAAGGGGAGTAGAAACAGAAGTGTGTAGGGACCTGGCAAAACACACTGCCCTTCTCTGCTCTGAGACAGGAGTCACAAATAATTTGTTTATATTAATTGTTTGCATGTGATGACAGCACTTTCTGGGCTTGAAACCATGGAAGCAGAACTTGTCTTGAGGAACATACACATGCAGACAGCACCTTTCTGACTCCAAAGAGCAAGGGAGTTGCGTTAACCTGTTTAATTCCCCAAGGAATGCAGGTGTAAATTGCACAAAGATTGGAATCAAAGGGCTGGGAAGTGCTGTGTTTTCCATAGGGAAGAAAGGGCTACCCAGCCACATGGCACAATTACTGGCTTTTATTTTATAAGAAGGCTGAAGCATAGATTAATAAAACATAGAGCAGGCTGGAAATATGTAAAAACATTTTATGAAAATTTCTCTGCTCTAATCAAATCATGTATCTGTGATGAAGCAAAAACTCTGGCAGAGCGGGAGATGGGAACTTGATCACTCTATGCTCAGCTTGTTGCTCCTTCTGCTGCAAAGCCATTCTTACTCTGCGTTATTGTAAAATGCCTTGAAAAGCTTTCCATTTTTAAAATCATTTGTACATTAAAAAAAATGGACAGAGGTACTGTAAAAGTTGGAAGCCATCAGTATTCATGTGATTTGCAGAAGAAGCAAGAAGGTTTATTTCAGACCTTCAGACAGCCTCTCTTCCTGCTGACTACTTTCCCCAAACACATAAAGTAGTCAGGGCTCAGCTCATGGATTGTCTCATTATATGTAAGTCCCACTTGGGACATACAGCTACATAGTGTGCTAGTGCACTATGTGCTTTGTCTACCTCTATCACTGAGTTTTCAGTTCCTTCTCTGTACTGTGGCCTTTGACTCTGATGGCTAATTAAATAGCAAGATGTCTTACATAAGATTTTTTTTCTCTTTTTTAAAGGAGTTCTTGGCAAAACAGAGAAATTAAGAATTGGAAATGTATTTATAGCAATTTTCATGGCAACAGAACAGAAAGTCCAACATTCATTATATGAATATGGCTCAGTATTTATAGCTCTCCAAATATTTACAGAGATAAAGCCTTTAAACATAGCCCCAGCTTTCTGTCTTCAGTAGCCATTTAAATAAATGTCATTTGGGTAGAAGTTAAAATTTAGGGGGAAAGCAACCATTTCTGGTCTAATACTATCTCACTGTTGTCTATGAAACCCAGAGGTATTTTGCCTGAAACTGCGTTGCCTCTGTCCCATGTGTTCATCTTGATTTACAGGAAGCTACCTCAAAAGCTTTGACCCTTAAGCAGAGGATAACCCTGGGGGTAGCTGAGCACTATGTTGCCCTTGAATTTGCAGGGGTGGGAATTCATAGTCATGCAGTTACTGCAGCACCAGTAACCCACCGAGTGATACCACGGCATCTGGGATGTGGATGATGTCTTGGTTTTGGAGAAGTCACTGTTGGATATTGGCAGTGGTGCTGTTCTGTGACTGGGACAGGCATTGGTGAGGGCATCACGCCCATCCCACGTGCGCTTATGCCACTTGACACACGCCCAAGGATCCTGGGCCAGCCTGTGCTCACTCACAAATGGGAGCTTGCTAGATGTGAGCTATGCGTCAGCAGTATAGCGAAAGGCAGGTTCACAAGTATAAGCTTGCCTGGAGTACCTGCCTGACAGTATGTAATAAGTTCCTGTTGCAGTGCTCCTGTGATTTATTTATTTATTTATTGACTTTTAAATGGCTATGGGTGTGACTGTCCATACTGAAAACTGTTATGGATGCTGAGGACAAATGTTTGAGTGGAAACTGAGTGAATTGAGGGGTTGGGTAGTTTCAGGGAGGGCACTATTGTGTTGGACTTGGCCCCAGACCCAAATTTTTACTGTACGGCTTCCAGAGCCTTTCTCTCTGTTGTCAGTGTGCGTTTACTTAATTGCAATTTGAAAGCTTCCTGTGCTTCAGCTTCATACTACTAAGGATCCCATCCAAATGCAGACACACTGAGGCTGCTACGGTAGAGAGCCCCAAAAGGTCACCTCTGGTGGCTGTGCTGTAGGACAAGCTCTCCAGGAGAAAAGTTGTCCTCCCCCTTAAAGATCAGCAGCTGTCCCGCTTGGGGAAGAGCAGGGCTGTTTGTGGAGACAAAAATGTTTTCATTTAAGTGAACTGCATGGCATGGGTGCCAACTCCATCCCTCCACAGGGGAACAACTCTTCTTGGCCCTGTCCTGCAAGACTTTGAAAGCTCCCCTAGATGCAATCTTAGAGATGGGCTGTGGTATGGGGATGGCTTCCTGCCTCCACTCTCCTGAAACTGGGACTGGGGAATGTGATGAGGCAACAAGGGTTAGGGGAAGGACATCTCTTTGGTCTCATGGTAAAAGCTGGCATGAGAGCAGTAATGATTTCCTGATGTCCCAATGAATAAGGTGCCCACGACTCGCAAATTTATTCTGTTAGTAACTCCTTTTTTGATAGGTATCCCTCTTGCGAGTTTCATAGTTCTAAGAGAAGTGTGATTTGGGTTGGTTTCTAGGTACATCTATTTTTAAGGAGGAAAATCCTTCCAAGAAATAGAGAGCAGCTTCTTGTGGCTGTTTAGACAAGATTTCATGGCTATGCTCAGAGCCAGCAGCCACGAAGGCTGTTTATCTGTGGGTAGAGACTGAAATTAGTTGTGAGCCAGTGACTGAGTGTACAGCATCTCTATTGCATTAGGATTAATAATTTCTCACAGCGTATTTGCAGATGTAAGTTTTATATAGATCTTTATTCATCTTGATGTGTACAGCTGCTCTTTTGATGCACTGTTGACTTAAAATCCAAGTGGCAGCACTAGAAAGTGCCACATAAAACACACTGCTGCTTTTTTTCCATTCACTCCTTCTCCTGTCCAGCTCTTGCCCTCTGCCCAGACTCAGCCCTTTGCAGGATCAAGCTATCTTATTTTTATTTGTGGACCAGCTCTGACTACGTTTGGATCCTAAAACAGAATTTGAATGAATCCAAGGAAAACAAGGAAAGCAGAAGAAAAACCTGTAGGAATTCTGTTACATTTTTATTTGGAGTAAGTGAAGGACTAAGGGGTAGTAGCATGAATTTTACCCTTTTTTTGGTTAACTGTGTCAGAAGAATTCAGCAGAAGCTATTAAAACCAGAGGATCACCTCAGCTCTTAAGGAGTTGTTTTATTTTCTGTTTTGTTGTTGTTTTTTTTTCTTTCTTGTATTGTGAAGTCTGTCTGCTCTGCTGTTTCGGATAAAACATTCCTGGTTTTCGCTTGTGCTCTCACCAGAGGACAGAGTATTCAGAAACATATGAGTAGCCCAAGTTTAGGACCTTCATTTTGAGTCCACACTGACAAGCTTTGCACCTCATCTGAAAACTGGCACCCCCTGTTGCATGCCTGGTTGCCATCAAGGGGAAGAGGTGTCAGGATGATGTGCATCCCTCAGTCCTGGATACAGTGTGGGCTGCAGTAGCATTCTTGGCCAGAAACCCTAAAATGCATGAAAGACGTGTGGGTGGTACAGCAGTGGCTGAAACATATCCATCTGCAGAGCATGAAGCTGAAGATGGAGAGAAACATCTGGAAAGAGACAGGGATGCTGCGAGACCCTGCAGCAAGGTGGGTGCTGCAGTGGTTTGTTTGTGCCCCGTGGATGCTGCATGTCTGTCTGAATCAGCGCTGCCAGGGCTGCCTCTGCCCCTATGGAGTCCTGCATCTCACAGCTCAGGGATGCTTGCCCTTGCCTGAACCCTGCTCTGTAGCACAGGGTACAGCTCCTTGCTGGTTTCCTGCCACTGCCCTGGGGCACACAGGGCACCCTTGATCTGCAAGAGGGCTGCCCAGCTTCCCGTTTGAGCAGAGAAGTCCGGTGTACTTTGAGTCCTGCTTAGTCAATAAGCTGTATCCCATGGCACTTTGTGTTAAGCCCTTTGGTTTGAGATTGGAGGCTGAGCAGAGAGCCTCTACAGTCCCTTGCCTCAGGGCAGCTGAGATGTGTTTTTTCCTCAAGCCTCCCCTTGCAAAGGAATTCAGAGCCAAAACAGTGCGGAATAGATAGAGGGGATTTTGTGATGAGGAGGGCAGTCTTCCTGTGTCTTTTTTTTAACTCAGAGGTGTAGGTTGCTGTCTCTCTGAGCCTTCAGCAGCAGGTCTGTGGGGATTTTCAGCCGAGGGATGCGGAGGCAGGGCAGTGCAGTGGCTGCCCAGGCAAAGGTCTGGCAGGATCTCTGCAGTGCACATGAAAGTGAATGCCTGAGTCTCCTGACATCGCCCTCAGTGCCTTCGCTTCACATGATAGTCATTGCCTGACTTACAAACTCAACTTTTCCCTCTCCCCATTTAAACCCATGATGAAATAGTTTATGTCTTTGAGTGCTTCTACATGGTAGCTAAAAGTAGATTCATTTTGTTAAAAATCAAATTGATGACCCTGTTTTTATGCATGCTTGGTCCTCACAGCTAAAATCAATACCCAAAATGCTTGGGCACTTTCTTTGTAGTTTAAAGATCTTGATGTTCAATTTGTTTTTAAAAAATTTGAGTACCCACTGATACTACTTTTGAGGCTGTATATTAGGAACATTTTTAAAACATGACAATTTGTTTCATTTGAACATTCATCATATGCAGTTACTGTAACAAAAAAAGTAAGACCTGCTGCTTGAGATAGTTAGCAATAAGGCTCTCTGTTGTGTAGCTCCTAAAGTTCTGACTTAAAGAGACAAGCAGCAATTACTTTAAAATTTTCACTGTTCTGTAGATCTTATCCCGTTTGGATAAGAAAACATTGGAATTACATTCCAAAACACTCATGGGAATAAAACGGGAAGAAGCCCCTTTTCCTCAGATGGGATGTCTAGTCTCACGAATGATTATCTCCAGACTGACCCAAGGTATCCTTGAACAGTTCTAGAAATGCAGCTGGGACAGATGAACGTTTAAGGCATTGCTGAGCATAAGTGCTACAATACCTGCTGGAAGCAATGTGGACATCAGTTACATGGTTGGATAAGAAGATGTTGCTATTGTTCTTACTATTTTTTAGAGGCATAAATGGATGTATTTACGTCTTGTCTTTATTATGTACCAAACAGAAAGAACAGACAGACATATGTAGATGTGTTGCTGATATGGATGCTACCTGTGGATATTTTTGGCACATGACTAAGGATGCAGCCCCTAGTAGCCTGGAGAGCGTCAAGCACAAGGTGCTGGCTAGTTAGAGAGTGAATGCTAAGTCCATGGTCGTGATCCACTTTTTTTTGTTAGTGGGAGCTCTGCCCTGAATGCATTGTAATGGACTAAGCCCTAAATCAGCTGCTACAGTCATTTAATGTATTTGCAGAGTCAGAGCCTTGGAGGAATGCAGCGCTGTAGGGTTTTTGCAGTGTTTTCCTGGAGCTCCAAGTAAGTACACTTAAAAGCTATTATGTAGTGTAGCTCCCTTTTTTTCCCTGGTGGCTGAGGGGATGCGGAGAGCATACCTGGCTGGTGTATCCCATCAGAACACGGCCATTCTTTCATTGGCCTCCAGGAGCCTCTCCAGGCATAGGAGCTTCTTGTTGTGTTAGGTAGCTATCGTAGCATTTCAACACATGCTTCAGTATAGCAAAAGCATAAAGCACTTGGAAGGGAGCATGCAGAATATTTCAGCTGCTTTTCTTAAAATAAATGCTATGGCTTAAATAGTAGAAGTTTTCCCTACAGACTTGAGAATAACCACCGATGCTGAAATAGCATTTGAGTTACTGGGCATGAAGTTTGCAAAAATTCCTCAAAACTCATAGCAAGGTTTGAGGAGGTTTTGCTTATTTTTTTTTTATAATGCTTGTGTTAAAAGCACTTCACCTCCTTCTGCTCATCGTTTTTCAAGTATGTTTAATTCTGATTACCAGATTTCATAGATAAGCTGCACGCGCACAGTTGAAATCCAGCCAGACTGGGTATGCTCATGTCTGTGATAAACCTCAGATTTTCATCTCTGTAGGACTGAATCAGATAATAACTTGCAGTTGGATGTTTGCTGCTAGGGGTGAAACAGTGTTGTTTCCCTCACGCTTTGGTGGCCACTGTAGGAAGATGCCTGATATTTAGCCTGGACACACATAAACATTCAGCCCCAATGCATACCGTGCAGCGTGTTTCAACAGGGAAGGGCTGGGATTTGCTTTGGCATCCTGCGCCAAGATGAGCAGCAATCTACTGGTGAGAATCAAGACCTGTTGGTGGGAGGGGACATTGCGAAAGCAATGACAGAGAGGTGTAGGAATCCCAGGGAAAGCTTAGTGCTGTGGAGCAGTTGCCCAGCCGTTGCAGCCTTTCCCTCGCTCTTGTGTAAGATGATGTAAGGTGACAAGGAACTTAACTGTCATCAGTCCTGTTCTGGAGTTAATTACCAGTGCCTGCATTGCTTTTGAAAGAATTAAAGGAGTGTATATAAGTTCTGCAGTTAAGTGTGATTTTGATCTTAGCAGCTTCAAACATATAAATGCAGATATCATTTGAGACCAGCTCAAATATTTTTAACAATATTGCTCAAAAAGCAAACGAACCAAGTAGTGGTCGGTCAGAAGAAGAGAATATGACCTACTTTCGTTTCAGAACCGTAAACACTGAAGACAGAAGTCTTACCTGCAAACTTAAGTTTTGCCTGCATCTTTCGTTTGTACTAAATCAGGCGACTGCTGTATCCTCACCTTTATTTGGGAATGGAAAATGATTAAAAAACATTGTGCACCTGATCCTTATTTGCACCTAAGTCCTGTTACCCCTTCGCAGTGCTGGGACATTTGGATCTACGTATTTACAAGCGAAGCATGTGTGGTGGGAAAAGCGGATCCCTTATTATGAATGCTGTAGCCGAGAGGAACCTTTGTCACCCATACTGAGCCACTGAGTTATTAAGAGAACTTCGGACTGTGTTGCACAGAGAAAAAGATAAAAATAGGGTGCCTGACGCATGCATCTCGTGTCGCACGCCAGGAAACAGAATCGTTATACCAGTACAGAATCATAGTATTCCAGAGCACACGTGGAAAATACACATGGGTATGAATGCATGAGATCTTTCCTCACCAAGAAAAACACTCAGTCTCCCTTTTCCCCCGTCCCATTTTGCATGTCTTGTTTGATATTCCCTTTACCTGTTGACAAATCCAATGGCTTAGAGTTCTACAGCTCTGCCTTTACAGCCACTGCTCCTCTCATCATCTTACTGATGTGACAGTAGTACTGCTCTCCTGTATTTTGAGGGAGCTGCAGAATATATTCTTGCTGCACCCAGCTAGAGTAAGGAAAATCTTGCCCATTCTTCAGACATTTGCCATGTCCCGAAAACTGCCAAAGCTCAGCTCTGTCTGTCACAGAAATAGCACGCTGGGTGCATAATCTAAAATTAGTCATCCACACTATGTGCCCCTTTAAATGTTAATCCTTGCATCATTTTCTTCTATTGCTTCTGTTCGCATACACATTTATGTGACATAATATAAAAGTAAATAAGGTGATGCAGTAGGTAAAACTCATGCTGGAAATAGATGCCACTGACCACAGAATATGACATAAAACTTACAGTGACATGACTGTGGATTTTGCCTGTTTTGAGGGCAGCAAAATCAACTATATAGTCAACTAGATAGGGATTACTTTAGTCTTTCTGGATGTTTTTGACACTTGCCAGCTCTTGAAAACTCATGTTCCTTCACTGCTGTAGCCAGTATTTGCTTTCAGGCACAGAAGTAGCTGGCAGGGAGTAAATAACTGTGGGTAATATATCCAAAGCAAAGCCCAGCGCTGCTGTGTGACAGGGCTTTTAAAACAAACAAGCATTAATTTAGTTTAAAACTCACTAAACTTAAAAAGCAGCGGATGACATGCACCTGAGATCTTATTATTTATTTTCCACCATATCAACATTTCTAGAGGATGGCTGGTGTGTGAAACTGAGGACTTTGGGTGTTTGATCATCTCTTGGTAGGAAACCAGGAGGCTCAGGACTAGGTTACAAAGTACAGCAGCAGCTGAGTTCAGGTTTAAAGATAAAGCCTGTAATAGCAGAACCGAGACCAACATTTTTTGACCCCTTTTCCTGGATTTAGTAGAACATATGGGTACCTTGGTGTGTGAATTTGCTTTTACTGAATTGAGTTTTGAGTTACTCGCTAGTCTATTTTTACCTTTTTAGCAGCCTTGTAATTAAATATGTGTTTGTTTTAATTTTACACTCTCTGTAAAAAGCACCATCCATGATGAGTCGGAGAAGTGAGTGCTAATACATAGAAATTTAAGCGGATGGTGTGTCACACTGTCTTACTTTTCCCCCCTGCAAACCTTCCACTCGTGATCAAAAGTACTCTGCATTACTCTGCATTTCCTCCATCAGCTTGGCATTGCTACTGACACTGTGGAGATGCTGAGGTAGGGTGGGATCAGTCTGGGCTGAATCCAGGTCACTCTGCGTGCACCTGTGGTGGTAGCAAACAGTCAGTGCTGTGAGACGGCAGGCACAGGCAGTGGTGAGTAGGGTGGTGACTTCCCCATGACCACCAGCTGTGATAGGAGCCCACCTGTGATTGTCCACTCCCAGCTCAAGCAGCATTTCCATCTGTGGGGGTTAAAATCAGAAAGCCCTCTTTTTGCAGCATGGCACTAATATTGGTGTCAAGGGTCATAGGTGGGAGTTGTTTTGTGTGGAGCTGAACTGAGACGTGCTGCCTAGAGCACCCTGCTGAAAGCAAGATGCCGGCTTGGCTCTGCTTTTCTCTCTGTTTCCATTTGCCAATACTGCAGATTTTCAAACTGTGCCTGATGTGTTTTCTGTTTGACAACACTGATGTGGAAACCCCTCATATCATATCACAACTCCTTGGCTCTGAGCTCCCTTTGTGTGGTGTCTCAGCAATACAGAGCTCATAAAATACTGTAGTGCTGGAAATGAGCCTCGTTCTCTGTCCCTGCATCCTCTAAGCATCCATAGGCTTTAGGTAAGGGTGTAAAAATGGCTACACCAAATCAAACAAATGAAAGTGCTTCTGTTTTCCTTTTGGCTCTACCAACCAAAGCCTGAGATGAAAAGTCTACAGTGTGTGTGATCATTGATAAAGATGTGTCTAGGCACAATGTCCTTCCTTGCTCATGCACCGATCACTGTGGTACCTGAAACACGTGCCTGTTTGCACTCACCAGAATTTTGCCATGCCCAAGGAGCAAAAGTGACTTGAGAAGCTCGACATGAGCCGGCAATGTACGCTTGCAGCCCAGAAAGCCTATGATATCCTGGGCTGCATCAAAAGAAGCGTGGCCAACAGGTTGAGGGAGGTGATTCACCCCCTCTACTCCTCTCTCATGAGACCTCACCTGGACTATTGTGTCTAATTCTGGAATCCCCATCATAAGAAAGATCTAGAACTGTTGGAATGGGTCTAGAGGAGGGCCTCAAAGATGATCAGAGGGCTGGAGCACCTCTGAGAGGACAGGCTGAGAGAGTTGGGGTTGTTCAGCCTGGAGAAGAGAAGACTCCAGGGGAGACGTTATAGTGACCTTCCAGTACCTGAAGGGGCTACAAGAAAGCTGGGGAGGGGCTTTCTACAAAGGCACGTAGTGATAAATGAGGAGGAATGGCTAGAAATTAAAGGGGGGAAGATTTAGACTAAATATTAGGAAGAAATTCTTCATAGTGAGAGTGGTGAGGCACTGGCACAGGTTGCCCAGTGAACCTATGGGTGCCACATCCCTGGAGGTGTTCAAGGCCAGGTTGGATGGGACTTTGAGCAGCCTAGTCTGGTGGAAGATGTCCCTGTCCATGGCAAGGGGTTTGGAACTGGGTGGTCTATAAGGTCACTTCCAACACAGACCATTCTATGAATCTATGATTCTGTGTTTCTATGATATTTGTTCTTAACAGCATCCTTGCTGTCAGATAGTGTCTCTCCCTGGAGAGAGGGGTCATTTTATTATGAAGCCACAAATTACTTTTTAAGACTTAAGGAGAGTGAAAGGAAGCAAAATATGACTATCAAGACCTTTTGATATAAGTTTCACTACTTGCTTTGGGCTTTATTTATCTTTGAACTTGGCATGCACTGTGAACTAAAAATGTTGCTCCTCACCACATTGTGATCAGTGGTCTAATTTTGGTCTATCAGATTTAGTGATGATGCAGTGATAACTCAATATCCAAACCTAGCTGAAGCATTCATAGAGGAAACTATACCTGCAACAAAGTGAGCAGGTTTAGTCTGTGTCCTGGTTTAGCACACACCACCACCTCCCCAGCCCACCCTGAGCCGGGATATTAACCATACTAGGCAGCTTTATCCCAGTTCCCCCTCACATAAAAAAGGGCGAAGGGAAATGAGAGAAAGAAGACTTGCAGGTTGGAAACTAAAATTAAAACAGCTTTAATGAAACAACAATAAAAGGAAGATAATAATGTTAATAAGAAAAGAGTAAAATACATACAAGTATACAAAACCAATTCAAACTTCCCAGATGACATCACCACTGATGCTGCAGGGCAGGTGTGGGGGAGATCCCAGACAGAGTTCAGCAGGACTCAGGAACACATGGATGGGCTCAGGTTCAAGTGCAAACAGGCAAAGTCCTCCTTGAACATTGGCCATTGAAGAAAAGGGGTGGCCCTTATGATCCCTAAGCTTTTATACTGAGTATGAGGCATATCGTATGGCGTGGAATACTTTGTTAGTTAGGTTTGGGTCACCTGCCCTGTCTGCTTCTCCCAGCAGGTTCTGGGGCCTCTCTGCACACCAGTGGACCATTACCTTGGCGATAACTATCAGACTTATAACTTTGAAGGCAATCACTGCATTGGTAAATTGTGTTGGTAAACTTCAGGAGCTGAAGCTTTAAAAGAGACTTAGCTGAAAAGTCAGAGTGTATGTTCTGCTTTAGCTCAAATTAGAACCCTCTGCGATGGTGCATCTGTTGGGACAGCCCATCTTGCCTGTGTTCCTCTCTCCTATAGTCATTGCATCCTCCCTTCCATTGGAATGGGGCTTTGCAGCTAACCACTACAAGATAACTATATTTGTGATACTCATTTCCTAGCGTCAGGCAGCAGTGTTAAGTGGAGGTTGGAGTTGTCCCAAACAGCTCCACCCATGGTCTCCTTAGCACCAGCATGAACCCAGAGTAGCTTCTTCAGGAGATGGTGGGGATGAGGTCAGATTCTGCTCCTGCTCTGTCCCCACCCTGCGGCAGAAATAACTCTTGTCATCAGAACAGTCGCTGTAACATGGATGAGGTTCAAGTCAGGCCCACTAGCTTCAATGAGATTTTTGTGCGATTATAACAAGAATTTGACACACATGGTGAGCTACTAGTCCTGTATATGTGATCTGTCTCCACGCTGTACCAGGAGGTATTCAACAGTGTAAAAATCAGTTAATGAGGAGACATGTCCCATGCAGCAGCCTTCTGCTGCACTAGGGATGACCCAGGAAGCTCAGGGATGGATGAGCTGTGTCCTTTTCCGCATGCAAACTCCACTGGTTTTGCCACACTCAGTACTGGGAGGGAACATTTACTTCATTGTGGGTTTTTTGCTAAATGTCATGGCAGAATTTATGCAAACTTTTCTGTGTACGTGGCAGGTGTGCTCAAAAGCTTACCCCATCTAAAATGCCTCAGGTCCTTTAGGATAATGAGACATTTTCTGAGTGCACCTTTTTATTGTACCAGTATTATGTTACAGGAAAAATAGAAGGGAGGAACTTAACACACAGCACCTGTCACAAGTTCTCTTCTTGAATTAGGCTCTCCTGCTTATAAAAATTTAATTGATTCCTAGCAGTTTATGTGCATGGTGCTCAGTGGGCGTTTTCTGTTCTCTTGCCAGCTACATGGTTACTTAGAAAGTGAGCCACTCACGCTACAGCTGTTCATTGGGACTGCAGACGACCGCCTGCTGCGACCCCATGCTTTCTACCAGGTTCATCGCATCACTGGGAAGACCGTTTCCACCACCAGCCACGAAACAATACTTTCCAACACCAAAGTCCTGGAAATCCCACTTCTTCCAGAGAACAACATGAGAGCAATGTAAGACTCAAGCACTGTATCTGACTCTCAAGCACTTTATCTGACTCTTAGCAGTTTCCTCTTGGTTACCCCACTTGATTTCTTCTGTGGTGTTTTGGGGGTGTGTGTGTTTGTATACTATTTTCCTTCTTCTTTTTTTTAGTTTTTTTTCTCTGTAATAGTAGGTTTCCACAACTTGTTGGGACAAATTGCCCCTGATCAGCTTAACAACAAAATGGGCTTCACAAATATTTATGACAACTGATTGCTTTCATTCTAGAGTTTCAGCCAATGTGCTTATTTGCCATTTAAAATAAGTATCTCGGTTACCAAGCTGTAAATATCTCCTACCTCAGCTCCTGCATTTAGTTTCTAAATATGACACCTCTTGCTCCTATACGCACTAGCACAAGGAACAGTGACTATTAAAATTTACCTTTGCGTGTCAAAGGAAACTCTTAAAGAGCATTTGCAAGTACCCTAGTGGTTTTTGAGATTAATAAAACTACTCTTACTTCTTATGTAATAAAAATAAGCATTTTTCATGGCATTTGTTCAGAAGCAAGGCTTCTAGAACTATGAAGAGGAGTGAAAATGATACAACTTACAGACTGGATTTACTAAACTGTGGTAAGTTTAGTCCTATGCAGAAAAATAGGCATGGGCGTCTTAGGGTCTCTGAATTAGTAGGAGTTTGAATGATAATTAAATGCCTTCTAGGTCCATTACACACAGGTAAATTTCGTTATAAGTTTGTGCATAAAGGGTGAAATACTCCTCTATGTATGTGACATGCATGAGACCCTTCAATGTAATCCTGTCCTCTCTGCCCACCTCATTCAAATTATCTTAACCCTTATCCAAGATGTCTGCTTTGGGAGAAACGTGTGTGTGTCTGCGTGCTTGTATAACTCTTGATGTGTGTATGAATGTGAATGTATTCATATTTATATATAGATGCATGCACCTTTGTGTGTGTATTTATAAGGAGATTGAAAGATAACTAAGTAGATAGACAGAAAGCAAGCAAGAAATCCTGGCCCCAGCAAACCAGATACCATGGGAGAATCCCAGGGAGCTTACTAAAACAGCAATTTCACTGCTTGTTATTCATAACATTTTCTGTGCATTAATAAACTGAAAAATGATATCAGACTCCTGGAGTCCTTCCACATGTAGTGGTTTGTTAGAAACTGGTTTGCAGTGTCATGTACGACATGCCCCAGAGTACCTTATGTAAATAGAAGGGCTAGAATGTGCTTAGCTGCATTGCCAGGTGGGCTTAGGGTGATCACTCAAGACCTGAGGACCTCTGTCAGTGCATTGTGTTAAAAGTCGTGGCAAGCCTGCAAAATTATTGGTTGCATTTGTTTTCATCAGAAGCTGGCATGACCTCATTGAAGTAATTATTATTGAGGAATTTTCACCAATTTGTACACATGTAATATTTGTTTGGCCCTTTATTTATGCAGTTTGAGTAACATTTTTGGCTAGCTAGGAACATGATTACCGTTTCAATCGTCTGTATCCCTAGAATAAAGGTAGTTAGCAGTTTGGGAGCCAAGCTGAATGTTTTCATGATGTGCATGTGAGATAGTAGTAGAGCTCTCTCAAGAAATACAAACAGTGCTTTGACATATATAAGCCTTACACTTCAGTAGTCTAAAACCTCATGTATGACTAATAATGAGTTGAAATTTGAAGCCAAGGACTCTTTTTCACACGTATTTTTTGTGTTCAGGCCTTGATTCAGTGCAACTCCAAAGCTCATCTGCACGTTTAAAGTTTTGCACATTTAGCGACTCTTATTGACTCCAGATTTTAATGTCTATGACATTACAAGTCTGAATTTAAATGCTTTTTTTCCCTCTGAACTTCCCTGGATCTGAGCTAACTGCCATTAAGTACTTATTATTTGTTTCACGAGTGTTGCTATAGGAGAGACAATATTGAGAAGTGCACTGTTTCATCCATGTCATGGATCTCTGCGTAGAATTTTGACATGGGTACAAATATTTCGTACTTCTTATGGCTACACCTGCTAATATGTGTTGTTAAGAAGCTTTATACTTTCATTAGTTTCTTTGATCATATCAGCAAGGGCCTTTTTGTTATTCTGAAATTCAGACTCGATAAAAAACGCAGATCAAAACCGTGCTACCATAGTTCTTGTTTGCAGTTTGCTACAGAGCAGAGCTTCAAAGGCCTGGAGGGAGAATTAAACGTTTTGAATGCAAAATAAAATTAAACTATGAATATTCAGTGCAATAATGCATGCCAGAGACCAGTACCCAGAAGAAATTGCTATATAGGCTTTGTAGTTGTAGCCAAAGCAGAGATATTTTTGCAGTGGATTTTTGAGTGTGTATGTTTGTATATCTTTTGTTCTGGGAACCTCCTCTGTTGAAGTTTGCTTTGACAAAAATCCTGACTTCTAAACTCATCCGTGAGAAAACCAACGTTTTTTAAAAAGCAGAGAGAGGTCAGGAGTAATAATAGTTCTATTTGACATAAAGTACGTTTTTCCCTAATGTGGAGGGAGGACTCTGAGTAGCTTATTTCGCGCAGAGCTTCAGCTGGGGAGGCATTTCAAACTCATTCAAATGTAAACACATTGACAGTAGAATAGACCTCAAGGAGAGCTGTATTCATTAATAAGTATTTTCAAGACTTTGCCCTAAAATAAAAATCACGTCAGATTTTTGTCTAAATCAGCTGTAACAAGTGAAATTTTAAGTAATTCTGCCTTCTAGATTACTAACACTTTGTGCATTACCCATTGACTTTTCTAGTCTTGCTCTTTGTTTGGGCTTTAGTTAATCTGTAAGCACCATCCTTCCGGTTTGTGTAGGAGAGGAAGGATCTTGTAGATTTTCATCCTCTGGGAACTGAAGTAACATCCTAAATTTATGTGCTCAATAGCAGCTATTACCTTTTGCTTCTGGTAGCCCTGGCTTAGCTACTTATGGATGCAAGTTCTAGGCTTAACAAAGTCTACTGTGATCAGCCTGGTCATTGGCTTGTGTCTGACTTAGTTATTTAAGAAGGATGTACAGGAGAGAGGGAAGATATTACACACTTCTGTCTTCCTGAAGAAATAAATTCAGTTGCTCTGGGTTTCCTTTTGGATAGCATCGACTGTGCTGGGATCTTAAAGCTCCGAAACTCTGACATCGAGCTGCGCAAGGGAGAGACAGACATCGGTCGGAAAAACACTCGTGTGCGGCTGGTCTTCCGGGTTCATATCCCACAGGCAAATGGCAGGACCATCTCCTTACAAGTAGCCTCCAATCCCATTGAGTGCTGTAAGTAGCAAAAAAATATCCTTCCCTTGTCGAGTGTTGTGCCACCCCACATACAGTCTTTATTTAGTGATATGCTATACATTGGGTTTGCTTTACCTGTCTAGTTGGTGAGCCTTAATTGCTTTCCGAAAGCATGTTGTTCATACTGGAGACAAAATACCTATGTCTTAGAAAAAAATGTGTAGCTTTGTGCATTGATTTCTATAGGAAAGAACGCACTTGTGGCTTCAGAAAACCAGAAAACCTCCACTAACCAGGTTTCCACCCTGGGGTCTCTTTAACTGAGCAGGCTGCATTTTATCAGATACACTAGGGCACCCTCCAGAGATACCTGTATCATTCTTGCTTTGTAAGCCTCATCAGTCTCCAAAGCAACAAAAAACTTGCTTTGTGTAGCATTAATAATCCAGCATAAGTGGTGGATTTCAGTCTAACTCCCAATGCTAATTTGATCAGCTGGATGGATGATGGATGGACACAATTTTTTAAGGTTTTGTTGGAATCCATAAAGTGGAGCTTTTTGATGCTGACATGATAGGGAATAACTTAACATCTAGCGGGTATGTGGGGGGTGAGCTTTGGAGGTGGGAAGCAGAGGGGGTTGAGAGGAAAGCTTGACCATCTTCAGCTTCATGCGCTCTGGAGGGTCACATCTGCACTTGTCTCTGTGTCATTGCGTCATTGCCAGGCTGGAGTCCCGCACAATGTGTCTGGAAGGATCTGGAACATATCAACATCTGATCTGTTGGAGGCATGTTGCTTTTTCAGTGATCGTTAATGGAGAGGCTTCAGGAAAGAGCATCCCTACATTCCTTTTGCAAAAGAATGGCATTGTTGACACTTTCAAACTGGAGACAGTGTTCCACCCTTTCGCCTAGGGTAGCACCACTGCCGCTCTGGTAGTCCAAGTCTATAAGGGAGGCAGAAGCTGTAGGAAAGGTTAGTGCTGTTAGGCCAACAGGTATAGCTTATCTCCTTCACTGTCATCCGTTTAAATAAACAAATGGGCATTGGTAGTTGGAAGGGAGTTACATTAAGATAAGCCTATGTTATTCATGAAGTACAGCAGAGCCTCCTTACCTATAGCAGACAGCTGGCATAAAGCCTTGACTTCTATCCAGGCTATATATGAGATTAATAATTTGTCCTTTGTTTCTTATTCAAGGACAAGTTCTAGGCTGTCTGGCAAAGCAAAAAAAGCTTCATCCTGCTCCTGTTAAGTTGATGAGAGCTTTTTGATTGCTATGTAGCAGAATAGGGTGCAATTTCAATACATCTTAGAATCATAGAATCATAGAATCACCAGGTTGGAAAGGACCCACTGGATCATCGAGTCAACCATTCCTAACACTCCCTTAAACCATGTCCCTAAGCAATTCATCATCCTTAAACACCTCCAGGGAAGGTGACTCGACCATCTCCCTGGGCAGCCTGTTCCAGTGTCCGATGACTCTTTCCATGAAGAATTTTTTTCTGATATCCAGCCTGAACCTCCCCTGGCGGAGCTTCACACTATTCCCCCTTGTCCTGTCCTCGTCCCTTGGCAGAAGAGGCCAGCTCCCTCCTCTCCACAACCTCCTTTCAGGTAGTTGTAGAGAGTAATAAGGTCTCCCCTCAGCCTCCTCTTCTCCAGGCTAAACAAGTCCAGCTCTCTCAGCTGCTCCTCGTAAGACTTGTTCTCCAGCCCCCTCACCAGCTTCATTGCTCTTCTCTGGACACACTCCAGAGCCTCAACATCCTTCTTGTGGTGAGGGGCCCAGAACTGAACACAGTACTCAAGGTGCGGTCTCACCAGTGCTTAGTACACAGGGAGAATAACCTCCCTGGACCTGCTGGTCACACCTTTTCTGATACAAGCCAAGATGTCGTTGGCTTTCTTGGCCACCTGGGCACACTGCTGGCTCATCTTCAGTCGGCTGTCAACCATTACCCCCAGGTCCTTCTCCTCCGTGCAGCTCTCCAGCCACTCTTCCCCCAGTCTGTACCACTGCACAGGGTTGTTGTGCCCCAAGTGCAGAACCCGGCATTTGGCCTTGTTGAACCTCATGCCATTGGCCTCAGCCCAGTGGTCCAGCCTGTTCAGATCCCTTTGCAGAGCCTCCCTACCCTCCAGGAGATCCACACTTCCTCCCAGCTTAGTGTCATCTGCAAACTTGCTGAGGGTGCACTCAATGCCTTCATCCAGGTCATTGATAAAGACATTGAACAGAGCTGGACCCAGTACTGAGCCCTGAGGAACCCCACTTGTGACTGGCCTCCAGCTGGAGTTAACCCCATTTACCATTTTATCTTGATCTGGTCAGTGCGAAAGTACCAAGCTCATGAAGCCACTGAATATGAAGCCAGTTGGATTGGTATCAGTGAACTTCAGTTTTGAGGGTTGTGTAACAAGCAAAAGCATGGTATGTGCCTCCTACAAGAAGCGGAAAACAGTAGAAAAAATAAATGCTAGTGTTATTTCCAGTGCAGAATGTGGAATAAGCTGGTGCCAAAAAAAACTTTATGCATCTCCTAGTGCATGTGACACCAGGGGGAACCGTGTAATCTGGATAAAATGTCACGTCATCCCTTGAAGCATAGCCACACTTGTTCCATGTCCCAGTTGCGAGGGATAAAATATGTGCCACAAGAAAACTGAGTTCTATTTGCACGAATCCACTTCTGCTTTGGCACTGGTGTGCTGGTGGAAATAGACTCGCTAAAGTGTGAACTTCTGCTGGATTGCGAGGCCCATGGCTGCTGCTGCTGCAAGTCAATTTGCAGAAATGACAATACAGTGTACAGTGACTGAAGCATGTTTTGGACATGGATGGTTATCTTGTCACATGTGCCTTGTAAACACACAGATATGTGTTCTCAATAACATAACAGAAAATTATTTTAAATAAACATATTTCAATAAACATATACTTTTTGATATAGTAAAGCTCAAGCTGAGTTTTAAAATCTGTGCTGCTATGTTTGATAACCCTATTGTTTATGATCAAGGCGCTTGAAAACTGACCATGCTTCCTGCAAATGTTCTGACCTTTCTTTGTTGCTATATCAAATTCAGCTTATCTTAATAGGGTAAGCATTAAGTTACTTATTAATGCAATATTTACTTATTTGTGAGTGTGTGTTTGTGGTTGCATTTTTTTTATCTTCTTTAAAACTCTCCAGCTCAGAGATCTGCCCAAGAACTGCCTCTGGTGGAGAAGCAAAGCACTGACAGCTTTCCTGTTACTGGAGGGAAAAAAATGGTACTGACTGGCCATAACTTTCTGCAAGACTCCAAAGTCATCTTTGTGGAGAAAGCACCAGGTATGTGTCTTCAATCTAGACTCCAGTCTGCCTTTTTCCCCCGTTTTAAAATCTCTGCCAAATGATGAAAGCCTAAATATGGTAATGACATTGTCTTCTGCACATAATATGTTTTCCATGTTACTGAACGAAGCTGTGAAAGTCATCTGAGCCGTGCCTTACGCTGGGGTTTCACATTGTGGCAGGTGTAGTTATGGGCAGACAATAGCAATATTGAAGGTTGATGTTTGGCATTTGTTTTTGTAGAAAACTATGACTGTACCAAGTAGGACCTGTGAAAAGTGTTTGAAGCCTCTGGTGGCATATCCCCATAAAACCTGCAAGGTGGTGCATCTTAAACCTTTTTGTAATTTGTGGAAGAGGGAGTGGTGTTGCTGCTGATGTGTGTGCACGTGTCTCCTTCTGTGGCAGTTGAGACCGTGGGCACTTAGAATCTCTGCTGTGCGGAGGGCTTGCAGCACACTTGCGCTTATTTGAATGAAGTGTTTCTGGTTAACTTTGAGGACTCAGGGAGGACTGAACATGACCCCCCCTCCCAGTGCTGCTTGTGCAGTGCATTGGTAGTGAGACTGATCCTCCTGAGGAAGGGTCCCTGGATGGGCTGAAGCAGGGGTTACAGGGTGAAAATGCGTAATGCACATGAATGCCCCTTCAGGAAAAGGCAGTGGAAGCGGAGCTGTGAGTCAAAGTCAGGCTCTGAAATGAGATCGTTAAGGATACTTTTGAATCTTGTTTTGGAAAGGGTTTCCGTGGTGCTGGCACAAGCCATGGATTCCTCAGCTGCCAGTTGAACACCCCCCCATGAACTTTAAACAGTCTTGGGCGATCCTCAGGCCGCCAGCACCAGCTTTGACATTGCGCCTGTTTAACTCTCCATGTCCATGAGGTTCCTGTGCTGTTCTGCCTGCAGCTGCTGTCGGCAGCGCAGGAAACTGGGCTGCGGGAAGGGATGATGGGGCTAGCAGGAGGGCTCTGGAAAGGAAGGCATCTAAGTCTTCAGGCTCAGGGGAAGAGCAGAAGACCTCCCTGAGGTTTCATGGCCACGTCCTAGGTTGATGAGGTTTAAGAGACCAAAAGTGCACGGAGGGCAGAGGTAACGCCTCAGCTCTTTGGCAAGAGCCAGTCACTGCCATTTCTGTGACCCCCATGCACCACAATGCGCATGGTTGGGCTGTGGCTGTGAGATGAGTAGAACACCCTTTTTCTTAAAAAAAAAAGGAAATAGGGTGGTATTGCAATTAAAAAAAACCTGAAATCTGGTCTTTGCATAGTGTGAGGGGAGGGAAGAACGTGACTTCCTTTGCTGCACAGAAGTGGGTTAGTGTGGTGTGTCAGGAGCAAAGTCCTCAGTCTGTCTCATTACAGGAAGGAAACCATGTTAAAGGGTGTGTTCCTTCATACTTATTTTCTCTCCTCTTTGTTTATTGAATTGGACAAATTTTGAAGTATCACCTCCCAATAGATTATGGTGGTAATACTACTCGCCCACCAGCTGTTATGATGGTGTGGGTTTGGACCCTGTCTCCCTTAGCATTAAGTACACCAAAAGCAGCATGTTTGCTGTATAGCCCTAAATTACAAAAATGCAAACCAGGGCCAGCCTTATACCTCTTAAACAGACAGATACCTCCCTCAAGCAAAAGGAGCTTGAGGATGCACAAAGGCAGCATATAGATAGAAAATAATTTATATAAGAGACATTGTGAGAGGTGTAGAAGTGTACTGCTGTACACATAGTGTGCTGATGAGGAAGAAAATGATCAAAAGGCCTTGCCCATCACCCTGAAAAACTCCTGGAAGAAACTTCTTGAGTGCATGGATTGGCAGTATGGATCAGTTCCGGAGCGTCTCTTCTACATGAAAGCACCACTGGAGATCCCCCTGGCATGGAGGCAGGAGCAACCCTGCAGCAGTCAGTACATGACGCTGCTGTCATTGAAGAGTAATTAAGATCATTAAGTCAGTATTGAAAGATCAGATCTTAAACTGCCCTGCCTAGTTTTAGTAGTCTCATAGTAGATTTGTTGCAGTTGCACAGCAGTACTGTTTTGTGGAAGGTACACTGCAGACTGAGCCTTTAAAGTTGAGAATGTTCAGCATCACCAGGAGCTGCAATTGTGTCACTGGGAATGGCACACAAAAGGCAAAGTTGTCAGCTGATCTGGGCTGAGCAATTTCTAGGGCTTCTGTGATGAGTTGTGTGCTACGTTTCCTACCACAGGCCGATACATTGGAACAAACAGACAAACATGATGCATCATTGTTTTAGTGGCAGACTGCTCTGGCTCAATTTTTGAGCAGAGTCACTGTATTTAACGTCAAATGAGTAAGCATTACTAGCCTTCACTTTTGTAAATCAGCACATGGTGCTTCATTCCTTTTCACCTCTTGCACATCTATGAAAGTAGGTCAAGAAAGGGAACACCAGCATAGGTTTTCTTCCTCTTAAAAAGCTGGTTATGAACTTTTGTGATCAGCTGGAGGCATTCAGTAGTTTTGCTACTGCTACCACTTTTGGTTTTGAATTTGAAATGTTAATCACGTTCCTAGTGGGTAGCAGCCAAACACAGCTTTTACAAAGTAATAGATCACAGAAATCATTGCACTCATAAAGAGAACGTGTCTTTTATATAAAATCTAAATATTACACTACGTGAGCTCATGTCTTCAGTCCTTACTTAGGCAGAGTCCCCAAGCCAGGAGGCAGTCTCTGGAAGCTCATCTAATTCTTGCTGGTCTGTATATTTAATCAGTTAATGCAAAGAGTTTGAGAACACTTTTTGTTTGCCTTCCCCCTTGCCCCCCCATCCCCCGCTTTCTGACCGAATAATTTCCTTAAGTCTGCTGAGTGCATTGTGGTCCGCTGGATGTTTTTCCAAGCATGAGTCCCAAGCTTTCCATCTTCAGGGCTAGCCCTCAGCTGTTGTAGTCTCTGGAGGAATGGCATTATCCTGGCCCCCTTGCAGTCGGGAGTCTGTCTGAGCAGTGACTCATACAAGAGGGAATCCCTGAAGAATGATCAAATCAATCCTTCAGCTGGGGAGGCAGCAGTTTGATGCTTTCAGCTTAACCCTTTCAGCCTTACTGGCTGGTTTTCAGCTGAGAAGCATATGAAACAGAGCAAAACATACTTTGCAGCCCTGTGACTGTGCATCTCCAGAGGAGGAGTGAGGCAGCTTAGAGATAAAGGCAAGTGCACTGAAAGACTGCTGTCAGGACCTCCTCTGAAAGGAGAACCCCTTGCGGTGTGGTTCTGTGCTCAGCCAAAGGGCACCTCTCTGGATAAATAATGAGTCTGTTGAGAAGTGGACTAAAATTTGCCTAAGCCTTTTACAGTACTGCGAAAAAGTTTTCGTGTGCTGAAACGAGTCCTTATTTTATGGTATTTTGGTCAATGTTTTATTGCTTGCACACTAGACTTATTTTCCTGTAGTGAACAATGGTATAAAACAACTGTCCAAGAAACTTAGCGGTGGTAAATGCGTGAATGCTGAATGTGCTTTAAATTCAAATCAGAATTTTCTCACACTAGAGAGTCCATGATGACTATGTCTCTTACCAATTACAGTAATAATTGTCTTTCTCCTTTCACTTTCTGTCTCTCTCTGTAGTCATGCTTTTTTTCTTCCTAAGTTTCAAAAGGCTTTTGTGAGTCTGCATGTTGTAGTTGCTGGATGCTAGGTTTAGGACGTCCAGTACCGATCTGTTTTTCATTAGAAGAATTTGTACTTTCTGAAAAAATCTGCAACTTCTTACTGGCAAAGGCTCTCGATGTCTGTATGCTGGCATTCACTGGGGTGGCAAGGTGTGTGTTTTAGTTAAAAAAGCAGATGAAATGAAGTTGATGTTTGTTAGCTATAGGAGGTGTTCGTCTAAGAGGGGCGAAATGTTTCCTGTCTAACACACATGTCTGCAAGTCCACGGATCATGATCTGGAATTATAATAAAAGGCACCGATTTATTTACTTATCTTTTAAAACCTTAATTTTTTTTTTTCTAGATTATAAATGTACCGGGCTACAAAAATCTTGAAGAAAGTTCAGAAAAGGCAGAGGTGTTTGGAGAGTATGTTTTAGGGACTGTATATGTCAGCTACCTTTTTTTTGGTAACATCTTCTGTGAACATTGTATGTTTGTTTTCAAAACCAGTTTTTTGAAGGCAGTGGTAGTTACCGGACACAAAGCAACACAAAGGCCTAACAGAAATGACCAGACTGCTGGCTCCAGGTATATCAGATTATGATTAGTGATCTATAAAACTGAGTGCAATGGAAAAACCCTAGTTTCTCTGCACTCAGTTCACAAAATGTTTCCTGTAACTGACAAGTGAAAGCTCACAGGTGAGACAGAAAGCCAATATGCCAAGGGCCAGAGCACAAGAAGGTTATGTGTTTGTCTTACTGGCACATTCTAGGATGTAGAGTTGCCCAGCATATTCTGAAGTTTAGGAAGAGTCTTGCACTAAGATCTGAAAGCATTAATATATCCCCAAAATCACTCTTTGCTTGAAAAGGATCTAGAATTGTTTCGGCACTGTAACTAGCTCAAATATTTCTGGACTTCACAGATTTAGCCAAGTCTAGACATACTTAAGAGATCAGATTAAACGGACTGAAATCTTCATTATTAACAAGTTGAAATCTCTGGGAAAAAATGGATATTTGGTGTATTTTTATTAATTATAATTGAGGCGAGTTTCTACTAGTTAAGTTAGAGCTCCAAACTAATTTATTTGGTTTTGTGCTTAGTGAACAGACCTCAAGGCAAGAGTTTTAAAGAGCAAAAAAGAAAGAAATTTAACACTCCGCTGAGGATTAGTTTCTCAAATAACACTGACATTGAAATTCTGATTCTAGGCTGTTAATGTTGAGGGCCATTTTGTCCAGGTCAAAGACCCACATTTAAGCTTCCTTGTGACAAATGCCCCTCCCTGTAGATGCATCACTCTCTTTGAAGGACTAGGGTTCACAGTTTTTAACACTCTAAGTAACTCCAGGCTTATGGACTTGATTGGTTTTAAACTTGTTGTTAATTCCTCAGTCTTCAGTGATCCTAGCATCTACATACTCTGTAACCTAATTGTGTAATATCCACAGCTATTAAGCCCAAAGCCTTTGAAACTCAAGTTCCTGTAAGACAGTACTTAAGCAATGTTTCCTCTATGGATTTTTCTCTTTCTTACTATTTTCAAATAAATTAAAGAGTTTTTCAGACTTAATTATTGCTTCAAACTATTAATTCTGCTGTTATTTTATTAAATGGATTTTTATGCCAAAACTGTCGCTCTTCTCTGCTGGAATGTTTTTTGTTCTTAGAACATGAAGGTACTGATGTGGCATGGTAATAGAGCAGATGAAAGATTGCTGGGTGAAATCACCAAACTTTTTGGTGTGTATGCCAAAGGAAATCATGCTTTTCTGTAAGTATTTCAGATGGGAAAACTTACAGTTTGCCTCCCATTAGACATGTGGTCAAGATTGGTCAGCTGAGTGTTTGCACGAAGTAAATGCAATATGGAAAAGAAGGAAGCTGGATGAACTTAAGTGTTCACTCAAGCATTTCACAGGGTTTTTGTTCCTCTCAAATGAACTCTCTCTGACAAAGACTAGAATTAATCACTTGCTACTTTAAGGTACAAATGTCAGTCTGAACAGAAACTCATTTCTGTTTCCCATATGTTGTGTGAGCAAAAGTTACCTTGTTCTATGGTAGGTAACTTCAAATGTAGTATTTTACCTTCAGGACAACTTATAAAAAGTTCTGGAAAATGATCCGTTGATGAAACATTTGAGTGCCATGTGGATGGAACAGATGCGTTGGGGAAGCATGTGGGCTTTTTGATTTGACTCAGCTGCACTTTGGATCTCAGGGGTTGGAGTCTGTTTTGACGTGAGGTGATGTGATGTGATGTGGAGACGGGTGACCCGAGTCTTGGCAGAGCCCCATTTGGTAAAAGATCTTACATTCTCAGAGATCTTTCCATTGCTCTTTCCATTGCCAGTAGCAGTCACAGTTCGGGGGGCAACTGGCCAAAGAGGGGTCATGTTTCACACTGGTAATCATACTGTAGCTCACATAATAAATAAGCAAGTGGCAAAACTCTCTTTCTCCCTCTAGTCAGATGGACAGATACTACATAATTTTGTCTTTATCTGTCTGTTTATCCCAAGTTCAGGACACATGTTCCAGTTGGCAGTGAGCAGTTGCACGCTGAATCATGAGCAGTAAGGTTAAAAATTCTAGAAACTAGATAAGCTGGAAACTTCAAAGGCATATAAGTTGGGAGCATGGAGTTCATGTGAAGGTCACTTGAACCTATTTCCTAGAGATGTATTGATAGCTGAAGGGGTTTCTGGCCACTGACCAGAAACAGATATCCTTGGGCCAATAGCGTCATCAAATGGTGGAGTCATTTGATGGTGGAAGCCTTTCACGTGCATGCAGGAGCAGTGATGCAGCTTGTAGGATATGTCAGCGTGTTTCAGTTTTTCCTGGCTCTTTAGTCAAAGGAATGGCAAAGATGGAGTGGGACAGCAGCCATACGCTTGAGATGGTGTCAGTGGCAACAAGCCTCATCCAGGGTGTTGCTCTCACAGTGAAGAATGAGAGCAATCAATCATAGATACTTACTGTGGACAACAGAGAAAAAAGGAATAACTATATTGTCTCTAGTTAGAAGTCACTTGTCTGAGTAATCCTGTAATTTTTTAGTTATTATAGAAATTGTGACTGAATACATGAAGTTTATTCTTTCATATATTTGTTAGACTAAGTGGCTTCAGGCAGCTATATCTTTGCAATCAAAGCTATGTGTCTGTAATTGTATAACTAACACTAGATTTCAGATATTTTTTACTGTTATTGCTCCAGTAGGACCCTCTGTCCAAACACACAGGAATTCACTGGCCTTACCAGAAAGCTGAGAGTCTAATGAAGTGCCTAAAGACAGTAGAGGAAAGGAATGTGGTGAGTTGACCTTGGCTGGCTGCCAGGTACCCATCAAATTGATCTCTTACTCCCCCTCCTCAACAGAATCACAGAATCACAGAATCACAGAATCACAGAATCACACAAGGTTGGAAAGGACCCATTGGATCATCGAGTCCAACCGTTCCTAACACTCCCTAAACCATGTCCCTAAGTACTTCATCCACCCGTTCCTTAAACACCTCCAGGGAAGGCGACTCGACCACCTCCCTGGGCAGCCTGTTCCAGTACCCAATGACTCTTACTGTGAAGAATTTTTTTCTGATATCCAACCTGAACCTCCCCTGACGGAGCTTCAGGCCATTCCCTCTAGTCCTGTCCCCTGTCACTTGGGAGAAGAGGCCAGCTCCCTCCTCTCCACAACCTCCTTTCAGGTAGTTGTAGAGAGTAATAAGGTCTCCCCTCAGCCTCCTCTTCTCAAGGCTAAACAACCCCAGCTCTCTCAGCCGCTCCTCAGAACAGAACAGGGGTGGGGGAGAGGAGAAAATAGAATGTAAAAGCTCGTGGGTTGAGATAAAGACAGAGAGATTGCTTACCAGTTACTGTCACAGTCAAAACAGAATCAGCTTGGGGAAGATAACTTATTGCCAGTTAGAAGTAGAGTAGGATAGTGAGAAGCAAAGGCAAAACTAAAAACCACCTATACCCCCTCCCCCTTCCCAATATCAACTTTACTCCTTCACTTTTGATTTCTACCTTTTCCTCTTGAGTGTCTCAGAGGGACAGGCATTGGGGCTGCAGCCAGTCCATAACAACTCCTCTCTGCCACTTCTTCGCTACAGTGTTTTTGTGCTCCAGCATGGGTCCTTCCCATGGGAAACAGTCCTTCATGAACTGCTTCAGTGTAAGTCTTCTCCATGAGGTTTAGTTCTTCAGGACCAGGCTGCTCTGATGTAGTCCCTTACAGTTGCAGTTTCTGCCAGAAACTCTCCTTTTGCATCGGCTCCTCTTCACAGTCCACAGCTCCTGTCAGGAGCCTGCTCCAAGAATGAGCAGGCCCAGGGTAGGTATGTAAGGGCCCCAGGGTAGATATGTGCTCCAGTGTGGTTGTCTCCATGGGCTGCAAGAGACAACCTGCTTCACCATGGTTTTCTCCATGGGCTGCAGGGGAATCTCTGCTCAGGTGCCTGGTGCTCCTCATCCTTCTTCACTGACCTTGGTGTCTCTCTTTCACATATTCTCACTCCTCTTTCTCATAGCTGCTGTGCAATGTTTTTTACCCCTTCTTAAATATATTGCCAGAGAGGTGCCACCAGCTTTGCTGATGGACTCAGCTTTGGCCAGCAGCAGGTCCATCTTGGAGCCAGCTGGATCTCTCTCTGTCTGACCTGTGGGCAGCTTCTGGCGTCTTCGCACAGAACCCCTGCAGCCCCACTGCTACCAAAACCTTGCCACATAAACCAATAAAAGGGGATACCTCCAAAGTTCTGAAGGTTTTTTGAGGGTTCATCTACGTCTTTTGGAAAAGCACAACTCATTGTCTCCTATTTCCCTGACATTAGGAGTTGGTTCAAGTCTCAGGTGGGTACCACATGAAAAGCTGGAGGAGCTGAGGGAAGAGGAGCGTGTTCCTTTTGGGTCTGTTGAGGGAGTAAGGTTACGTTTCAGGAGCGATGTGGAAGAAAGTACAATAACGTTTAAGAGAAGGATAGAAAGAGAAGACATTTTGAAGGTGTGCCTTGTTGTAGGGAAGATAATGTCAAGGCAGATAGTTAGAGGAGAGGAGGAGGGACCTCTAAGATTGAGCCCAACCTTCTTGGACAAGAGAAACAACAAAAGGGACATGAAGAGGACAGTGAGATGGAAAAAAATAAAAATGCCTTTCAAAAGCTTACTTTTTAGACTCTGCTGAGGAATTGTGAGGTACATGTATCTGGAAGATGAGATGGCCCTATAGATAAATTGAAGAGTTCGTGTCTTAAAAAATAGTCAAGAAGGAAGAATTGAAAGCATTCGGATCAAATGTACAGCTTAAGATAAGCAAGAAGTAGGAGTAGCTGTAGTACAGGTGGTGGTTGTTCTTCAAGCACAGATGAAACAGAGGAAAAGAATTGTTCATGGAAGGAAAATTTGGAACTTGGCTTAAACTGGCTGTGAGATTTGTTACTCCATTAGTCTCTGAGAAAATATGAAACAGATTAGAATGAAGAAGATGGACTAGGAATATTTTACTCAGTTTCAGCTGCAAAGTCATAGCTTCAGCCTACTAGAGATTCCCAGAGGAGAGTAGAATTGTAAACACAAGGAGATGACATGAGTGTAACCAAAGACAGAGTGAAGTATTGTCACAACTGCTGGTAAGAGGCTGTACTGGGTGTGCTTGGTTCAGCCTTCCTGCTCTAGAGAGATTTTGCAGAGATGTCAAGCTTCAGTTTTTCTTAGAAATTGAGTGCCTTAGACTTGGAATTACTGAGAGTTATTAAACCCTCAGACCAACAGTAATTTGAATAGGGGGAGGTGCCGAAGAGCACTAATCACATAACCAGCTTTCATTCTGCTGAATATAGGATCTGGCAGGTCATTCCAATATTTTTGGCTCAAAATGAATCCTGATCAGTCAGTTGTCAGTGCAGTGCCTCCTTTCAGTTACCTGGACTAAAATTACAGTTCACTTGCAAACACTTGAAGGCAGAATAATTAAGTCTATTAGACATACTATAGTAAAAGCAACTAAAAGCAATCACTGTTTGGGCAATGTAAGTCCTGTAGCTTTTGGCTCATGCAGCTGAGCAACCAGAGAGGAAGATCGTGTCTGGCACAAATGCCAAAGCACTGTAAGATACAGCTCATATGGAATTTTTATCACCTGGTTGTTGCACAACTTTTTTATTGTTAATGAAAAAGAGACAAAAAGTAACTTGAAAGCATTGCATGCATGACAGGCACTCCTAAGACTACGTAATATTCAGCTCAATACTGCAAAACTGTATAGCAAAAGGAGTGGACAAAATCCATATACTTCAAAAATGCTTATAAGAAGACACAAACAAATGTAGCAGCTCTGATATGGAAATATGAATAAGTCAGTTATACATGAACTCTGCTGTGCATGGACTGATGCATGCCAGAAGACATGCCAGGAGTGGGAAGCAAAGCTAAGGGGGAAGTCACTGTATCAGGACAGTAGGCTGTGAGGCAGGCAGTAGGCAGGAGGAAGGAAATTGTAGCAAATGTGTAGCAAAAGTAGAGGAAGAGCAAAGAGGAGAACGGGGTGCCTGGAGAGGCAGATGTGGACACGATGCCCTGCAGCAGGCATGCCATGGCACCAGCAGGACCAGCAGTGGAAGTTGGAGCTGCTCTGCAGGTGGCTCTGGGCACATGCACGACTGGAAGGCATTTTCCTCCTCGCAGAGCCCAAAGAGACTGCAGATCTCAGGAAGGTGAAGTGCCATTGAAAGAAAGGTCTTGGTCACTTATGTTGCAGATGCATACTCTGCTCCCTCTGCATTTCTGAATGTTTTCGTTCTCTGTTCCTGCC
Source organism: Cuculus canorus (assembly GCF_017976375.1). Lineage (NCBI taxonomy): Eukaryota > Metazoa > Chordata > Aves > Cuculiformes > Cuculidae > Cuculus > Cuculus canorus. The sequence goes on from NC_071402.1 coordinate 99,500,839, forward strand.
CTGTCTTCCATGTACGTCCCATGGCAGACTGCTTGTCTAATACTGGTTCATCCTTATAGCCTGACCATTGTGAATGTCTTTAAAATGTACACCAGTGTGTAAACATGGGCATAGACTACTACCTACAGATTGTTTGGCTTGCTGGTGTCCAGCTTGGGAAATGTTCACAGCAAGACACCTGCAAGGTCAGCCTAGAAACATGCCGTGGATCCTTGTGGCATCCCCATATCCAAAGGGCAGCTGCCTCTGGAGCAAAATCCAGCACTAGTATACTCATGCAAATGCGTATTGGCCAGCAGGTGAGACAGTGCCAGTGGGTTGTGCCCAGGACTGGCATGGGGAGTGCTCTCCTCTAAGCAATGGAGACACCTCTTTGCCTTTCTCATTGCCATCCCAGGTGCAGACCTGGCCCAACCTGCCTTCCACCTGTGAGCTGATAGCATCTCTGCACAAAACTGGATGACTCTTAAGTCTGAATGCCAGGATTTTGCCTGAGTATTCATTCTCTTTTCTGTCTGGAAACCCATACTTTCCTTCTGTATATGTTCACAGATTAGTCATCTCTGTGCCGTGAGTGTGCTTCCCAGGGAAAAGAGTTTGGGGTGCAAACTGAAAACTTGCAAACTCTTCAATCCTAAAGGATTTGAATTTGGCTGAATATCTTTGCAGAGCACCTCAAAATTGTGCTGCATAATCATTTTGCATTGCGTCTGTGCCCTGCCTGTTGCGGACATGTTAAAGTAATCTGGAATGTAATGTAGGTATTATTGTTTAAGGTAATCTCAGAACACGTTAATCAAATAGTGTGTTCCTTTGGGAGAGTAGAGATAGTTTCACTGTCTTACTTGCAGAATATGAATGTAAATACTGATTTACAGTCCAGTCAATGCAGTCAAACTCTGTTGAGCCACAGGCTGGAAGAGTATATAATGTACACTGTGTATAGGCAGTGAAATCCTAGATAGTGTCTAGTCATCTTGTATCTCAAGTGAGCACAGGGCTACTAAAGAATATAGACTACTTCAACCTCCTGTATTAAAGTGAAAACAAATATATCTGAATACTCCCATTATGCCCATTTCATAGAGGCAAGGTTTAAGTGGTTGCCAGATGTTATATCCTCCTACATTTTCAGGCTTGGGTTTTTTTCAGTACTATATATTCTTTCCCCTTTCAGCAATCCATCAGTCTATAATGAAAATTACATTAGTGATTTGACTATTGTGAGCTTGCAGACCACTGACACCACGCTTGCGATTCATTGGGGTAGGAAGGTAAACCCAGCTCTGGAAACTCTTGTGAATCTGTCCTGATGGGCAGCAAGGAGGGGAAGAAGGTAGAAAAATTTCTTGGGAAAGTCTTTATGGATCTTTGTGTTGCTCTTCCATGAAGAAAATCCGTATGTCGTGGTTTGCTAGGTTTTATGTGTGAATAACTGATGCCGCTAGATTTACACAACTACTTTTTAGCACTGCTTCTGTGTTAAAAAAGGCCTCTACAGTGCCTTTTTATGCATAAGTCTTGTAGCTGGGTGTGGTGGGGAAGCCGTTCAGTGACTCATACTGCAGGGAATTCCCTGATGAATTAGAGTATTTTTACTTGTGGACTTGTGCGCAGTTTCCTTTAACGCTGGATCAAGCGGCTGATAAGAGCAGATTACAAAGGCCCATTCACAGTTCAGCCATAGCATGTTAAAATGGCGTGTTTATGTTTTGCAAAGCTGAAAATCCAACTCATATAACACGTTAGGTTTGCGGTATTTTCATCATTAGCAATCCCAGGTGCTCTTACTGTCACCGCGCTGAAAAAAAAGGCTGAAGCAGCCAGTGGTGAAGTACACCCGAAGCAGAGATGGCTATAAATAACAACCATTGGTCTGTAAATGTCAGGCTTCCTGACAAAACCCAGTGTCTTCAGTGCTGATGGCCATCTGTCAGTGTAGCACCGGACCTGGCTGCAGTTGGAGACCCAGTGCAAAACAGGAGTTCTCTTGCTCCCTTGGCACTGCTGCACTCTTGCACTGCCTTTTCAAAGGTGTAGGCATCCAATAGTGGTTCTCCCAGCCCTCGGAACAGGTTCCTCTGTGAAGCCTTGGCTTTGTCAGGTCAACTGCTAGTGCTGGCACCGGGGGAGTGGTGCACCCCACTAAGGGCTTTGCAGGGCTTTTGCCCTGTGGTTCTGTGCGTGGATGTTTTGGTTTTATTTCCCTTTTGTAAAAAAAAAAACCAAACCCAAATGCAGTAGAAAACCTTGAGACAACTTTTTAGCCATATAAAAAGATGTCTTTCTGTTCAAAATATTGCACTATAGGTCTTAAAAACACCAAAACAAAGCCAGGCATTTGGTTTGGAGTAGAAAGTTCTTATTACATGGTAAATGTAAATAATGAAAAGAAATTAAATTAGACCTTTGCAGAAGCCGTTTTCTCCTTTCTCCCTTTTCCTCCCAGCCTCCTCCTGTCCTTCCTTTCCTGCCTCCGTCTCCCCCGTTCCCTGTATAACAACTGCCCATTTGGGTATGGTAATTCCAGAGAGTAAACTTTAACGGGAATGCCTGAAATGTGTCTGCTTCAACTTTGTGTTATGTCTGTAATTTGAATTATTTGCATTTTGGAAAGGTATAAATTGCTCTGGTGTACTTTGGTTGGCCGTCCGCCAGGAGGGAGTTGCCTCTGGCCCTGGACCAGGCAGGCTGCTGCAGATGTGGCAGGAGTACAATGGAAACTTTTGTGGTTGAGCAGCTCTTGCTCCTTCAGCACACGCTGACAGGAGGCGGCATCCCGCCTGCTCGCCAGGGTCCCCCATGTATGGGTACTGTGGGTAAAACCATTTACTCCAGTGTAGGCAGATCGTCTTGATACTTAAGGCTCCCACAAACCATTCCAGAGCCATTATTCCTTTCTCTCTCTCTCTCTTTTTTTTTTTTTTTTTTTTTTAATTTCAGCTGAACTGTATAAACGTGCAAAACATGTTTACTGTAAGAGGTTGACGTAGTGGTCTAAGGTTTCCCTCCTGGAGCTGGTCCCAGGTCATGGGTGTTGAGATTTCCCTCTTGGTTCACCAGACGTAATATGAGGAATTGTCTTTTTTTTATTATTTTTTTTTTGTCTCTGCTTCATAACAACTTTTCCTTGCTGTGTTTTTTGTTAAATGGGAAGTCACTAACTGTTAATGAGTTGTCTATTCCCTACTCTTCCCTCTCTTCCCCTTCCCCTCAGTCACTCAGCAGCAATGGTCTGAACAGTCACAAGGGAATTTCTTGGAGCAAAACCTGTATTGTTCTTATTAGCTTCCAAAGATGAGCCATGGCTCTAGATTTTTATTTTCCTAATAGTTTAGATTACGACATTTAAAATATTTCTGAACAAACTCTCTTTGTCATTATAGAAATTTCAAAATTGCATAAAGGCAGTGCTGCGTTAAGCAATTGAAAGTTTAGCTAGAGATGGAGTCATTTTGAATTTTACTGAAATATCGGCAGAAAATAAAAAGCAGAAACCTGAATCAGGTCATTCGTCTTGCAAAGCAGAAATTAAACACAGCAAAAACACGTGAACTTCTGGTAATCCGTTTGCAAAGGCAAATTGAACGTGTTAACTACTAGTCTGGAAGTCTGTAGCTTTTTTTTTGTTGTTGTTGTATTACTAACAAACCTCTTATGAAGCAGAAGTTCTTCGACTTTGCAAAATCTGTGAGTGTGGGTGTTGTGTTACTTTTTCAACTGATGGAATTAACTGGGGGAGGAAGGGAGGAAGGGCTACAGGGGCTCTACAGTGACAGAGTGGGAGATAAAGGAGGCTGCTTTCAGTCCAGGGATGTGTCCTGGTTTCCTGAATTTTGGTCAGGTTTTTTCTACTGACAGCTCGGGGAGCGTCTGTTGGATAAATTGTGAGTTGATCGCCAGTTCTCCCAAGAAGTCTGTTTCACTTCTGGTGCTCTCAAAAGGCATTGTTAAGGAGACTCAAGTATGGTCTGGCTACTCTTTCTCTCCATGCAGCTGAACGTGGCAGTACCTATTGAAGCAGCTCCTTTCCTATTGTCACTATTCAAAATGTAGGAGGAAACTAAGAGTTAATCTGCTAATTGTTTCCTACAGAAGAACCTACCAAATCCACTGTGCTGCAGCTTCCACGTTGCGCTTCTTTCCACGTGTTAAAATGAAAGGGGTTTTGGACGCTAAAACAATCACCAAGGCTAGTCACTCAGCACATTCCTTTCACAGTAGGACAGCTGTACACAAAAATATTATTTACAGACATTTGTAATAAATCAGACAGTTCTAAATGTGTCACCTGCATCCTGGCCATGAAAGCGAAGGGAGGAGAAAAAGTGTATTCACTCTTTTACCTTGCTGAGAACTGTTTTTCTAAGGCAGGCCCACGTCTATGTGATGAACTTCAAAATAGCTAATATTTGCATTTGCATGTCCCAATGCTGCAATAAATATACAAAAGAGATGACATAAAGTCTTATTTTGCCTTTCATTCCGGTGACAGCTGACAATGGTGGGACTCATGAAGCTACATGTGTCCCCACTGCCCAGCCTAGACAGCAGTCTGCTTGTGGCCTTTCGTACACGTTTGTGTTTTTCTAGGCCTGCAGAATGGAAACCTTAAGTTTCATATTATTTTTCTAATTTCTTTGCCTTTGAATTTTGAAGCCACAAGGAAGGGAAAAAAAAAAAACCCTCGTTATTGACCAGTGACTTCTGTATCAGTGAGGCACAGGGAAAATGACCAGCCAAAACCAATTTCTTCCACAAGACAGGTCCCCAGAAAAAGTGATAGCTGTGGCTTAAGTCTGGGTTTGTTTGAAAAAAGAAATATAGTAAATTAGAAGGATCCAACACACCACTAGAAGCAGCTCTAGAAAGCTGTAGGTGAGAGCACTGTAGCTGAGCTAGACCAGTGTGAAATGGAGTCAAAAGCTGTGTGTACTAGGCTATGGCTTTGCTTCTTGATCCAAGCAGCAGAATTAGAACAAGACAGACTAAGAATATATTAAAAAGGAATCCTGCATGGCTGAGGAGCTTCTTTAATACTGCTTGTTTTGTGGGTGTTTTTTGTTTAATATTAATATTGAATATGACTTACTGTATAGGTAGTTATCAAAAGGCCTCATAGATAGCAGTGATTTTGTCTGAAAGTTTGGGAAGCAGAACTGTAGAACAGTTGCATATTTTTTCCGAACTAGTGACAGAATAAACTCTCAGTGGCTTTCCGCCATCACAGTATCGTGCACTCTGGGTTGTGGTTCACCCCTTCAAAAAAGCTAAGTGAACTCCTGTTGCGGGTTACCCAGATGGCCTCCTGTTGGGCAACGCTTGGGCAATGCATTTTGAGAGCTGGTTTTCATATATGCAGTGCCTCTTCAAAGAGATTTTTTTGCAAAAGTCATTCTTTTGTAGACTTGGGAGAGGAAAAAAGGACAGAACTAGATATCTTTTTCTTTTGTCTTTTAGATGGTCACCATGTGTGGGAAATGGAAGCCAAAACTGACAAAGAAATGTGCAAGCCAGTAAGTCTGCCTTAAGTATTTTAACATGAAGTTGAAAAATATATATTGCCTTCTCCAGCACTGTTACTAAATAGGGATTTCCAAGGCTTTGGCACTGTGTCTCCGCACTGTAACAGAACAAGTACTTAGGCCTCCTCTCCTGGAAATCTTTCTTTAATGGGAGCATAGGGTAAAAAGCCTGTATTGGAAGCTATCCCAAAAGTAGGAGAGACCATTTGGAAAATATTTTTTCATTGTCCGGGATGGGCCAGCCCTGTCTGCTCATCTTCTGTCTTGCTGGGTCAGTTCTTCCCTCTGCTCCAAAGGAAGGTCTGATCATTTTCCTTGGCTTTGGTCTACTGTCAGCAGAAGAAATGTGAGTACCCTCACAGGAGACCAGCCCCATGGCTGGAGAAGTGTAGCTCCCACAGCCATGACTGTAAGTGGGAAAATGGCCACTATACCACCTCTGCAGGAATATGCAATAGTTTGTTAGCTGCAAAGCTGCTGGAGACATGCAGGCAAACAATTTAAAGACCTCAGTTGAAAGCAGGCCAAATGCTAAGATGAACATTCTCTTTTATTCTTCCAAAAAGTGCCAAGAGAGGTTTTGATGGTCATAGCAGATTTAACTGTGCGCTTGTGTAAGCTGATGCCTTAGTAGCTAAGTCGTTCCTTAGCCCTGTGCTGGAGCATTTGATGGAAGATCATCTACATGCTCTTCAGCCTTTCTTCCTGTAGCACTGGGTGTTCTTGCAAGATCTCCTGTCAACAGAAGCTAGCATACTTAAAACTTCCCGAGTTGTTGTATGAAAACATTTCACTGTGGAAAATGGAAAGATTTGAATAAACATATGGTGATCCTAATTCTCCTTTCAAATAAAGTTGTGTTAGGGGGAGATACACTGGGGATGACCAGTCAGCCAGGTGGTTGTGCTTTCTGCTGCTGAGTTAGAGACCATTGTTTGATTGTGGTCCCAGATTTTTGTCAGAAGTAGGAGGGATAGACCCTTTTCCATACAGTGTTGTATTTGCTGTCCAAAGGGAAGAGGTGAAGGCTAGTGCCTTAGTAAAGACCTGAGCTGTGCTAAAATATTATTTACCTACTTCTGGAGTCCTTATTGTATAGCTCAACTGCCAAGTCATGCCTTAACTTTCTGACTTGTTGCTTTTGCAGAATTCGTTAGTAGTTGAGATACCACCATTCCGCAATCAGAGGATTACCAGCCCTGTTCAGGTCAACTTTTATGTCTGCAACGGAAAGAGAAAGAGAAGCCAGTACCAGCTTTTCACCTATCTTCCTGCTAATGGTAACAAAATATATTCCTTATCTCTACTAGTACAATGAGAGATAATTATGATTACTTAGAAAGATATATGGCTCTGATAATTATTTGGTGTCTTAAGTAAGGTATCTGGAGGTATACCTGGTGCTATAAAATGGAGTGAGAATAAAACCATGAGAGCTGCCTTTCTCTCTGCTGTCCAGGCAGGGGACCTTCTACAGATGATTTTCTTTTCTATTGGTGACTGAGACCTGTTGGAACAAGGACTTTTTCTGCTTTTGGGAGCTGAAGAGGCCCAGCACAATCCCATGTGTGTAGCCACAAATTGTAACTGTACTGAGCTCACTGCTAAGTTGCTCTCAACCCTCAGTCTGAGTTTGTGGCCCTAGAGGGAACGTTGCCTTTGAATAATATGTCTGCATTACCACACAGCATTGTAAACATTCTGGGCTCTGAGCTGGAGGTGGTGTTATGGGGATTCTCCTTCCAGTTATCCTTCACCTTGCTATCTCACACATGGTGAAAATAGTGCTCCAGGCTGATGCTGCTTTTCGGTAGCAATGAAAAGCACAGAGATGGAGATCAGAGTGCTCTATACAAAATGCTTCATGTATAGGAAACATTTAGAAACACATAGGCCAGTTTGTTTTGGAAGCTTGTATTACTGGCTGTGAAGTGACAATAAAGTACTCATACTAGCTGAATTACAAGCAGACTTTTTTGAAAATTTCAATAGCATGTATATTTAGATTTTTTTTAATTATTATTTGAAATTACTCTTTCTGAGAACACTTTTTTGTGGAAAGTAGAAAAGAAGGGTGGTTGTTTTGTTGTAGTTGTTTTGGAAGGAAAAGGAATTAGAAAGCTGATTAGGTTCATCGTTTTTTTGTAGACTTTCTAAATGAAAGTAGTCCTGAGGAAAATTTGCACAAATCAATACTTGAGTCTTGTCACATGACTTGAAGAGACCTGCCAATATTTGCAGGTGAAAGCCTATAAAATATACTTTTGGAATTTCACCTGGTTAGCTTGCATACACACCAGTCTTCTAGCAGGACTTTAATTTGACTTTTATCAGGACTTTAATTTAAAATAAAAGTACAGGAAACGTGACACAGGCGACTGCCTGCTTATTGCATATGTGTTGTATAGCCGTGCTTCACTGAATCAGCCTACTTATGCAAACTTCATCCCCAGTGGGTATGTCTGTGTATATTTAAAGGCTGTTCGTCTCTTAAATTGGAAAAAAAAGAGGTTTTATTCTCTTGCACAACACTTCTTCAGCAACAAAATCTGTTGTAGAGGCTAAAAGGTATTGCCTTGCCACCCAAGTTACCGTCAGAAGTATTTCAAATACATACCAATTGTTGACTGCTGTGTATTAAGCATTGTCTTTCCTCTCCAGCATTTACATAGGTCATTTTAAACCATTTTATTCGAAAACATGGGAGTAACATCTGCTGTTGAAAAGCTGATTTATGCTACCACCATTCTGAGTTTGAAACACTTGGTGTTTTATTTGATGTAAAGCAATGGGATTAGCTATGTAGTGACATGCAACAGAGAACTGGCTTAGGCTTTGTCCTGCAAAGACATCTTTAATTATGGTAATTTTTGAAAACATTGGGAATCTTGTTTAGTCTGTTGTGCTGATTTAAATTCCTGCGAAATCTTCATTTCAGTGTAGGGAAACTTGAAAGAAAAAATAGAACACCAGAGCAGGGGAAAGAAAGCAGATATTGAATACTAGATATGTCTTTCCCACATTCCTGTTTGGTTCTCCACTCACATTCTCTTAATATGTATGTATATGTGCATATAGGTAGTTGTAAAACATCTTCAGTACTTTGCGGACTTTCTCATAACAGTGAGTGTGGTTCTGCAATCATCAGAATAAATAGTATGGTATATTTTTATTATGCCTCTGTTGTAGCTGTAAGGTTTTGCCCTTATGTTGCTGGTGGTTGTTTCCATTGTGCCTGTCAAAGATAAATACAATCACATTGACTTTGTATGCAGAAACCATGCACAAGGACTGAAGCAGTCAGTTACTAGGAGGATTTTTTCTAGGAGTCATTTTAGGATGTTTTTTTTTGTTTTATTTCAGTCACAACATTCTTTTAAAGTTTCAAGACATTGTAGAAACCCAAAGTTTAGTTTAAAAAGAAAAATACTTGAATCAACAATCACTGCATCATCAGTGTAAAAATTTGTAAAGGAGATAAGCACTAATTTGGTCCAGGTAATAGTTTGTCTCTTGTTCAAACAAATCCCACAAACAGAGAAGGTGTAGGTTTTTGAGAAGATCGTATCCTATAAGCTTGTTCTCCTTCTGTGGTCTAAGACTAGTCAAAATGCTAACATTTCAATGCCTAACATAATTTTGCAGGTATTTCTGTATGAGGAATCTTTTAAAAGCTGCCTGATACACATTAGACATGTATTTTACAGCTCAACTGGACTGGGCCAAAACAAAATACTGTATGTGGACTAAAGCCTAAATATTATGAGAGCCCACTGGCCATGCTCCTGGGGTGGGTGTAGGCATGCACAGATGGTGAAACCAGAGGGAGAACCACAAGCTCACTGTGCAACTTCCACCCCAACTGCAGAGCAATAGAATATTTTTCCTGTAGCTCCTGTTTCTCCTCATTCCCTAGGGGAAACCAGCCAGTGGATCCAGGGACACATGGCCTCACTCATCCCACGTCCTGTGGATGGTCCTATAGCATCTCCATGAAGTACAGCTCTGTGACATGCAGTCAGCACAAGCTACCCTCTCCATCAGAATATTATGGTTTTGCTACTCTAAGGCTTCTCCCATGCTATGGAGATCTGGCAGGATTGTACTTTTCTTCTTTGTTAGCTCAAGTGTTTTGCAGAGCAGGGACTTACTTGGTGAAGACACGCTCCTGCCTCAGAAAAAATAATGCTGTAAAAATGGAAATCGTACTACTCTGTAAGTGAAAAGTTTAAGTAACAAAACCAAAGAGAAATCAGAGGCTTCACAAATGAGAGCCAAGGTCTGGAAAATGGGCTTGCTTAAGTCTTTGGCTTGGGACAAACCATAAACCTAAGTACTCATAATCCAGTTTTAATTGAAATTTTGATTTACTGTTCTGCTGAATTTGAGCGATCCCTGAATCCTGTATTAGTCTATATTGTACAGAATTGACTGTAACATTATTTTTTTAGTATTGCTTGATTATGCATCACTGAGCAATTGCATATCAGTTTTGTTCTGGAGCCTGTAGGCTCTTGAGACTGCTCCCCAGACATGCCTGTCACAGACGTATAAGTAATTTCCATACCATTCAGGCACAGGTGAATTCCCACAGCTCATATGGTAAGTAATATGTTTTGCATTGCCACATCCCATCAGAATGTGAGTAGGAAGGTGCAGGACCAGACGCTGAAGTCAAGAGTCTGAGCAAAGCACAGTGAGCAGGTGCTTGGATGTTTGGCTTTTCCAGTCACTCCACTGCTGCGGCTGTGTGCGGGTGTGCTCTGCGACTCTGTTACGTGCAGCAGAACATTTCGGGAAAACATTGGTGAACCTTGCGTTGGTGAACCCTACCCTCTAGAAAAACTCTTGGCTTTCATTTCTGTTTATGACTGCGTATCATCTTGCTTCCATGAATTTATTATATCACTGGCCCCCGTATGCGCTTCAAACAGGAGGAATGGTCTTCTGAAGTGACTAGACATAAGCAGTAGCACTTGAGGTATAAACTAACTTGAAGAGTCTTAAGAAGCATACGAGCAATCAGATGTGTATGCTGTGGTTCCAGATCGTGTGCTTTCATCTGCTATGAGAGCTGAAGGAATTCTCCAGCTCAGACAACTTTAAACAACACATGGAATGATAAGGGTTAGACCTCTGTTTATTCAGATTTCTTTTAAGTAGGTACATCAAAACAGAGGAAGTGTGTTCAAGAACTTATTTTTTTGCAGATAGGAGTGAATGCGCTCTATGGTGTCTGTTATCTAATGAATATTGATATCATGAATGGTGAACATAGAAAAGTTTCTTTGAATTTTATTTAGACAAGCAGTGATATTTGAGCAAAGACAGGCTAGTTTGTGTAGGAAATATTTTGTAAGATGGAAAAAGGAAAGTTGATGTGTTTCTTTTACTGGAATTAAAAATACACTTTTGCAAGGAGTTGATGATTAAGTATTTCCAGTTTCTGTTTTTTAATTGTCAAAGCATTATTAAAAATCATTTGACCACTTCTAATATTTACTAAAATGGTGTTGATATCCTGGGCAAGTTTTATCTTGAGATGCATTTCACCACCCATAGGTCCAGATTTCCAAGTGCACAGCCTTCACTTGTAAAGCCAGCTTTCCTGCAGTTTCTTTGCCTCCCTCCAAACACCAGGCACAAGCCCCCAGTGTGCAAGCTCCTTGAAAACCCTGGCCACATGGACAAGTGACCTGGTAAGGATGGAGGTCCTTTGAATCTGCAGGTATGGAGCTGTGCTGAGAGCCTGCCTGTGGTGACTAGATGTGCCTTAGTAGAACCATAGAATCGGTGGGGTTGGAAGGGGCCTTGAAGATCATCCAGTTCCAGCCTCCCTGCCATGGGCAGGGTCACCTTCCACAAGATAAGGTTGCTCAAAGCCTCATCCAACCTAGCCTTGACCACTTCCAGAAATGGACCATGTTGTTTACATCCTGGTAGCATGAAAGTGAAGCTCTTGGTGTGCTTCTGAACAGGGTGAGCGGTGCCCACTGTGGATTGCTGTCAACATCCTCCTGACTTCCTGCCTCTGCTCTAAAATTATCTCCCGCCTCCTCTACAGATTAGTACAATCAGCAGTTTTCTAGTGATTGCATTGAGCAGTCGTGCCTCTGTTTCACCTCAGCTCTTCTGCCCAGAGCTCACTTTCTAAGTTAAAGATGACATTGGCTGACTTAGCAGAAAACAATAAAATGATACAAAGCATTGCCACTTCAATGTGAAATGGCTTTCACTGATCATCTCCTGACACCTCTTACCTCTTGAGTATTTGTTGAGTTTTCATGCTCGAGGCTGGCAAAATTATCAGCCTAACCATGTCTGCAAAATGGTAGTAATTTGGGGGTGTTTGGGAAATGGGGCCAAATACCACATCTGGGCTGCGAAGGGATCCGAATCTCCAGTGTATGCAACAGGGCTGCAGCAGAGCCACGTCAGGCAGTGCCTTGTTGGTGCCTTGCAGCTAGCCTGGGGAGCTGGAGGAGGGGGTAGGGAAGTCAGTAGGATTACATTATACCCAAGCCTCCCTAAGGACAGTGGCATGTTCCTGGGGCCATGGATGTGGGGAACAAGCATGACCAAGCATGAAGCCTCAGAGCCACTGGAAATGTCACCATCCAGCCCAAGGATCAACCGGTCTGCTGCAAATCCTGTGCATATTAGGGCAGACCAACAGGGGAAGGTTGATCCCAGGACTGGGGTTTTTTTTTATAATTTTAGGTGCAAATATAAATCATGGTTGTTCATTTTTAAACTATATGTCGTTACAGTTTATTCCATTTTTGCTGCTAGGTGGCTGATTGTTACTTTTGTCATTTAACAGAGTTAGCAAAAAGCAGCTCAGATGTTGTTGAAGTCCTGTTTCTATTTAAGAGGATCACAAAATTCATCATTGCTGGGTGCATCATCCCCTTTGCTCTCTTCCAGTAGCCGTGTAAGGTCTGTGACAGAGCAGAGGAGAGATGCATTGCAGTCACCAGTGTTATGCCCTCAGGTGCTTTTGCTCCCGGTTGCTGGGTTCTAACTAGAGCTACTCACACTTCGTCCAGGTGACATCCCATGTCAGCCATCAGCTGGAATCTTGGTATTTAGATGCAAAACTGTGCCTCACTCTGTGGTGCTCCATCTTCATCTGGAAGACCAAGAAGGAGCATTATCTGTGTGATGTCATTGCAACAGACAGGGGTGGATGAGCCCCTAGCTTGTGTTCTGTATAGAAGCCCATGGCTGTGTCTGACCAGCAGGCTTTGTTGCAGCAATAGTGATCACCCATCACAGAATCATAAAATAGTGAGGATTGGAAGGGACCTTAAAGATCATCTTGTTCCAACCCCCCTGCCATGGACAGGGACATCCCACTAAATCAGGCTGCCCAAGGTCCCATCCAACCTGGCCTCAAACACCTCCAGGGATGAGGCATCCACAACTTCACCGGGCAACCTGTTCCAGTGCCTCACCACTCTCATAGTGAAGAAATGCTTCCTAATGTCTACTCTAAATCTGCCCCTCTCCAGCTTATACCCATTCCCCCAGTCTTATCACCACAAGCCTTTATGAATAGACCCTCTCCAGCTTTCCTGTAGGCCCCCTTCAGTTACTGGAAGGTCACTAGAACATCTCCTCTGAGCCTTCTCTTCTCCAGGCTGAACAAGCTCAACTCTCTCAGCCTGTCCTCGTAGGGAAGGTGCTCCAGCCCTCTGGTCATCTTTGTAGCCCTCCTCTGGACCCATTCCAACAGCTCCATATCCTTCTTACGTTGAGGATTCCAGAACTGGACACAGTATTCCAGATGAGGTCTCACAAGAGAGGAATAAAGGGGCAGAATCCTCTCCCTCGACCTGCTGGCCATGCTTCTTTTGATGCAGCCCAGGATACGGTTGGCCTTCTGCGCTGCAAGTGCACATTGCTGGCTCATGTTGAGCTTCTCATCGACCAGCACCCCCAAGTCCTTCTCTGCAGGGCTGCTCTCAGTCACATCATCCTCCATCATGTACTGAAAACAGGGATTGCCCCGACCCAGGTGCAGGACCTTACACTTGGCGTTGTTGAACCTCATGAGGTTCTCACAGGCCCACTTCTCCAGTCTGTCCAGGTCCTTCTGGGTAACATCCCGTCCTTCGGGTGTGGCAACTACACCACTCAGCTTGGTGTCATCCACAAACTTGCTGAGGGTGCACTCAATCTCGCTGTCTATATCATTGATAAAGATGTTGAACAGCACTGGTCCCAGTAAGGGACTGGTTAACTTCCAGTGCCTAAAGTTGTCTCTTGGCAGTACCTCCGTTTTCAAATACAGATGACAGAACCCAGTCTGTACTTTTGATCACCAAATAAATCCCTCTGCATGAGCATTTCAAGGATGTGCTCCCTTACTTCCCAGTGGTTTCACATGCATATATTAGCAAGCATGGGGCTTTAGGATCTTCCAGTCAGCTTAAAAGCCAAAAGGTAGAACTTGTGTGAGGAAGGACAGGGTTTAGAATTACATGGGCTGGATTAAAGGAGATGCTTATTTTTGTTCTCCTTGAGTGGCTGATGACCATAATAAGTCTAGCCCAGTGATTGTTCCTAAAGGAGATGTGGTGGTGGTGGGTACTGGAGGTGAAATGAATGGACGAGGATGTGTTTTGTTGCCCATGGGAGGGACTGCATCCCTCTCTGAAAACAAAGACCATGTCAGACCCCCAAAAAGTTTTGCTTGGGTTACTGAACAGGGGGCTTGTACTTTCAGAGGGCAGTGAGCCCATTGCCTCTCCCCAACACCAGACTGCTCCAGAGTCAAACAAAGGATGAGATCCTTACTCTGATCAAGCCTGCTGGATCCAGCTGATGTGGCCACGTGGAGATGTACATGGAGATTTGTTCACATCCCCAGTCAGACAGCAGCAGAGCAGCAGCAGCACTTGGGATGACCTGCACAGCATCTTCTGAAGGAATGTCTGGATCATGGTGAAGAGAGTGTGCTGTCTGTCTCGAAACTGAGTGGTGGGACAATTTCAAAGGCATAAATGGCATTTCAGAGCTCAGCCCAGCAGTGAAGATTTAGTCACCTAACTCTTCAACCATCTTTGAAAGTCTCATCCCAAATTCTTGCCAATTATGAGATGTTTAGTCCAGAAGTTAAGGAAATGTGTGTGTGCACATGATGAAAAAAATAGTATTTTGATTTTCATCTAACCAAAATCTGTTTGCCGGTGCCAGGGAACTACATCATAGTCTGCACCATGAAAGGTGGTCATTTTGCTTCATAGATTCAATTGAACTTAAGGGTAAAATAAATATATTGTAGTGCCATAAATGTGTTAATTGATAATACTACATGTAAATGGGAATTTGTTAGCTTAATGTTAATCAAGATAAACATCTGTTTAATTTGTATGATTATATTTTCTCAGTTCATGTATTTTAATACCACCTCCCCAAAAAGAGTTTAAAAATCCATCTGGATTTCTAAAGTGTAAAGGCAAACAGATTTATTAGAATCGTCAAAAAAATGCATATAATTTATATTTAAGCACTTTCTGACTCCCTTTACTGAATGTGCATGATTTATTATTTTTCTTCAATGTTTGATATATTAATTTTTTACCTGCTAGAAAGGCCTTTCATTTAAATGTGGACTTGCAGAAGTGGCTGAAATACTTCTCCCAGATTCAGACCTACACAGAAGGACCATTGTCTTCTGCTCAGTGCCTCAGTGTGATGTCATAGCCCTGGTCTCTCTGAGTAAGAAGCTCTGAGTTATAGACAGGGCTGCTGCCAACATACGGTTCTCAGAAATCCATATTAAATTAGATGACATAATGACATGAGTCCAGAGTCTAAGAAGGCATCACCAAGCCATTGAAAACCAATTAGCACAGATTAAGTTGCTTATCAGACTAATTTAGAACTGTGAGCTCTTGTCATATTTTAATATTCAAAATCAAGGACTATTTAAAATAATCTGTCAGCCGACCTTATGCATTGTGAAATAACAAGCATTTAAAAATTCACCATGCAACCCAAACTTACATTATTTTTTTTCCTTTTAATGGCAAGGGCCTAATCTTCAGCAGAGTCTCTTAAACAAGTAACATTACTTGTGAGTCTAAGTGTAAGTAAAATCTGCATCACCTTTTCTGTTTACAATTTCATACATTTTGGCTTCATTTGCTGCAATTTATTATCAGCAAATCTCAGTTTATGGCAAATTCAGTCACATTTTTTCATTCGAGCCAGCTGAGAGCCTGTGAGACTGGGTGTTATCTCAGCACCACAGAGCAGCATTGAGACCGAATGCATGCTGCCATTTGATATGGCTTAGTTTAATTTAAGAAATAGTCCAGTTTCTGCTAAAAACGCTTGCAGATTCTGAACAGCTGAAGGGCTTTCTAGTTAATTGCCAGTCCAGGGTGACTGTGTCACTAGGAGTGTCTGTTTCAGCTGGCAAGCTTTTACCAAGTCATTTAAGATTTGAAATATTTGAGCTAGAAGTTGGTCAGGCTAATACTGATCTCTGTTAAATATTAATCCTGAGAAAATTAAGTGTAGTCTCCATGTCACATCACATATACCTGTGTGAAATGTTCACTTGTGCAAGCGAGTGACAGTGGAAATGGATCTGTGCTATGGCATCTAGCTTATCACGCGTCCACAAGGACGCATTTGAGAACGAAACCACTTTTCTAGCTTGAGTCTGTAAAGATTTGCTTAATTGGGCATGAGTCTAAGGTAAGCAGTGGTGCTAGTCCACTGCTGGCTGGTCATCAGCCCCTGCTGTTCTGGAGGAACCCATCAGGTTCCTGCCTGTGTGAAAATGGTGAAGGTGGGCATGTAAGGTTTCTGGCTAAAGCTGCTCTAAGTCAGCTGCCGCTGCTCCTCCCAGCTGAGGGTCTCAGCCTCTCAAAAGTCGGCAAGACAGTGAAAGAATGTGCTTGGAACTGGTAGCCTTATTAGATACAAGTATTTTTACCTGTTTGAGTAATGCCATAGACACCATGATGGTAAGTGGGTAACCAGCGAGTGCAGACACCAGCTGTTTCTGCATTGGTTTTGGAAGGTGTGCCTTGAAATACACACAGCTTCTGCCTTGAGCTGTCTGCAGTCCTTTATGAAGTGGAAGTAAACGGTTGCCCTTTTAAAGGATATAAGGTGATTAATGCCAACTTCTGATGTGCTCAAGTATTTTCAGAACATGGAGGTCAGACCCACAGCTTATTTGACTTTAGAAATACCAACATTGGCAAAGATTTTTAGCCTGTGTTACTTCAGTTGGTAAAGTTACATAGACTGGGGAGAAGCACATACAGGATATAGTGTTAACTGGTGTAATGGAGCAGTTTGTGGTATATCTGTCTTCCACAAGTCAAGTCATATAGTTCTTCATGTGAAATACAAAAGTTGAGGTCTAGCCAGAAAGGGAAGTGTTACTGTCTTATGTTTCTGTAACATGCTCAGCTTTGCAGATCTAATTCCATCTGGGTCATTAGTACTGGTTTGTCCAGGAAAAAAAAGGAGAAGGTCCTTCCTTCTCCAAACTTGTACCCTGTGAAGACACTTAACGCTTCTTCAGAGGGTGGTGAGTGGCTGCCATCCCAGCTTGATATGATCCATACCTTCACTCTACACAGGGTTCAAATGACTACACAAATGGCAAAGCACTGAAAAGTCAGATACAAATACCTTCACCATTTTACTATTAATACTTTTTTTTGTTTCAGTGTTTTACCTATTCTAGCAGTGAGAGGAGTGTACAAACAAAATATGTGATATTTGGCAAGGGAAGACTTTTCTACTGTGTTGAAAAAACACATTAGAAAGATAGTGGAGACAATTCAGCTGAACAAGTTCAGACATCCCTAGGCCTAAGTACAAGTAGTATCTGTTCATTTAAAGGCAATTTATTTACCATTAAATGAAATAACAGATGCTCAGGAGTATCAGTTCAGAGCAATACAAGGGGACAGTGTAAATAGATGTCAAATAACGTAGGACTTCCCCTTAATCTCATAGTCCTCCTTCTTGATTCCTGCTCTGGCTTCCAGCCTACCATTAGCAGACAAGCTACTGTGACTTTCCCTGACTGGTCTTGTAATAACACCAGTCCCTGTTTTCCCTCTGAGCTCTGAATTTGTGAGCAGACAGGAGTATCCTTTGTTGCTGTCACCATCTCCAAGAGAGTTTAGGGACTAACAGGTCTGGAATAGAGTCCCTTCTGCCCATCAATCCTTCACGTAGTGCAGAGTAAGACTTAATGGTTATTCTCTGGTTTTTTTGTGGCAGGTGTATTTCAGTGTAGCAACCTATGAAAACAGATTGCCAGTGTTCATGGCCACTAATCATACCTCCGAATGGGCCCCATAGCATTGTTTTTATAAAGTTTAAGTTCAATGTGAAGTGACAAAAAAGTGCCCAGTAAACCATGTAGCAAAGATGTGCCGTAGAAGAGCTGCAGTGTAAAATCAACCTGAGATCAGGAACCTACGTTCTTTAAAGCCTCCAGCCTGCCTGCCATCAGGGCTATAACCCTTCTCTAGGTTATAACAAGTCAGACAACTCAAGGGTTTATTGGAGTTGAATTGCCAGTGGCTGAGCTTGGAATTATTTAGCACAGGTGTTTCTATAACAATGATATATTGGGAAAATTCAGTGTTCAACAACCATCGTATTTCCAGCTGTGCTATGGTTAGTGCTAGTACAGTGAACCTAATATAAAACATGTGAGAATATTTGCTAGCTCAGGAACTTGTTAAAGGTATTTTCTTACAATATCTGAGCTGCTATGTTTATCTAGGTGTGTTTCTTTGGTCTTGCATTTTCATAAAGGGTACGATATTGTTTTTATAAAGCTGTCATTAAACCTGGAATCTGCTTCTCTGCAACCAAGTACATTAGTAGCCCTGCTAGCCAGTGTGCAGCATGAAAGCAGGTGAAAATAAGATTATGAGGAATCCAATGACAGTCCATTATCCTTAGTACATTCGTCTTGAGCAGCACCTGTGCATCTGTTACATGTATAGACATGTTTTTACTAGAGGTGCTAGAAATCTTGAAACAAGTGTTGCAAACTCCTATGTGTAAAAGAACATAAAAGGATCAAAGTTAACAAGAAGCTAGGGGACTGTAAAACAAGGGTAGTGAAGTGCATTCATCAACAGCAAAGTTTGTGAGTTTTAAAAAAGAGGTTTTATGTGTACACATGCACACGTGCATTTTTAGGGGTTTGAAAGACTTGTGCATGAGTAAATGGCTGGAGATTGTATGAGGCTGTTTGTACAACACATGCAATTAAAAATACAGTCAGAGACATTCACATGACGTGCTTCAGTTCCAAGTTATGCAAAGTTGTTTCATTAATAACTTTGTGCTGCAACAGTCATCTGTTCTAATATTCTGAAAGATAGTCTCTGTTGTCTGTCACTGTAAATTGCCAACAGCACCTTCAAACAGTGACTGTTCTGTGGGTACAAGATAAATGCCATTGTGCATCCATGCTCAGTTGTTGTATGCATCTGGCCAGAAAAAAATACATTTAGAGACTATCATGGTCTATTACTTATAATTTTCCTGACAGAGAAAGAGACTGTCTTTTATCTATGCACTGCATAGGTTGTAGGAGAAGCAGCAAGGGCACCTACATCTGGTTTGAGAGAGAAATCCAATGTAAAACAGACATTTTGATTTGAGGAAGGGCTTCTTCTCTGATTTGAGAAAACAGCTTTTCATTTGTTGTGACTGAGCTGATGCTTATAGGCAGTCATTCTGCCCATGTGCTTGTGGTATTTATAGACGTGGCTTGACAGCTCAATTAGAGCCTTTTTTTGGGACAATGGGTAGAGCAAGCAGAGATCTAGAATACAAGTCAGTTTTTCTTGGTAGCCAGAGACTGAGTTAACATTTGCTACATTTGCTAGGAGCTGGCATTAGCAATTTCAATCCAGCTTAGAATGACTTGAGAATTAGGTGCAACTTTATTTTACACCCATTGGCTGGTTAGTAAGATTAAACATAATCATGTAAAAACTAAGCCTTACTCTTTCAAAAATAGCCTCACAATTGAAAACTTCTTTTACAGAGTGTTTTGTCATATATCTTTGCAATTTTGATTTTCACCGAACTCTGAAAGCCCCATCTCTATCTTACTATGCTCCAGTTTACTGAACACGCAGATGTTTATCAAATGGGCCATCAGTAGCTGTAGAAATGTGGTAGTATATCCAAGTTAAAATTCTTGCTTTGATTACTACAAATCCATGGAGCCCTTGGGTCCAAAGCTTCCACTGAAGCACAGCTATTTGCAAATAGATTTTTATAGCACATTAGTGCTGGTGGAGAGTCCAAAGAAAATAGTCTTTTTCAATATTAGAAGCAGCTGTGACTTTCTTGTGCTGATGACTCATTCTTTTTTTTTTTTATAGGGTGGGAGAACTAGGCAAAAGACACACAGAGTCTTATTCAATACGTTGTTTGTTTTGCAAAGGGTATCCTAGCCACAAGCCAACTTGATCATACCAATACGCAACTCATGTTTATTTAAAACTTTTTTCTTTTAACAGTTCCAATTATAAAAACAGAACCCACAGATGACTATGAGCCTGCTCAAACCTGTGGACCAATGAACCAAGGCTTAAGCCATCTTTCTAAACCATACTACAGCCAACAGATCATGATGCCTCCTGATCCTGGTTCCTGCCTCATGACTGGCTTTGCCTCCTGTCAGCAGAGAAACGCTGTGATGTCACCGTCTCCCAATGCAAGCCCCAAGCTGCATGACCTTTCATCCTCTCCTTACAAGTGCATCCCCAACCCAGGCCACAGCCACCTCGGACTTCAGCAGCCCACTGGAGGTGTTCCCATCATACAGGAAGTGCCAAGGTCTATAGTTGTGCACCCAAGCTCCCCCGAGCAATCATCTCACATCATGCTGCAGCCGCAGGTGAGTCAACATCTGAGCAGTAGCTGTTCCCTTGGTTATCAACAAACACTCTGTCCCAACAGTCCCTCTTCTCCAGTTCCATCTGTTACCCAAGAGCCAACCTATTTGCAGTCCTGCAGTCCAACTCATTCATCCATAATGGGTCAACAGCAGCAGCAACTGCCGAAGGTTCACAGAAATGAGTCTCCAACAACCCAACCACTGTCATTGCCAGAGTTGCATGAGGAAAGTAATCATAATTTGGCCCCTATTCCTGTAACGATCAAGCGAGAACCTGAGGAATTGGACCAGATGTACCTGGATGATGGTAAGTCTTCCACAGCATAGGTTTGCGTTCAACCATGTTGCTATATCAGTGAGTTCCCTTAACCCCCTCCTCCTTTTGAATCTTGTTGGAAAAAAGTTGAATTAACAGCTTGGTGGAGTGGTGCAGACTTTTGCTTGGATTGTCTCTATATGGGAAAGGGTTGTTTAATTTCATTTGCTATAATGAAACCTTAGTATCTAAGCGTTAAATGCTGTTAGTTACTGTGGAGCTAGATGCATGACCGATAGCTATATTGCAATAATCTTAACCGTATGGCCTGGGCTTGAGCCCATGCCAGTGACCTGCAGAACTGCAGGGTAAACATATTTAACATTGTCCCATCCATAATGCAGTGAAACATCAGATGTGCAAATAGGTTCACTGGAACTAAATTATAAACTGCTCTGTCGTAGTTGAGAAGGTTCAGATTGAAATGGAGGCACGTCTTTCAGCGTAACTTTTCAGTCTGGTGTCATCTGATGTGAAGAGTAGTTTTTCATTTACCTTTTGTAAGTCATCCAAAGATTTATTAGTCAAATGCAATAAAAGCAATAATCTGGAACTTGATTATTTGACCTCACTGTACTGTCATTTAGCACTTGCTGCTAAGTTTCCCAGTAGTGTTCTGGACCCTCACCTTCCTGCAGTGAGTTCCCTTCCAATAGCCACATAACTTTATATAACATACCATGATATTTGAAGAATAAATGCTTTTGAAATGGCTGCATTGAAACTATTTGGTGCCAAGGAACATCTGAATGTGATTGTTTTTCAGGGAAAATTTAAAGACAATTCATTACACTGTTTTTTTAAGAAAAGAACGTTTAGTCATTCTATTTTAAACAGTGTGGTACTCACTGAATTAGGATTACTAATTAATGTTTTCGAGATTGAGTAGGTTTTTATGCTTTACAACTCTAGGAAAATTATTTTTCTTAACAGAAGTTGTTATTGGTTACATGGTAGACAGGTCTAAGGAATATTTCCTAATTAGGAGTTCAGTTCACTAAGGGTTTTGCACAGCACATCTTTTGTGACAAGGTTTTCTTTGTATAGCGTGCATTTTTACCAGGTAACTATGCTAAAAGGAGCAAGATTTCAGCAAACAAAAGAAGTGTACACAAATCAAAACAAAAAGCCATGCCCAGATTTTGGTTTTGAGAGAAACCAGAAGTTATCTATGGAAGGAAGAGAATACAGATAAAATCTAAACCTAGTCTATAGCGTCCTTCTAGAAAAGCACAAGAAATGGGCAGTCTTTCTGTGTTACATCTCCAAAATCCGTCAGCCACTTCTCTGACAGCAGCATGAAAGCTGCTTTTGGCTAGTCTTTGCTGGAGAGATGGGACTGTGGCTCAGGAAAGAAGGATGAAGCTCCTCAGTCATGTCTACTTCAGGTTTCTCCTGGAGGAACAGAGGAACTTTGCTACCATGCGGTCTGAAAGCGAGATGATTGTTTTTCAGCAATGCTCATCCTCTCTGACAAAGCATAAATGGTTCAGTCTTCACCCCATCTGTCTTCTATCCTCTCTTCTGGACACACATGCACACCAGTCCTCTGACGGATAATCTGACAGAAAAAATTAACTTATGTAGTTCCAAAACATTAAACACCACCAGTTCCTGCTAAGGGTCGTAATCAGGGATTATAACCAGAGGAAGCCCCTTTTCTATGTCTAAACTGAAATTAAGGTTTGCCTCAGGGGTCACCCTGATGGAGTGTAACCCATGTGAACTGCCCTTTCTCACCTATGCCTTGTCTCACTGCCTGAAGAAAAGGTCATCCATTCTGTGTTTTGTGTTAACAAAATGAAGCCCTTGTAGAAATCAGGATCTTGAACATGTTCTTGCTACTTCCTTTGAGTCATATCAATTGATTATGGAACAGCATAGCAGGTTAATCAAAAATTAACCTGCCAAATACAGCAAAACACACATAGGTTTCCACTAGGTCAGCTCACGGAACCACATCCCCTGGGTCCAGCCCACAAGCCTGGTGCTGTGGGTCAGGGAGTGCAGCGCGACAGCTCTGGTTGGCAGCAGCCCATCCATAGGCCAGAGTAAATGAGACTTGGAGAGACATCTGATGTCATTTTTATCCTCCCCAGCAACTATCTAATCGCCTCATCCTGTCTTAGTAAAAAATCCCGTTCTTGTGCTCACCTTGCAGGATCTCACAGGGCAGTCTGGCCACCATGATGACTGCCTGGAAACCATTAGTAATTGCTCCTGGTGTTTCTGTAGGTGCTGTACAGTGAGCTCTGTGCTGAAAAGGCAAAGCATTCCATGCATGCAATGCCTTTGTGCCTGGTACCATTTCTTTCAGCTCTCCAGGTCTTAAGTCTGGAATAAGTGAGAATGGGTTTTGCAGAGTGCGTCATACCAAATAAGAGCAATTCCTTTTTCTTGTGCTCATTTTTCTTTTTTTTAATGGGAGTTTTTAAGTCATTGCCATTGTTTCTTGTTAGTATCATATCTATCTTAGTGTGTTCCTGGTTGGAGGAGTGGGTGGGTTATCTGTGCTTTGTGACCATATTCTGAAAACCATATCAACTCACACTTGTGAGTAAGGACAGTTACTCTTTTTTTTCTGAAGATTGCTCCTCTACCTCTTTATAACTTGTCGTCTCACTGTTTCAGTTCATACCCCTTCCTACAGCATGATTTAAACTTATTTACAGTATTTTTTCAATCTTTGCATCTGTGAACAATATGAAAGCTAGAGAGAGGTGACGTGTACATGCCTGTTTTCCTTGCCTGCTACTCTAAGTATACCAACTCTTTCTCTCCTGCATAAAGTAATGAAATATTTTAATGAGATAAAAAATTAAATTCTCAAAGCACCACTCCATTTAAAAAGTGTATCTTCACGGTGTCTTGTAGCTATTTAATACCTCAAGTTTTACCTGAAAGTAGTTATGAAGTGTAAGGTATAGACATCTAACATACTTATGCTTATGGGACTACCAGACAAATAAAATATCTAACTGGCTATGGCAGATTATATTTGCTAAAATTTTAGTTGCTTGTTTACCACTTCAGAGAAGTTTGATTTATGTATCTAATATACACATAGCAATCTTGGACCACGTATAAACAGAAATTTTTTTGGTTTCAGCTTGTGGGATCAAAGCGATATTCATTCCTTTTGGTCTGGAATATCTCCAAATATAGAGCATCTATACTGCAGAGTATAGATGGAAAAAAACAGTCAGTAAGTTTGCATAAATACATATCCTGTATATGACATTTTTCTCCTTCAGTAATGGTGGGCAGCTGAAGTGATAACAAAGGGAGCACCCAAAGATACTTCCATTTTGGCAAATAAGTTTTGGTCTTGGCAATCTTGTTTTAGAGCAAAAACTACAGTAGCCACCTGTCTCCTCATTAAATGTGCTGTCCATTTTCAGTACGTGAATATACGATTCAACATGTAGAACATATTTGAAACTCACACCATAAAGTGATACATGATATATTATGGCTATGCTCTTGATATTGAAAGGTATCTGGCTTGTATACCAGCGCTCATTTCAAGTAATTCTGAGTTCAGCCTCCTGAGAAAGATTATGCCTGACTCCCTTTGCTGCATTCACAGCAAGATTTGATTAAAAGTGGTTGAAATGTGACATTTTTGCCTGGTTTTACTCCTCTGTGGGGCCCCATGGTCCTTTGCAGCAGAAGAGGTGATGTCTCCTGTTCTCCCTGCCAGAAGCTCTTGCAGTAATCTGCAAGGGCTAGCGCTGGCTCCATGTGCCTCTGCCACCCCTGCCTTACGCACTGAAGGTTACCTGACATTCCACTTTCAGATCTAACCTGGGAGCAGTGCACAGGGCAAGGGTGGTAGAGCTCATGGAAAATCCTTAGGCAGGCAAGCTTGAGGGATGTCTTCAGCACAAGTCCATGCAGATAATTGCTTTTAAGAGAAAATGTTTTATGTGGACATCGATGAGTGTAATGTGCTGTTTGAGACGTGAAGTGGAGTTAGGATTGACTGAAGAGATGACTAGTTTTGGAGAGCTACAAGCTGGTGAAAATTCTTCCTGTTCCCTTGAACCCATTGTTCTCTCAAGGGGATTTGAAAATTTACCTAATTTATATCTCACGTTTGAACATGCTCCCCTCTCTAGCCCTCTAACTAGGTCTTGGGTCGAAAGCTGTGCTAGTGCTCTTGAACATATCCTGCTTATTTTCTGCTGACCAGGGCAGGTCAGATAGTTTTTCCAAATTTTAAGTGTTTTTCTTAGTTGTAGAAGAGACTGCAAGCCAGAGGCAGTGGTGTATAATTTCACACAGCTTTCAGGATGTTCAGGCTGATGGTAACTGGTCAGACTCACAACAGGAGATGCTAGAGGTGACTTAAAATCACCTTCTTTATCCCCATTTCCCTTTCCTGTACCTAGTGTAGCCTGGGTGGAACACATAGCTGAGCTCCAAATATTTTATTTCACTGGGATGGAGAGAGTTCAATTAGGCATGCTAATGCCAAGAAACATTTTTCCAGGTTGTAACTGGCACTCCCACAAGCTATTACATTTTTTACCTGCAGCAGAATGACATTCAGTTGTGAAATTATTTCCTGCCATTAGAAACATCAAAGAAAGTTTTCATTACAGATGAAAATGAAGCTATTTTGAAAAAGCAGGGGGGAAGCACATGGGGACTAACAGGAAAAAAATGTATGACTTAGTTTCTCAGCAGATTTCAAGATGGATTGTACGCGCAGTGATTGCATTTGTTATAGTAATGCACAGAACTTTTTGAAAGTGGTTTTTAGTTGAAAGCAAAGCAGCATCCTGGAGGATTCTTTAATAAAGGTGTGCTTGAATACTGAAGATGGTCTTGGCTTCATTGAGCTTTGCCTGGGTTCTAATCTCAGCTTTTGAGATGCACTCCCAGCTACACTGGAATCAGCAGCACGGTCCCATTGCAGGCAGTGGGGCCAAGGTTCCACCCGGCATTGAAAAAAATGTTTTCCAGAATGCCCCGAGTCCTGTGTACATGCCAGAACTGGAATTACAATAGCTTAAAGACAAATCTCTTGTCTGAAGTTCTGTGTATTAATTCAGCGTCGTCTCTCCACACAGACACTTTTATAAAGGCCTCTGTCCTGATCTTGACTTGATTGGATCTATAAATCTTTGTGTAGTACAATGAAAATACATAGGCTGTAAGTGAAAGTATCTGATATTTAGATATGTGGCTAACAGAAAGTATCAGAGCCGTATCATCATCTTTTCTAAAACAAGGAGGCTTTTGTTCTTGTGATTGTCTTTGCACAGCTGTGAGTTTTATAGCACCATACCAATGAATGCTCTCATTGCTACTTTTATTTTACTCTGAAAAGGTAAATTGGGAGCATTAAGCCTGCAGTAAGTATGTAAAAGTGGCAAAACCACAGGTAAAGTGTTACTGAAAGCTGCAATCCTGCCAACCATTTCATTTTAAACATGGCTCTTTTAAAAATAACTTTTGCAGTAAAAGCTGTAACTCCTGGATGTAATATGAGCTATTGCTAATGTCATTCCCATGAATTGCTTACAGTGTTGAACTGTTAGATGTCTGACAAGTCCATATATCTCCTATACCGTATATACGAAAGTTTTTTTGCCTCTAAACCATATGTTCTTCTTTTCACTCCTCTATATTCTTCAAGTGCACGTGGTTTGGTGATATAGTTTATTTGAACAGGAACCGTAGCAGACAGAATTATTCTTTTGCTGAAATGTATCCTTTTTCATACATCTCAGCTTCATGATTAAAGCGGTTGTATCTGGAGGCATTAAGTTTAGTCTGCTGCTGCCACAATTATGCCTTTGAAAATTCCTGAGTGCACTCAGTGATTTCCAGTAGTCCAGATGTCATTAGAACAACATGCAGGTAGTCTGCGAAGTCCAGTAACACTGTCTACACTTTGGTCTGGCTTGGGCAAGCTTTTCTCTCCCTCCCTCTTGGCCAAGTTTTGCAGCTCTGGGAGAAAACAAATAACTTTCCTCATGGAAAGTTTTACTTAATCTGGCATGGTGCCTAAGCCTAGACCCTCCTAGTCTCTAATGGTGATTCAAAGCATACATGCTACTGTGATAAAACATGCTGAGTCGTTAACATTTGGGGCTTGGGTTGTATGGGATGAGTAAGGGAAGACTGAATAATGTGCTCATGTCAGACCTTTGGTGGACTTGCACATCTGAGTTTCAGTAGTATCCTGTTGCATGAAACTGCACACCTGCCAGATCAGGTTTTGCTGTTCCTAGCGGGTTTGCTGAATTGGGTCTCACTGGAAGCACACCAGAAGAAAGCTTTCAGAAGAGCGACTGACCAGACTAAGTGTCACTTATGTTTTTCTCCAGTCCCAGGCGTGCAGTTGCCCACAGAGCAGACCTGGCTACCTTTTAGCAGCAGTATGCTGTGAAATCTGACATCAGATTTCCAGGGAGGTCCTTGAGTCTCAGGCTTTCAAGGAAGGGTCTGGTCCATTCAGAGAAGTTCTGAGTGCCTCCCCCTTCATTCAGTGATGGCAGACACTGGTGGAAGAGAAAAGAGGCTGGCCAAGCAATGGGAAAGCTGCAAAAATCAGCAGACAGTGCTTTGCAGTGTTTTGATACTCAAGAATACTTGTAGTGTTGAAAACCTAGCATTTGCATCATCTGCATACACACCTTCATGTTAAACATTTTAAGTCATTAAGTTTTCAGCTGAAGCTGTGTTGCACTCCCTCTTTTCAGCTAAGAGCTAGCTTCACACTGAAGCCCTGCTAGTGTCTCTGCCATCAGCTGGGGAAGAAGTCGCTTCTCCCTCCCATGCCTGATTCATTCTCCTATTTCCACAGTAATGGTTGTTGGCATTGCTGTTTCAAATGGTAAAGGTTTTGTGGGTTATTTTCTCTTAAGTTTTCTTTGGCAACTGGAGGAGAAGAAGTTGCTGTATCTGAGCCTTGGTAACATTTACATCTGCTTTTAAGCCTGGAGGAGTGCCAAGGAAAATACGTGGCTTGCAGAAGCACAAGCTTCATGAGAAAGCTTTGTTCTGATGCGATTCATTTTAGGAATATGTTGTTTGTTTGAAACGTTTCTGCTGAGCTGTGCAGTGTTAGCTGGTCAGGTGTGGCTGCATGGCTTATGTACAGCCTCTGTGTTCTCGTGTCCTGAACCCGCCTGACAAAACACTTGTGGGGAAGTTGTTATAGAAAACCCCTCTCCCCCAAGGAGCAGAGGATCTCACAGGCTCCTGCTGTGCCTCAGCAGAGCTGGGCTGAAGCAAGGTGCTGGCTAAGCCCAGCAAACACATACGTGTCAGAGGAAGCACTCTCATGAGTAAACTCTCTAACTTCACGTACGGCACTCTTGGCTGAGTGCTGGCAAGCTGTAGTGTTGCTAGATCGCAGAGCAGCGAAGGGACTGCCTCTGCTCCCATTTAAGTCAATAACACCATTCCCTTTGGATTTCTTGGGAACAGGACCAGGCGTATGGCTGGTAGTTAAAACACATAATAGCTACATTCAGTGAAATCTGGTTGCTGATAGGCAGAGAGGGAGTCTTTTCTACCAGAGTTCTGCATGGCATAGTTAATTGGTTCATCTGCATCTCCTGGACAACAGGGGGCTCGGTCATGGGCCTGATAGCAGCTTGACAATCACTGTTGAGTGTGGGTTGCTTGATAACCTGGCTCCTGGTCCTTCCTCCTCTCTGAGGAACTAATGCTGATTACAGCCAAAGGGGGCACCCAGGTTTTCCACACTAGGCTTATCTCCAGGCTAGGAGGAAGCTTGTGAAAAAAAGCAGACAATCAAAATGTGCCTCTCCTCCTTCTCTGGGGAAGCCTGCAAAGTCTGGACATTGAAAATACCTAGAAGCAGTTGGTGAGTAAGAAATACAGTAGGAAAACCATGGCACTGTTCCTTGTTGGCCAGCCTGAATGGATTTGTCTGCAAACCAGGGAGGTGGATCAGACATCTGCCTACTTTACAAGGCTTCGCTTTGTTGTTAGGTCTTCTACAGTTTGCACATTTTGAAGCCTACTGCAAAAACAAGTATCAAAATGTATCAGAAAGTGAAGTGAGATAGTGCTGCAAGTGTGTCGAAATTCCCAAAATGTATTGTCCCTGAGTACATGAATTGCAATATGAACACTCAAACGGTCTTGAAAAGCAATACCACAGGCTATCAAAGTCCATAATTAGTGGATTAAATTCTTTGGTCCCTACGTAGTTATTGCTCATGTTATCCAAGCATCTTGTATGCACAGGAACATTCCTCACTTGCTTTGCCTTAGCAAAACTGAAACATGATTTTTCTACTTAATTTTGGCCCTTCTGCAGCCATATGCGAGCGCAAAAGACAAGATTTGACTTTTCATGTCTGTGCTGTCCGGATTGCTCTTAATGTTAGATTTCTGTGTGAGCTAGAGCTGAAGATTTATTCTGTTTCATAACTCTTATGATACCTTTGGGGTTGCAGAATGGATATTGCCGTACATCTTAAGAATCAATTTTGTTACCCTAGGAGCAGCAGTCCGTTCTCTTTCTAGTGCTTTAGGGAAAATATGTGTTTCATTGTCACCTCATAAGCAAAATCTTCTGCAAATTCATTAAAAAAGAAGAAAAAATGCTGTTTTGGATCACAGGAGATGCCTCCAAATATGTAAAACTGAAGAATATTTATTTTAACTTTTATTTCTATCCTGTATATGCAAATCCATATAAAGTATGTATGTGCACGTGTGTGCATACATAGAGACATATATTTAATGAGCTATAAGACTTAGTATACTAATTATTTTGCTTCTTTGAAGTTATGGTGGGCGGGAGTGAAGTAAGTCTTTTTCTACACATGACTGACTTCTTTGAAAATGTTGCAGGTGCCTGTTGAATAAAACCTTTTAGAAACATGAGGTCAGGTGGAAAAGCCCATCCTGTGGACCTTCTGTTGTATAGTTAGTTTCTGTACTGAAATGTCTGTTGCAGCTCTGAAATCTGGCTCCACACTGCTGCAAGCCTCTGAGCTGAAGTTGTCACTGCTACTGAATGTTTCTCAGGCATCTGAGCTTTTGCTATCCAGTTATTCTTTTGCAAGACCAAAGCAACTGCTAAAGGTGATGTCTTTGCTCTTAGTTGACTTTTTTCCCCCCCATGATAGCTCTGTTCCACTGTGCTCCAGGCTGCTCTTGGACTTAGCTATTCACTTGAAGGCTTTCATCTCAGAGTATCTGCATAAACCATTAATAACTTCCCCAGTCTCTGAGTCGGTACTACTGGGAGGTTCAAATATGCTTCTCAATCTAAGATGACTGTGTGTGAATTTTCATATAGAAAAAGGTTAGCAGAGAAACTTTTCCTGACCTTTTTCAGTCACACACACTCCTGTTTGTTTTCTTTCTTGAGAGAAATTTCCCCAACTCATTGTTAACCATTGCATGAGATGATACAGAGCTGTCCCCTGGGCCCTAGCAGTCAAAGGCTAGAGCTTCCTGAAGTTGCTAGAACTGATGCAATGAAATTCTGATTTTGTAGAAAAAAATAATGAGTCTAGGCTCTGGCTAGATGTACCTCACCCAGACACTGCACGAGTTCTCTTTGAAAAGAAAGGGCCTCCAGCAATGGAGATGGCTGCTTTATTTCAGTCTCTGAGTTTCTGGTAACTTTGAAAGAGTTTGTGAGATTGTCACTTTTTTTTGTCCACATAAAGAATATGAGGGTGAGAAAAGACCTCATTGCAAAAGAAAAAGAAGCAAAACTGATTCCAGGGCAAAAAGTGCCATCAACTGCAGGGAGACTATGCTTTTTGCATAAGTGGACAAACACAGCGATAATGGCTACTTTGGAGAACTTCCCAGGAATTGTTGCACTATTTCCAGAAACTCAGGCTGGATCTTTACAGGCCAGACAGCACCACTACAGTCGTTTTAAACCATAAACTCAAAGCTGGACATACTGTGTCAGATTACCTCTTGGTAGGGACCTGCAAACCTCCATTTTTGCCAGACGAACTCCTGGTTTCTGCCCTGTTCGGCTTATAGCCAGAATAGTAGTGATAAAAGTGACCATCTCCTTTGCAGACAGTGGTAAACCAAGGTCCTAAAGTGGAACCATTAGCGCTGAAGTCAAAGAAAGGTTTGCTAGAAGAATCTACTAATGAGAAACCATCTTCTTGCATTGTTCTAGTTGCTAGTTTACAGGTGCAGATGTAGCTACAGCTATCAGCTGTGTTGGTGCATGCTTGCTGTCAGAGTCAGATCTGTGTGACAGGACTCCAAGACCCCCAGCTGAAGCAGAGGCTCTGCATGGGGCTGCGCCACGATAAGGATTTGTCACAGTTGGGGGATTTGGGTCCTTTGTGACAAGTGCAGGCAAGTGCATGTGTGTGTATACATTTATTCTAATTGGAGAACATACTAAAAAAATAGAAGCTTTCTCATGATGCTGTAGCACAGTTAGCAAGCACTTCAAATTTTCCGATGTAGATTGTGTCTGTGAAACTACCTGGTGTAATTAGAGTGCAACAAGGCTTGAGAAAAAGAGAAATGAGAGGAAAGTTAAATATAACATCCTCATAAAAAAAAAAAATGAACAAAGATGAATTTTGGAAGAAGAGGGGAAAGGGTGAGTGTGGGTGTGAGAGAGAGGAGTTTCTCTAAAACTGAAGTGGTACAAATGAGTAGTAAGAGCCCAGGATTTGACTGCCATGGAAAAGTGTGTCTAAAGGATGCCTCACTTTGCCCCAAAATAATTTAAATATAGAGAAGAATGAGGGGAGAGCATGAAATGAGCAATGTGCTCATCAAACATATATATCTGAGGAGAGAGTATATCTGAGGAGAGAGTTTGTCTGAGCAGTAAGCTTAAGTCAGAGGAGCTCATCAGTTTGTCTGTATTGATCTACAGTGAGATGGTTGCACGGCATGGAGGTAGGAGGTTTTGGTGGCCCAGCTCCACTGAGGCAGGACCCACAAATAACCCTAGAATTTATTTCCATGCTTATTGCAAAGTTTTCTAAGGAGCAAGGAAAGGGCTTCAGTGCTGCCACTGGGTGGAGAGAACTTCTGTAGGGAGCCCCAAAAAACCCTGAGAAATATGGGAAAAAAGAAGGGGGTGGGAGGTGCTCCTTGAGTAAATAGCCAAGTCTACCCAAGTGGGGTAGACTTTATTTTTATGAAGAATATTTCGGATTCACGCACTCAGCGGAGAGTATGAAAAGTGAGCAGATTTTTGGTAGGGATGCCATATTTACTTCCAAGGAATCTACAAATGGATGGACCATTTCTTTGGTTGTTAAGCAAATAGTCAGAAAAGAAATCTGCTTTTTGAAGCAAACTGGGTTGGTTTTTTTCAGTCAGAAAGTGGCAGGAGACAGGACTGCCTGTCTGGTCATGTGAGTTGTGACCCTAAAAAAGTTTGGTCAGCCACCTAGAGATCATCCAGCCATATACCTGATGTTTCAGTGGCTATATTTATGGTTTCTCTGATGATGAAATCTAGATTTCTGCAACAGTCAACGTAATTTCTCTGCTGTCAGTTAAGACCTTATTTCAGGGAGGAGCTGGCAGGTGTTTATGATACCAAGTGAGGCTATATCATGCTTTCTGTTGTTCATGGTCCCTTGAGCAATTGGGGCCACTGCCTCCCTTGTGACAAATGTCAATGTTCAGTAAGTTGTCTGAAGACAGAGTTAAATTTCATATGAAAAACTTTCCTTGAGGAGAAGCACCACTGCAGTGGGAAAACCTCACACTTTGGCACACTAAAATGGTTGCAAGAATTCTTCTTTAAGATGTCTAAGTAAGAATATTTCTCTTAACATAGAAGATTTCTAAATTTTACATTGCTGGTGCAAAATGAAAATCTTAGAGTGGGAGAACTTACCTTTAGGTATTCTTGGTAGAGACAACTAGATTAAGTCAGCATAGATCCATCTAGATATAGTGCAGCTGCACTGAATTCTACCTGTTTGGACTGTGAACACGTTTATTTAAGAATAAATGTACTAGCTGCAGGGGTGATTCTTCTAGCCCCATCCTTACTTGAGATTACACCGTTTTTATGTACAAGCAGACGTTTCTGAGGATCTTTTCCTTTACAGACTTCTATTTATATTATATATCCGTATCTCACATGCCAATGGAAATTAGGAAAGGAAATTAATTTGTGTGAATAGACTTCATAAATTTCATGATTTACCAGTAATGAAATCCTGGTTTGCAGAATGAGAAATAATAGGGCTTTTCCAAAATATCTTAATCCTTGGCTATGATTAGTGACATAAAATGAACCATTCTTTCCTATGTGTCTAAAGTCCAAGTTGTGCTCCTTGTAGCTATGTGATGTTCTTTCCAGTCTCATGTCAGTAAATAATTGCAGTGCTGCTCTTTAGTCTGTCTCTGACCTTCGTTATGCCTGCCTTTCCTGAACAAAATCTGAGAATCAAAAAAGATTGATCTTCTTCTGTGATCTGATCTAGTCTAGTGTGAAAGTTCATTAATCCTACTCACAAATTCCTTAACCAGTTTACTGTAAATGTACTACTCTATGAGAACATGTAATACAGAACAGCCATAACAGTGCTTAAAACAGGATTAGGCAATACCTCATATTTTTAACTCCTCTATTTTTGCAGAAATACAAATTCACTTTCTTTATATTGTCAATAAAACTATGTAACCAGTTCAGGTTTTATGAGTTTAGGCTAGAATATTGTCCAGTCTGTCTAAACATGGCCAATTTGTATAATTCTGGTTGTTATTACCTGAACATGGAACAAAGATGTTTTGTATTTTAAGAAGCCTCTTTAGGGGATGGGACAAACCAAGTAGCTTAACATCATCTTGCTTTAAGAATTAAAAGTTGGCAACTGAGCTGTGTAATCAAGCAAGTGAAGGATTTTTAGGCCTAGAGAAATGTTTTAGAATAAGGAAAAGAAAAAACACATGCTACTAAAACTCTGTATATGGTTTTCCACTATTCCCTAGAAAGTGGGTAGGGCTTTAGGATCAAACTGTACCCGCACGCATATGCATTAAAGCCAAGAGACTGAAGTAAAAGACTGAAGAAATGTGGCTGTCCTCTTTGAGTGGTAGAAATCAGAAGTCTGCTGACATCAAAGAAGTTGTCTATTCTTCAAAATTCAGGCAAAACAAGAGACCAGATCTACTTGCCTTTTTTTGCATATAAACGTTAAAACACTTCAAATAATTTTTAGGGAATAATAGGCAAAATAGGGTGTTTACAATGCAGTGATTGATTCTTTCCTGCCATGCTATGAGGCCTTGTCTGTTTGTAGGCTACCTTTACATATCTGCCTGTGTTTAATTAAAACTTGATGCAAAGCCCATTAAAGCAAATATGTATTCTTTCATTGTCTTTTATGCTCTTTGGATCAGGCTCCAACTTAGAATCATGAGAACCTATTACTTAGTGCTCTTAAAGAAAGTCCTATGTTAAAAAAAAAAATAATGTGTGAAAATCTGTAATACTGGATGAAAATTTAAGGGCCCAAAAGTTGATTCAGACACAAGTTATAGTTCCCAAAGTAACTATAAAAGATTACTTTAATACGTAAAGGTTAATAGCACATACAATAATCCGAAATACTGTCTGTATTGTACATGTAGTGTGACTGACTTAGAGGGTTTTAAGAACCCTCACTTTGGTTGTGCTTATATTTAAAGTAATGTTTGTGTTGGTTACAAGGCCTAGGCAGAGGGACCTCAAAGAGTCCTACATTCTTGCACGTTGAATAGTAGGTAGGTGTATTTTGGTTGAATGCACTGTGCCTTTTTCTGTCCCCTTTATGCCAGCAGGAAGGAGAAATTTCTCTCCTGGAGTGGTTGTAATACCAGTATGTAAAGTCCTCTTGAGTTGCCTTAGTCTTTTGTGTGGTCTGTAATGAGACAATGGCAGCACTGCACCATGCATTTTCCTTGGAAAATGGGATAATTCCAACAGTTTCCCGTTTTCTGTGATGTTTTTCTCTGAAGTGGAGGGCCTTCTTCATCTGTGCAAAGCTTTCTCTTGCAGTTCTCCATAGATAGCCATGACAAAGAGAAAGCATGAAAGCTTCTAGGGTAGAACATTCATCCTCACTTATCTGGCCCTCAGAGACATTAGCTAATCAAGGCACGATATTCCATACAATAGGACAAGTGCTGCGACACTACTTCTGTTATCCCAGTGAACATGGAGACTTATCATTCCCATGGCTATTTTACAGGATTTGTTTTCTTCTGACAACAACATCCACAGCCTTTGGTGCTATCAACGCCAACAATGAATCTGATGGTAGCTCTGTGTGTTATCAGCTCCCTAATAACTGCTATTTGGGGTTGGCTTTTTTTTTGTCTTTCCCACCCCATTTGTGAGAATTTGTCTCCTGGAGCTCCTGTCTATCAGGCCCCTGCAGCTGCTGTTGTTTTAGATATGGCAGGATGTAGGTACCGGAAAACAGTGAGAGCTTACTGTGCTCGGAAAAATCTAGAAATTCCTCTGATTTACCCCAGGCTCTGGCTCCAGTCAAAGCGAGTTGCAAAAAAAAAAAAAAAAAAAAAAAAAGGACAAGGGAGGAAGGGGGTGTTGGCGTGGGGAAAGGCCCCAGCTGACAGCTGTGTCTGGGCTGCGTGTGTCGAGAAGAGTTTTAGCCATCCCTTCTGCAAGGTACCGAGGAGAAGCCATGTGAACTGGGGAGCGCTTGACTGGGAGCGGAGTTCCACGCTGCCGTCCAGCACTCTCTTTTGCCAGCCGAGAAATGCCCCCTTCTTGCCTCTGCGGGTACATGCATTTCTAAAAGCCCATCCCTTTTTTATGCTCTCCCCTCTCGTGCCCAATGTGCACCTAAAGTAGATCAGCTTACTCAGTCATCCGTCGGGCTCCCATAAATGCTTTTAGCAGCATTTAGCAAAGAGCGCCAGCCAGAAGTACTGGTGGAAAGTCACTAGAGCAACACTTACATCACTACTACTATTATTCTCATTATTACTACCACTATTATTATTATCATTATTATAATTTTACAGGTCAGGTGGGATACTTCTTAATCTGCTAAGCAAAGACATTTTTAGCTACTTTGACCATCTTTTAAATCGTGCTGACTCTGGGAATGACTTCTAAAAGAGAAGAAAAAAAGAGGAAACAATAAAGAAAAACACCTCCAAACCTTTCAGTTCAACAAGCAGTTTTTAGAAAAAGACACCACCACTGCCATACACGAAGACACACGTAGAAATGGTACTACCTTTAGAACTGTTTTTAATAAAGAAATCTTCCTCTTTGACACAGCAGATAAAGAGGAAGATGTCCGCCCACAGACATCTCATACCATTAGCAATCTAGTTAACATCTGTGAATGTTTTAGGGAAAGAAATTACACTTTGAGACATTTCATTTTTAATTACAGGCTCCAGATGAGATTTGTTAGAGCAGGAAAATGTATCCCATAGCGACTGATGTCAATAGCAAGCAGTCCCTAAAGCCAGCCAGGATTGGGAAAGCCATGCTGTTTGCTGCTCTTGGCACTGCTCCCTGCTTTCACAATGTCAAACTTAGAACCGCCTTTATATGCACTTTCCATTTTTTTTCCACAGTAGCTGTTGCCAGCAAGCTGTAAACTACCGTATATCACTCAGATTTAAGAACCTAAACTTTAAAACAAATTAAACTCTTGTTGACATTGTAATAAAAATCAGAATCGAACTGAACTGCTCAGTAAAATTGCACTTCAATTATTTTATGGATTTAAGATTGTTTTCTAGGATTCCCAGACTCCCAATACAGCAAAGTTATTTCCTCTTGGCAGATGTCTGGAAAAAAAAAAATCATTGAATGGATAAAATTATGTGGCAGACACTGGGTTGAAGCCTAATGGGAGGAAATGGTGTCTCCCCAGCACCTGTAAATATTTGCTCTGTCTTGACCAGAAGAGCCTTTCGTCCGTACTTTGAAAAAAAATTTAAAGGTATTTATTTTGTGAGTTTTTAAGAAAACAGAGTTTTCATCTGTCAAAACCCAGTTCCTAACTAGGTGTTTATGTGGCTTTGAATGAGAACGGCAAATATGGGTCTGACCCATCTTTCAGAACTATGGCCGAACGCAGGTAAATGCACGCAGTACACAAGTGCCTCCAGTTGCTGGCCTTTGCTTATCTTTCATCTCCCTATTTAGTAGTTAATGCTGGGCATTGTTTCTATAATTCTCTTTTTTTTTTTTCCTATTCTGTGAAATGGAAACAGAGGTTTCCACCCGATTAATTGCCAGGTTTCCATTCTTTTTAATGTTTCCTTTCAAAACAGTTTGGAGTGAAAGTATTTCAGAAATGTGTGTAGATGGAAGCTACCAGAGATAATAATTTGTTTCATGTTACTGTGTTTTACAAAAGGTGTGGTGCACAAGAGAGGCTGTTGCATGCAGCAAACCGCAATCAGTTTGTGCAGCCTTTCACCAAAACCTTTGTTGCACTTTTTTTCTTTCATCACATCTGTGAAATGTCCTTTGCTGTCCCTAAGGCATCAACCTGGTAAGCGTTGCATTTCCAGGGTCTTCAGTGGGAGCTGACAATGCTTCCTAGGTTGCATTCATACCTTCATCACAACAACGTTTCTTAAGATCGAGGCAGATCTGCAGGGTTGCACATCTGCAGCCCACAGCTAGGTCTTGGGGTTTGCCTGTTCTGGCTGAACTCCCTGGAGAGTGGAGAGCCACCTATCCCTGAGTTGTATGAATGTTTAGTTGGGATTTTCCAAAGCTTCTTTGTTCGGCTCCATGCGTTCACCTCCTCATCTGAATTGGCTGACTTGACCTGAGTGAATCTCACGTAAGCAGTCAATTTTCTTTATTGGAGCATTTATAATTTTTTTAAAACTAGTCTTGAATTACTTTTAAATCTTTTCCACTCATTTTGTTGCCTGGAGCACCTCTGAAAAGTGCAGGCCAAATGCCTGCTGTAGTTTGGATGTGTTGCCAGATCACAGCCTGGGCCGTGGAAGCGCTCTGCCATTTCTCAGGTGTTGAGAAGCTTGGGATTTTGAGTCCAAGTACTCAAAAAGAAGCAGAAAAGAAGTCTGTCATGAGTGCTTGTTTTGAAAGAGTAATGCAAATGTTTTGAATAAAATTTCAGGTCCTTAAGTGTCCTTGAGAGGTGCGTGTTATAGGCTTGTGTTTCCCAAGTGCCTTTTTTCCTAGTTTTATAGTGCGGGCCACAGGTTTGCTGTGCCTTGTTCTTGGGGCAGAATAAATTTCTTCTCTAGTAGAGAATACTGAGCTTCAGCACAGTTCTTGTGTCAAGTATTGAGCTACAGTGGGTGAGGTTTCTTCTTTCCTGGGAACCCGACTGTGGTTCTTACTGAATTTCTGCAGCTGTATGTGGTGTTTTTTCTGTTGACATTGTTCTGTCGTTCCAGCCTAAGGAGACATTCTACAGCTTAACACAGCACGTGGGAAGGGGGGAAAGAGGAAAAGATATTTTGCTATGTTTACAGCTCTGTCACACTGGGACCAGCTATTCTGATTTGAGGGGCTTGCTATAGGTGGTTTTAGCATACAAGGAATACTGGAGTCCAGCAACTGTCTGAATGCAGTGGTTTTCTGTG
Source organism: Cuculus canorus (assembly GCF_017976375.1). Lineage (NCBI taxonomy): Eukaryota > Metazoa > Chordata > Aves > Cuculiformes > Cuculidae > Cuculus > Cuculus canorus. The sequence continues at coordinate 99,539,156 of NC_071402.1, forward strand.
CTGGGAGAGCACCCAATAACATCCAGCTGGCAGTTCCCCTACCCTGGCCCAACTTGCATTGTCTCCAGTGTGGTTCCACTAAATCAGCCTTTGGGTCAAACCTTCCCAGCCAGACTGGATAGGAGTTTTGTCATGAAGAGTTCTTTACCTGGTGTAGTTAGTGTGGTGCAAAACCAATGCAAGAGTATCACTAACCACTGCCAGTGCTCTTCTCCAGGGAGCTGCCACAGACAGCACATGCGTTCCTCTTTGAACTGCAGTGTTCTTCAGCAACAGATGCTGCCTTTGTTAGAAGTAAAATCCTGTGGCATTACGTACAGCTCACATTATGGTCGTGGTCATTTTGCCTGTATAATTTTTTTTTTGCAGACTCTTCGCAGCCACCAGTGCAGATTCCCAGAGCTAGCCCTGCTTTGGTGCCCACTGTTGGACATTAGCAGACGTGTTTCATTACCTAAGGATTTCCTCCAGCTGGCATGACTTTTCCCAGACTAGCCCCCAGCAGACTCCTAGGTTAAATTCTTTTCCCTTATCAAATACATTAAAAATTGTATTAAGCCCACCCTTCCTTTCTCTTCCATCAAACAGCATGTGGCCACTCACTGAGTCATACAGCCATAGTTTTATCTGCCTGAGCAAAAATCCTGTGAATTAGAGGTTTGCAAACAAACCTGAGCCTTCACCACAGCATAGGTAGGAATGTGGCCCGATAATGGTTGCCCTCCAAAGCATCACATAGGTACATCACATAGGTATTGTATATGCAGCGGCTTCATAGTGTTGTCCCTGCCTCACCACCGTTTTCACTAGATGATGTTATTAATAGCATTGATCTTCTCTGTTTAGCTGCACTTTGAGGTTTGCTGCTGAGAAGGGCTATAAAGGAAAGAGGTGCTGCTGATGGTGATCATAATGGGGCAATTAGGTCTATTTAAAAAAAAACAAAACCCCCTCCATGATCAGAAAAAGATAAGATAGATCCTATTTTAGCAGTATCTCCAAGTCATTTTTGGTGTTGAGACCTGATGTTACTCCTACTGAAGTCCATCAGAATTTGAGGCTAGTTGAGTTGAAGAATACCTGAGTGTTTTGGCCATTCTCTGCATTCAAAAGAAAATGGCACTCAGCAAATACTCCTGTGTGACCCAAGATGCTCCTTTCTTTCTTCCATTCATTGTTTCTTTGCATTATTTTATATGCCCAGCTGCACCTGATCTGGTTTTTTATGAACAGCAGTGCAATGTGGTTCATTTTGGAGGATTCTGGATGATCGCTATGGGCCACATTATTATTTCATAAAGTCAATTAAAGAGCATACATGCACATCCCATTGATTTGATTTAGAACTAACAAAAGCTTCAGTAATGTGCAATTACAAGATACTTAATGACCCCTTTATATTGAATGCAACTTCTGTGGCACCTAATATGCTTTGATGAATTGCTCATTATGTGCAATATCGGAGAAGCTTCTAAAATGATTAATAATTGTATAATTGGTACAGAAATTCAGTCTTATTTGGCTTTTTTTTTTTTTCAAACTCTGAAATCAGTAAGTCACAGAGATTCTGGATGCTCTCTTACTCCCATTTATGCCCCTGTACTCCCATAATTGGGTTTTTTTTTTTGTGAAGCTAATCTGTCACTTTTCCAAAATATGGAGAAACACCTTCTTGCATTATGTGGACAGGTCTGGCCTGATACATGGTTTCTGTTTAAAGTCCAATAGGCTGGTGCCAGCTGCCAGTAGAAACTGCCGGTGCTGGAATGGATCCGTGCACATGGCTTTGGCAGGGCAGGAGGTCCCTAAGTAGCAGCCTCCATTACTGGGCTGAGGGCTTTCCAGCACGAGCAAGACCCACTCCCTGTCTCCTGTTCTTTGCCTGTAAGCTTCTGGAGCTGCCAGCCCTTGGGGCCATCAGGTGGGCTTTAACCTTGCCCTTCTAGCTGTGAGCTGCTTTGAGAGCCTTGCGTCTCAAGTGTTGCCCAGCACTGCAGTTAACTCCCAGTTGTGAGGTACAGCAAACTTTGTGGGATTGGATCAGAAACTATTAGATTAAAAGGGATAAAGGAAGTTTCGCTTGTGTTACATTCAGGGTTTAATAAATACTGCCAGAGATGGCTGGAGGTTCAAAAACAGGCAAACAGAGAATTCCTTTAATATTGTTTTGATTTGGAATCCACTCTTGTCATGCTTCAGGGCATAATTCATGAGTTTTGAATACTGGGGTCTGACAGCACTATTTTGCTGTTGGGTGCTATACTGGAAAGTAAAGTTGATTGCCAGGATCAGCTCGTATTACTGTATTTTTTATAGCGGGGCAAATTTCTGTTGTCTCTAGCAAAGTGGTGCATGCTCTTCCTTATTCTTTCCTGACTGGTACCCTCAAAGCTTCCAGCAGTACCAGCCTTGGGTTTTGGCTGCCTTAGGTAGCATTTGCGTAGTTCTTCTGTCATGTGGAAATTTTGTGTAAAACGTAAAATATGTCTGTTTTGTTTCCCTTACAGATGCTCTTAGGAACGTAAACACGTAATTTTGGTTAAAATGTGGTTTATTTGTCCATTGCCCAGCCCTGCCCTCACATGTGTGTGTATGTGTGTGTCAAATGTGGCTTGCATCATACCGGGACAGATCCTGCAAACTCTGCAGCCCAAACTCCAGCCACTCCAGGCAAGGTTGGCCTCAATGAGGGCTACTGAAAATTCCTTTTGACTCTCTTGATTCTTTGGTGTAACAGTTAAACCAGGTTAAGTGCAACTACCCTCAGACTGGAAGTGAAAATGGCTAAAGTTTAGACCCCAGAGTGCTGGGAGTCACTGCAGCTCTGCTGATTCCTGCGCTAATTCCTAGCAGCCAGGGAATTCATCCCTAAGTGTTTGCAGAGCAAGAGATGCGGGGCTTTCCTGGGGTTGCATATGGGAGAGATGAAAAAAATCCAAACCAGGAGTTTTGGTGTGATAGGATGGGACTAATTTAATCTGGGCACCTAGTCAAAGACGCAGTTAAATTACTGTCACACAGTGCTGTCATCACACTACAGCATGGAACCTTTTCCATTAGCCCTCCGCAGTGCAGCCGCTGTGGGAGATTTTGTGTTATTTGGAGTTGTCAAGCTAAACAAGGCAGAGGGTAGAGCAGGTAGGAAAATGACTCCATGTTAATGACTGTCGTACACAACAATACTATCTATCGTTCCAAGCTGACGCTCATATGGGAGGATCATGTTTTATTAAAACCTGCTACTTATTGTCACTCACTTGCTCCACTGTTCTATTCACTATCTCCAAAAATAGCATGCCTGGTGGTGGTGTCTTATTATGATTAAACAGATAAAAATAAGTTTAAGGTTTAAATGCATGCAGGACACCTGAGGTAATACAAGATCTGACTTCTTTATGGAACATGTGAAGTTATATTTTCCATTGCTTCACAAGTCTTGTTTTGTTTGGTTTTTAATTCAGTAAGCTTTAATATGATCTATAGTTTTGCATGACAGGCTGTCACCTTCAGGAATGTGTAACACTATTTTCTGATTTTTTTCCTTGTCCACGGGACAATGCTTACCTGCTTTGAAAAAAAGAAATTCTGTAAGATAGCTCTGGGGTTTTTTTCAGTTATTTAAGTAATGATTCTATATTGTTTGCTCTATCTTTCATATGTCAGAAAGCAGTGCTGCTTATTTTAGTAGTCAGGAAGTAGATACCCTGATAAAAACTGTAAGATTTCACTCTTGTGTTGGAGTTTATACCAGGAGCTTCGTTTCTTTCCTTGCTGTATATATGTCTATATTTAACCAATTTTCTCTTTAAATAAAATCTGTACATAGAAATAAGGGAAAACATTTTTTTCTTCCTGCATTTCTGCTTCCCCTGCATTAATTTGTGACTTAGAATTCTTCTTCAGTGATGCCAATGTGTGGCATTCCATCTGAAATGAAGGGCATACAAGAGCATGGGAGCCTCGTAGATCAAGATGTGGCATTGCTGGTGGAAAAATTCAAGGGCAGTAATTAGAGACAGCAAAATTTATGTCATACGATGAGGCATTACTACAGGTAGTATTGTGTCAGCATCAAATTCATAGACTCCAGAATTATACTTCCCTGTTTATATGCTGCATAGTGACAGTGTGGTCAGAGCTGTACCTGTGAGAGGAAAGCACAGTTCCCACTCCATGATGCTCGTGAACAATGAGCTGTAGCCAACAGTGGAAATTCAGAGCACTTATGATTTATGTGCACCCTGTGTAATGAAGTTTGTGGAGGGATCCGTGCCCTGGGAGTCGCTGTAGTTGTACTGAAGAAGGAAGACTTGACCTGAGCTAGTGAATTCTGCTGGAAGACAAAAATGATGAGCCAAGGTGAGGCAGTTTTGTTTTCAGAATTGCTACTCTTTTCTGAAGCTTGCTCAAAGGTGGCACCTAGATGTGCAATTTGACCCATGTCAAACGTGGTACAAACGTGGTATCCAAACATGGCACTGCATTGGTTGTGAAGTTACACCCATCTGAAAGATGAAGCATTATTGTCTGGTCTCAGCAGAATCCAGGCATTATTTCACACAGGCTTTTCACACATGTAGCTTGAAAGATGCAGCTGGTATTACTTATACTTTCCATGACAGTCAGATAGAGTCAGTCAGAGCTTTTGTGCCTTTTCAGCAAGACAGCATTATGGCATCTGAACCTCCTGCTTCCGTTATGCTCCATGGTAGAGACAATGGTCCCCAGTGGTCACAGGTGAAGGTGAAGTAACAAGCAAACATTGCTAGTCAGCTGTGGAAAAGTTTGACTTGACCCCAGAGGCCTAGATGTCTTGGGAAGTGCCATGTGGCTCTTATTGATAAGGAAACAAAACCATCCTCAAGAAACTCATCTGACGCTGTCACTATTTATGCAGGAACAGGGACCCATACACATCTAGTGAGTCACAAGGTGTCAACTCTGCATAAAACCTCTCAGTGCCTGTTTGCTTTAACTCTGTCACACCCCTTAAAATTGAGAGTGGAGCAGAGAACCATGAAGCTCACTTGTGAAAGAGAAGTGTGCCGTCAGAAAGGAGTGTGACAGTAAATGCAACCCACAGCTCTGCTACTCAGTCTCCATGTAGAAACCTCTCTGTGCTGCTGGTGAAGTGGACTGAAGTCAGTGGAAAGATGGTCATTGACTTCTGCAGCCTTTGGTGTGTGATGTGTGAAGAGACAGCAGCTTAACGTGGCCAGAAACTGGAACCTTAATGTTCCCACTAACAACAAGAATAAAGGTGGGATATATTTCCAAAATGCCATCATTCCCTCCCAAAACTGTCGACTCAGCTCTTTGTAATTGTGGGTCTGACCCTGACTCTCGGCTCACCTTCCAGTTTTTCAGACTCTTGGAAAACATTCACCTTTGTGAGTGTGAAGTCTTCCCAGATCTTATGTTTGTAGCCCCAAAGAGCTCCCCACTGGTGGAAACCCCCTGCATATGCCTTCACCCCACTCCCTGCACTGCTGGCCTAGTAGTTTCTTTGATCTGAGTGACATCAATATCTGAGCTGGAAGGCACAGCTTTGTCTCATAAGAACGGGTATTTTGCTAAAACAGAAGTCCTCGATGTTACCCATATTAGTAGTCAGATACAAGGAAAGTAGAAGTCTGTAGAAATTTAAATTTTTGCCAGTTGATGGAATTCATATACAAACACCGAATGTTAAAAATATTCCATTTCCTATGAAGCTCGCATCTATATATGGAACCTCCATTTGTTCAGATATATCCGGTTGTCCTGTTTGTGCAGGAACCCAAACTGTTGCATCGGTAAGACACTGATTTTGCCAATTAGTAAAGCAAAAATTTCCATTGCAAGGGCATTTTAAAGTAAAATACAAGAAGAAAAAACTCCTCATTAAACTAAAATGTAGTGCAACAGCTCACCACATCCTGCTACCTCATCATCTGCTGTTTAGCAAAGGAAAGGTTCCTCTTTCAGGCTCTTTAACAGGTAGAGTGGTCACGTGTTTCTTGAATTTCTCAGCATTATTATTCATTTTTACTTTCTGTCAGTGGAAAAGCTGAACATGACAATGGAAAATATCAGTTGAGGGAGGGCATTGTGGGGAACTGTAGGTGTTAGCTATGAAGTGACTGTGACTCCCATCCCCAAAGCCAGCAGAAAAACAGTGGCAAAAAATCTGATGACAAAGGTGTTGTAAATCATTGTACTCTGCTGTTTGATCTGATAGGGATCAACCTGTTGCTTTAAGGGAAGTATTGTGCTATTCTAGGCATTGAAAATTAAACCACTTGCATGTTATTCCAAATCTGCTGCTAAACTGTATGTAGGGCCTCCAGCAAGGCAAGTAATTCTTTGGGTCTCCACTGTCCTGTCTATAAAATCTGTCTTTCTGAGTTCACAGGTTATTTTGTTTTAAAAATGACTGTAAAGCCTTTGCAACCTTTCTTTGAAAAAATGTTGCACTCATTCAAAACACAACTACTCCTGGAACGGTACTACAGACGTGAATGGATGCGTATCCAAGCAGCAATGAATTAAAGACCAGTATTTGCTTTAGGAATGAAACTCAAACCCAGGCAAAAATTCTGCTTGCACTGAATTACTGCTTTTCTGTGGAGCTCACATAATCCTCTTGGAGTAACAGGTTTGTAAGCCAAAACTTGAGCATTCAAGGCAGCAACCAGCTGACTCTCCGCAATTATATAATAAATATTTCACTGGAAAGGTGGGAACTGAGAGAAAAACACCAAGTATTTTCTCTGCATAAATAGTATATCTCACCTCCTGGGGAGTTCTGCACTGGTCCTACAGGAGTGAGTGGAGCCCTGAGGATACTGTGAGAAAGGAGTGTGATGGATGGCAAAGGAGATGGTGAACAGAGAACAGCGTGCTCCTTCACACGACATAGGAATGAAGTTATCAAGAAGCAAATTTAAAATAAAAGTACTTTCTCCATGAGCACAATCTTAAACTGTGGAACCCATTGCTGCAGGAAACCATAAAGGCCAAAGCAAGTTCAGAAGATTATTAGAAAATTCAATGGAAGAAGGGTCATCAAAGTTCACTAGAAACAAGGATGCAGATCTCCTCTCACTCACAAAGCCTTCCAGCAGAGTAAAGATGTACTGAGATAGCATCACTGATGGTCTGCCTGGTTGCCGTGCTCTTTCCCAAAGAATTGCCTACTGCTCTTGTAGTAAATGCAACACTGGTCCAGGCAGACATACAGGAGACTTTACTTTAGTAAAGTACAGGAGAGCTGTGCTTTAGTAACATAGTTTTTGATTTGCTTTGCGGAAAGAAAATCTTGTGTGAACCTGCAACAAGAATATTTGAAGTTTTCTTGCCAAACCAAAATAAAATCAATTTTGGGTCAAACAAAAATTTCCCAAACATTCCATTAGATCCAGAATAAAACATTTCCTACCATGCAACAAAAATGCTGTTAAGTTTAGGAGTCTTAAAGGAAGCAAATTTTCTAGAAAGTTGGAATTAAAAGCTGTAGATGCTAAAGACATTTGAAAGTATTTGGGAAATGTAATCTGTATTTCCATGTTAATTTCCCAAAACTACATCCGACTCCCACCTCCCAACAAGTTTTTCTTCAACATCCGTTTCTCAGATCTGGAGGGAGGGAGAAATGTCTTCGTGGTTTCCCATGAAGACACTAGACTATGCAGTAGGAGGTGGCAGGGAACATCTTCCTAGCTGAACCTAGCGAGCATCACCCAGTGCACCTCATGTGTGCTTGCCACCTGGATTTCCCCTGTTCCCACCCACTGGTGGGTTTTCCTTACAGCCTCAGGTGCCTCAGTGGGCAGCACGGGAAAACCCACTCTCAGCACGCTTCCCCTTTCAGCTCTCATATTTAGTGCTCTCTGATAGGGGTCTGCCTCCACAAGATTGGTTGCTTTGCTGAATCACGTATTGCTTCACACCGGGCCTTATGCTTGCACTCTTTTCCCTCTCTGTAGGTTTTTTCCACTATGTTATTGGGAATTTTTGCATTTACAGCACTGTGGTGTGTAAATGGGGACAAATGGCAGTGAAATAAAGATGTGTCCATGGGCCGCCGTGGATGAAAGAGATGTTTAATGTCTTTTTGGCTATTTTGGCCCCATTTGATTGTTATATTTGGTGGCAGTGGGGATGCTTTGGTTGAGGTTAAGCTCGTGATTCCATACTAATATTGCATAGTGGCTGTTTTTGAACAGCCCTCAGATGTTGTTAGATGAGGACCCCAGACTTGACTGCTGCTCACCAAGGTAGCGAAAGTCCACCTCTGTTAAGAAAGTAATACATAATAAGAATAAAGCCAAAGGTGTAATCTGTATCTTGTTGGAGTCAATAACAAAATTAAGAGTGATTTCAGCTGGGAAAAGATTGGTTTGTCTGCTGAGGTCTGGAGAGAGCATGACCATAGGACCACAGTGGTCTCGTGGGTGAGCCAAGGGCACTTTTCTCCCATCTGAAAGGAAAAATCCCATCGTCTCTAGGGTAAACTGTATGTCCTACAGCACTTGAGTGACAGAGGATTCAGCTGAGTGTGCCTGGTGTGGCTGGAAAGGGCAGCCTCTTGAGTGCCTAAGCTGATCTTGGAGATGGACCTTTGGCTCTTAGACCCTCATGTCATCAAGTTGCTTCCGACATACTTTTACTAAGTGCTTTAGTAGTGGAAAGCATGGGCTGACAGCCTGGAGGATGTGACTTTTGAAAGTTTTACTGAATGAATCAAGCAAAAGTACCTCAGCATGTGCTATAGCATTAGTCTGAAACTCAAGATATCTGAATGCTAATCCTGACTGAGATGGGAAGCTCCTCATTTTTTTTCTCCTCTCTGTTCAAATTTGTGAATTACTGGTGATACTTAGGTTCACATTTTATAGAAAACCTGTGAAGATTAGTTATTTAATGTTTCTAAGCACTGCTTATACATTGACTGAAGATTTCCTTGAGTAGTATCTTAATTTTATTTGATGTAACAGAAACTTTGAGGGAAAGTTAGCAAAAATGTGACACTGTCTGGCCCATAGGAGGAATTATTTTCATGGTTATGCTCAACAGCAAGATACCACTATGTGTTTTTGGTGCATATGCAATGTTGCTTTGAGATGTTTATCTGAGAAACTATCTTTACAGAAGCATCATGCGAAAATCACCCCACAGAAGTGCGCTGTTTGCATTCCAGGCAGAGACTTAGTCCCAAAAGCTGTCTGGAGTCTTGCAGCATGTAAATGGGGTAGCACATCTTGCTGCATTCAGATACATGCAGGGCAGTCTTTGTTTCAGGGGAGGACTTGCTGCTTGAATTTGTTTCTGCTGTTTGGTAATATTAAAGATGAACTCCTCAGCACTCTGAAGAGAAAGAACTGCTTTGTCTTCACGCCTCTTTTCCACACAGCTCTTAGATTGCTGCCATAAATAGGTAGTTACAAATACAACTGATATTTCTTTTCTGAAGTATGGTACGCATATCCATTGGTAGAAGTGGTTTTGGTGGCCAGGATCTGTGACACAAATCCTGACTGATTCATGTGTTGCAATTACTAAACGGGAATGGGTTTTCAGGGGAAAAAAAAAAAAAACAAACCAAAACCAAACAACACCAAAAGAAAACCCCATCTTCTTTCTTCAGGAAGTTGGTTTTAGACAGGCTTGGTCTTTTCCATTAAACACATGAAGTTATCTGGATGGCTGTGAACAGAACCCACAAGGAAAGGAAAATGCGGCTTTTCCGTAGTGCTTCCGTGACATGGGCATGTGTTTCGCACTCACAGTAATGTTGGGGAAATTCAGAAGTGGTGATAGCCTTACTGATGGCATTTTGTCTATCTTCATGCCAATCGGGTGGTGGCAGTTGCTGCAGGGAGGTGGAGTGGAAATAAAAGGGATGTTGTGTTGTCCACTGTAGATGGCCTTTGCCAGGTTCAGTCATTTCCTGTCTATCTGCCAAAAATCACAAGCTGATAAATGGACATAATTGGAGTGTGGGAAACTATTGCTTGATGGTCTGCAGGGGAGGGGGAAGAGAATGAAAGAAGACTGTGAATAAAGAAAACAACACTTTATCAGTGGAGATGAAGTCTGACTGGCTGATGCTGAGATAGCGGACTCTGTTTATTCTTTTCTCTGACTCTTAGGAAGGGGTTTAACTTGCTCATCCTTCCCATCTGTCTGTGCAGATAAGAGCGAAGATTATGCTTCCAGTGTGTGGGTCACCATGAAAAGAGGGTATATATTTACATATACTGGTCTCTTACACCAGCTCCAGGGAATTGGCAAGCATGCAGCAGTTTCTTCTCGTCTTCTTTTTCTTCTTTCCTTTCTTTTTCCCCCTAATATCATCCCATAGTGGAAAAAATCAGCATGTGAAGTCGTATTCTGTCTAGGCATTGCAGCTGCGTATACTCAGGTTCCGTGGCTAGCAGCTCTCTGCCATCAGCACCTATCAAGGCTAACATACTTTCCAAACAGCTCTTTTTATGGCATGGGTAGATTATTCTAAGATTTCCTGTGGTTCACTTTGCTTTACGTTTCCAAGACAGATCCTAGAGCAAATGAAATGTTGTATCTGAAACTGATTTGAAATGTTAAATATGTTTGATGCAATCAAGGATCCAGGATGCTGCTGGTCTTGTGATGTCTGGTTTTACACAGTATTTAGCATGTTTATAACCTTGTTTAATCCTGCTGGTTTGCACTGTGATCAGCCTATACTAGCTATCTTGTGATATTTTCCTTACTGTTCAGAGCTGTACTGAAGCCCTCAAGGAACGGATGCAGGTTTGGAAGGGCTGTGTACTGAAGAGACCAGCCTGCAGCAGAGAGATGCTAATCATTTCCTTTTTTGTTTTTTCTTTGCAGTAAACGAAATTATAAGAAATGACCTTTCCAGTACCAATGTCCATTCATAGCTTTCAATACGAGCCAAGTATGAAGTGCACACACACTTTTGACTTGTCTGGTGTGTCAACTCAAGTAGAGAGATACTGAATAAACTGAAAATGTTGCCTGGTACCACTCTGATCTTCCACCTTACTGAATGTCAGGAACTGAAGATTTACCTCTTGCTTACAAAGAAGTAGCTCCACAGCTTCAACTGATGAAATGGCTTCTTTAAAGAAAATCATCTCAAAAGAAAGAGGAGGGAGTACGCTCCGAGACGGCGCATTTCATGGGACAAAACTAGGAAACTCAGCAAAATCTGAGTGCTTCTTCCCAGTGCTGATCTTTTTGGCATGGCACCGCTGGAATACAGCCCTGGAAGTGCCTTATTTTACCAGGTTGTGGCATCAGGGCATTTTTAATAAGCTTTGAATTTGCTACCGTTAAAAGTGTTGGTAGGTGCAGAAGCTTGCATTCTGGAGAGTGACATTTGGGAAAAAGTGTAGGACTCCGCAGCAAAGTAGGGAGAGCAATCCCTACTCCAGAAAGAAGCGTTTATGAATTCCAGAATTTCTTCAGCTTTTCCTCTGCTGTAATGTACAGCCTGTTGCCTTATTGTCAGTGCATTTCAAAAGCCTCCTGATTTGTCATCATCTCAGCTTTCTTTTGCATATTGTCTTTATTATGTGCTAATGAATCATAGGGTTGTTAGTAGTAGCATGTTAAGATTTTGATTTTAATCTGACTTCAGTCGTAGCACAAGTGAGTTGAATAGCACAAAATAAAAAAGGTTGATGGACAAAAAATTGAAATCTATCTATTACAGGATAGATGAATGTGTATGCATGTACATACATACTAGTATATATGCATATATTTATATATGGCAAATAATATAGATGATTGCCTAGTGAAGGCACTGAATTTAGCAATAATTTCAATTTCTGAGAATGCATTTCAGATTCACAACAAATATTTCAGCTGCTTCTTTTGAAGGTTTGTTGCACCTAAAGCAGGTATGCATTTTCTTTCCTCATGCGGTTAAGCAAGCACTTTAGATAGGCAAGAAGGATGCATACAAGATACATGTTATTTACCAAATGACAAAATATGAGTTATAGTAACTGTAAATACCATTATGGAAGAGTGTAAAATATTTGTTCAGTTATAATGTTATTATTCCGCAGAAGCCTTATAACTCTCTGCTACATGTATGAAAAAGAATATTACCAAAAAACCACAAAGGTTTAATATGCAGCGCTGTATAATGTGTTTTCAGATTAGCTAATGTTTCTGGAGCTACAGGTAGGCAAGTAGTGTAGCCTTTAACATCGTATTTTTTACAATCAATAGCTTATTATATAACTAGCAGCAACTATTATTTTATATAACAAAAAAAAAAATAAAACCACCAAAACTAAAATAAAATAGCATGACTTAAATTAAAAATGTCTAACATTAATATTGTGCCTTAGGAATCTCTGCCCCCTGCTGGAAATACACCTGAACTACGCCTCCGTGCTGGGGTGGCTCCTCAACCCTAACGCAACGAAGTTTGAGCAGATTTCACAAAAAGGTGAAATCAGAAACATTTTAAAACGCTATTCTGTATGATTATAGCTTACTTTCTTTAGAAAAAAAAGAAAGCCATATTTGTCACATTTGCACATTACTGTGAAGACATGAGAATATAATATGGCTGTATGTACATAATTATGTTGTTATTCATTATCATAGTAGTCTGTTATTCCTCATCTGTTTAATCCCAGTTATTTACCCTGTATTTAGCATTGTAGACGTTGCATGAAACATTTCTTATAGACTACCATATGAAAAGTTAAAAAGCTTGACAGTTGTCAGCTTGACTTGTAGCTAGCAAATAGATCGAATAAAGCAAAATGTTTTGCTGGAAGCTAGTCTTAGAGTGGTTCATTTTATGTTATCTTGACAAATCTTCCTTTCTCATTTAAAATAAGCATTTTTACGTTATATACACATATATAAATCTGTACCTCCATCTCTTCTATTGGAAACTGTTTGCATCCTGCTGCATTCTGCTAATATAACCATCTTGGGGTGGAAGTAAATTTTCTTGTCAACAGATTCTTCTTCATTTTCCCCCCTGCATTAAAAGACATGGCTGCCAAGGACTGAAAATTATGTAAGTCCGAGATTTTATTCTCTCAGTATTTCATAAATGTCAACAAAGTGTGCGTGGAGGGATCACTGGTTATGCCAAAGCATTTGTTTATTCATATACATAAATACCTTAGGTGAGGCTTTTACAATACAGAACAGTACACACACACATCCCTCCACATGCTGACATTTCAGCAGTAATTTAGCGAGGTTTTCAACTGTATGGTTTGGATATGTTGCACCTCCTTCATCTTGTTTTTGTTTTCCTCTTCAAACTATTTTGGAAAAAAAACCCACAAAACAACCTGTTACTTTTAAGCCTGGATAATGGAAGATTATGCCTCTCTTGTATATGTATTCATAAAATAAAAAAGAAAGCGGAAATATCTCCCGTATGAAACTGCTATCTTGTTTTTGTACGTGTGTTATGGTTGTTGCTGTCAGTTTACAAAAATGGTTTTCATCAACCCATTTTGAAAACAAAGGAAAAACAAAAAGTCACAGCACTGAACTTTGAGCGTAATCCTTGTAGATGTGTTCAAAAAGAATTTTGCCATGGATGAGTCTGACTATTACAAACAGCCCTCTGGATGAATTTGAATTGGTGAAACAAAGTACCATATTAATCATACAACACAGTACTTGCATCTGTATATATTGATTGGACAACAGTTTCTTTTAGTGTTGCTGGAACTCTCTTTGAAATGCATGGGTTGCTAAGAGTGGTCTTTGGATCTGTGGTCTTCAGTGCAGTAGATACAAGAGACTGGAGGCTTTCATAGCTTTGTGAGAGGAGGGCTGCACACAGACTGGCAGGAGGGGATGGCTTGCCACGAGCTGCGTATGAGCGGTGGATCTGTATGATGTATCTGATCTGTATTATGGGTCCTACTTCCTGAATCCCTCCCTCTGCCCTGCCCCGAAGGAGAAGGGGCAACAGGAGGATGTTGAGTTAGTCAAAGCTGATCTGAACACAGGTCTGAGTTTCTGGTTACTCCATCAGATGGTGCCTTTATATGTACCAACATGCGATACCTGGTGGGGAAATCATCCAGAAACACTGGAAAAACCTGAGCTTCTTTGATTTTTCTAGACCAAAGGCAAGTTATGAAGTATATAAGCACAACGGTATGGGGTCCTCCTTTAGGTAAACATTTAAGCATGTTTCTAAAATTCGCTAAGAAGAAAGAGACACAAATACACACTTTAGCCTTTGTTGAAGAACTTTCTCTGTCTTGGGTTTGTCTCCTTCTGAGTAGAGGGTGACACACCCTGCTCACTGTCACACCTGGCACCCCTTAGGCTGCTATTAAATCTGACGCAATTTAAGAAGAGGCAGATACTCTAAGCCCATTAAAATCCAGATACCGTCCACCTTCCTGTCTGGAGAGTGAAAATAGTGATATTTACTCCTCGTGTGGACTGTGTGAACCATATTGTTGGTGAGGTTCCTGAAAACTCGGTCACAAATTCCCTATGTCCACCAGAGACCATAACATCCTTTTGTACCAAAGTAAGATGTCTGATCACAAACTGAATTCATCCAAGCAACATACATCAGTCATTGTGCTACCTGGCTTTCTTTGAGCTTCCTTTCCTTCTCATCCCCTCCTCAAGGCACAGCAGACCTGAGCAGGGCTGCATTAACCCCATCTTGACCAGACTTTTTTAGGCAAAAGTAACCTTTAGCAAGCTCCTGGATGACTCTTCATTCATAACCAAAGCAGAAGGTGAATCACACACATCCATCTGGTACTGTTTGACTAACTAGCCTTGGTGGAGTCATGCGTTTAAGACTTCCTTTCCAGCTGAAAATGGCAGGTTTGAAGGAGTTAAATTTCCTGGACAGAGCTGTACTGTCTTGAAGCTAAGCTAAGCCTTCCTTCACCATATGTGTAATTTTATTGCATTCATCCCTGTAAATCTATTGAATTTGTCTCAGTAAAAATAAAACAGAATCCCTCTCATCAAGTATATTACAGAGGAGCGTTAAGGTCAATGGCATAAGATCTTGATTTCTGTAGCTCTTTTCTAAACAAATTGTCTAATTTTATGTCATAGTCATCGATTGTACTGCTCATCAACCTAAAGTGAGTCCCATCTTCTCCACCTTTGCACATGCTCATCCAATACTGAGGTCAAGTGCTTGCCTGTTTTAATTTGTCTGTAATGTTTCCTCTTTATCACCAGTTAATGTTTTCTGCTTTGAGTCTCTTTCTGAAAAAAAAAAAAGGCTTTTGATTCTCTTCAGGTAGCCAAATAATTTGTTCAGAGCAGATCAGTTACAGATTCTCATACTGTTGGCTTTAATTACAAGCTGTGCTTGGTTCCAAAACCAGCTTTATTTTGGCCAAAGAGACTGTATTTTTGGACTGTGCAAACTCACAGAGCTTTAACAATTCAAATGTTTGCGTTTTCAGGATTTAAAGCAACTGGTAGTATACCTGGCACTTGCTGTCGCCCATGGGCACATTAGCTTTTGCCATTTAAAGTGAAAAGTTGCTGACTGTAGCACTTTCTTAGCTACTTTCAGGGACAGGCAGCCCACAAGCCACTCTGCAGATGTGGCAAATTAACTTTCAGTCGTTTAAGGAAATACTTTTTTTCTCAGCTTGGGGAAAGAGTTTCCAAAAATGCCGTCAGCATCAGTTTCCAGCACCACTTCTGAATTAGTTTCACACTTGCAGCTCCTGTACTAAGCCTGTTTCCAGCACTGGTGACAGAAGACTTCTGGATCAAAAAAAACCCAGAGCAAACGCTGACAGTGGGTGTTGGTGGCAGAGCTGTCCTAGTCCAGGGCTTACTGTCAGCCCCGTGGGCAGTTCACTGACTTGCCTTCCCTCATCCGTAGCTTCTCTGATGGGAGCAGCCGCTCAGCTGGGCAGTCACGCACTGGAAGGTGACTGTTTAAAGCATCTCCAACTATGCCTCCCCCTGCCCAGCTGGGGTTGCCCTGTATGTGCCACTGGGGCCACCACATGCCCATGATGTTGAAGGTGTTTGTAAGCAAGCCCACGGCACCTGAATTGATCATGAGTTTGCCTCCACTGGCATCACTTTCTTAGCTTCCCCACAGCAGTTTCTGCCAGCTCCATGACCATCTTTCACCCTCAGAATGATCAGGACAGGGATGCGGGGACTCACCAGCTGGAAAGTTGTTTGTGTGCCATCCTGGGAGGTCCCAGGAGAACAGACTCTGCATTTTCAGATGCATTTTTAGGCCCTGCACTGGTGACAAACCTGATTTTGAGGTGTGAAATCTCCAAGATCACCCACAGCAGGAGGCAGGGAGAGGAGATGAAATTCAATGAATTATTGCTCCTGTCAAGCTGGGGTACATTCCAGTGGCACCAGTTTCATGGCAATGAAGTAGAGCAGCAAACTCTGGGCCTCATCAGAAAATATTTCAGTGCTTGTCAGGAATTTTTTAACTGCAAGGTTTGAGGGTTTTTTCGTCTGGTTTGTTTTGGTTTTTAATAGGAAAAATGACATTTCCTCCAATACAAAATCTTTTGCTCTACATACTTTTTTATTTTTTTAATTTTCTACTTACAAAATACAAACCACATATTATTTGGGATCAGATTGATCCAAGCTGCACCTTCATTCCTCCTCATCCCCCTCCAAATCTCTGGGCTGGGCTGCTTTCCCAGACGATGACTCCCCCTCCACCGAAGCAGAGCCGCACAGGCGTCATGCATACTAACTCTGCCTAACTTCTTGAATGGTTTCTTTGCAGGAAACTCCTCATGGATCTTTCCTGACTCCCTGGCCTCCTTCAAGGGCTCCTGCCTGGGCGAAGCTGATCCAGCCCACTGCTCTCATCCTCCTGGCAATCTCTTCGCCTGATTTTTTTTTTATTATAAGCTTGTATATTTTATCCTATAGAAAAGATTGACCCTAGCTGGATGATGACACTAAGTTGAATACGCACCTATTGGCATATTGAATGTTTTCCACAGGCAGCCACTCCTCTGCTTTTTTATCCCATTTGCATAGCTGGGCCACTGGGATGGATTCCACCCAATGATGAGCTCTTTGCAAGGTACCCCACAGCTAGAGACTCAGATGCCAGCTGCACACATAGAGGGAACAAGCGTTCATCACTGCTGATACAGGACTTGTTAGCTCAGGGGACCTCATGAAGGACCTCACCAGCTGAGCACTCCCTATTCCCGCTGCTGGGTGGACTGTTCTGAGGAAGAGGCACTGAGCCTCTTGCTCTAACCCACTGCTACTGTCCTGCCCTTGACAAGGCAGAGGGAGGAGAAGCACCGCATCACACTAACCCGGTTGCTGGCAGGGAAGATCCCGAGCAGCACAGCCCATGAGGCCCTGACTATGCTGCCCCAGCTAGGAGAAAATGTGGGACGAGAACAGCCACAGTTCAGTGCACCCATGGAAACAATCTGTGTGCCAGTGTGCCCCTGGGACAAGCCCCAGGGAGACTGCCTGTCACCATCCTTCTGACAGGTGCTGGTCAGTGTGATTAAAGTGCATTTATGGTGCTTTCACCATCCAGAAGTCTGGGGAGAACAGGAGTGAAGGGGCTCCAGGGCCAAGGCTGCACAGCAGGAGCGATGAGTGGGAGGAAGTGAACTCTGCCTGACTCCCAGGATGAATCTGCGTGGGTGGGTACTTCTTTCTTTAACTTTCCAACTAGATAATGTCATCTGGGCAAAGGAGGTATCAGGGGGACCATTTCCCTATCCTTCCTTGCCTTCAGGAGCAAAACTTTCAGCAGGGAAGTGCCCCTCGGAGTAGGATGCACCAGGTGATTTGGGGGTGCCCTGGTGCAGCTTCTTATGTGACTCCCACTGACCTCAGCCACACAAATGAGAACCTGAGCATCAACATGAAAACGCTGTGTGACAAAGGAGTTTCTGGCTTGGTTTTTCCTGCAGTATGCATTGCTATAGATGCTTTAGAAAGTCAATTTAAAGAGTGATGATCAAGATCAGGAAACTCTTGCTCTCAATTTAGAAAGTCAGTAGTTTCAGAGTTTAATCCATAGAGCACGAGCACACACGTGTATGCAGGAGGGACAGTACCTGGGTACTGCTCTCCTCACAGTGCTACTTGCCCACTGAAACACAGCAGTGAAGCACCTGGCCCATACCAAAGGCCATCTTCATTGCAGATGACCACTTGAGCATCCAGGTGATCATCCAATTACAACGATCATCTTGCTTTGGTGTAAGACAGCAGGCACTGGCAATGCCAATGGTAATGTTCACAGGCACAGGATGCCACTTGATGTCATGCCAACTTGCAGGCAGGGCTGCTACTTTCAGCAGACAACGCTTTGGCATTGCTGCTACTTTCAGCAGACAACGCTTTGGCATTGCTGCCAGCAACCAAGAGGGACAGGAACTGCTGCGTTAACATGATATGTCAGTGGAACAGGTTGCCATGCAGTAAAGAGCACAATAAAAGCTTAGATCTGGTAAAAAAATGTTGGTCTACCCAATCCCTTCTAGAATATATGGGTGTACAAAATGATAAGTAGAGAAGTAAAACTTATTACTAAAAATATAATGGAAAACAATTGCTACATTTGCGGTTTACATGTATGTGGCTTTATAGGCCTAGAGAGTTAAAACAAAGAGTAATAATGTTAAGTAATTTCTTGTATAACATGATTTGTCCTTAAAACATTTTTGTGGTTGAACTATGCACATTCTGGTGACTCAAGTACACTATCTGAGCTCTGAAGCAACGGCCAAGTGCAGTGACAGCACATCACTTATCACTGCTACCTACTGGTCCAGTGGTTGACCTAAAAGCCCAGCATTTCCTTTCTCTGCAGTCCAGGTTGTGAAGTGTAGGATAACGAACACACCATATGCTGTCTGCTGACGCACTTCAGTCCTGATGCAGATTATAGCACAATCTTGCAAACTATCTTTCCCTCCCCCAGCTCTGCTGGATGATGGAAAACACAGAAAAGTCTTTTCTTTCTAGGCATATCTACATCAGCTTAATGTGTCTGAACCACTCTAGTCAAAAGGAAAGACACTGAGGCAGCCTGGCTATGGGGTTTGTGGTTTTACACACTAATGCTTTATCTGAATACTTGCAACTGCCTTGGTTGGGCATCCCCAGCTTGAGGGCACTTCTCAGAACAGCAGAAAGGTACCCATGTTTGCTTCCCAGTGCAGGGGACATCTCCAGCTGCTGGCTCCTGCAGACACACTGCTGAGTGCTGCTGAACTGCTGGAGAACCAGTGTGGTCTCAGCAACAGGCATGGTATTTCGTCAAAATACTTTGAGAATTTTTTATCCAAGAAATCAAGATTTTAGTCTTTTTGGGCCTTTCTTTAACATCCTTGCAAGGACGGAGAGCACATAAAGCCTCTCGTTTACTAAACCCAGGGAGCCTGATCTCCCCTGTGTAAGGCTTCTAATACCTTTGTTTCTAGGATTTTTTTTCTTCACAGCTATGCTTTATAACCATGACCAGGGATGAGTTTAAGTCTCTGTGGTCACACATGTAGTTAATCCAAACCAATACACGGTTGGAAGACCAGTCAGTGCCTGGGGTTTCACTCTCCTCCATCTTCTCCCACCATGGCTGCCTGTAGCTTGGCACACAGACATATTTTGGCAAGGTACAACATCAACAGATTCCCTAGATCACTGGCTGTGCAGTCAGCACACCATGTGTTTTGCATGCATGCCCATGAGCTGCTGAAAGTCCAGCTATACTGGGGCAACCACAAGGAGCAGAAGAAGGTTTGTACTTCAGGGAGTTCTAGGTGCTATGGACCTTGAAAACACACCTGCAGGGATGGCAGTCACAGCATGGTGCTGACCCTTCAAGGGCCTTTTGATCTCCTGGTTTCTTTGTAGCTTACTGAGCATGGTAGCATTATAGGACCAATCCTGTATATAGAAATCTTGCCTACTGGATGCCATTCCTCAGCATTGACCTTCCATATCAGCAGCATTTTTCAGCTCTGAGAACTGACTTGACAACACTCAATGGATTTCAGTTAGTGCTCTTTAATAAATGAAACCACGCATCCCAGCATTGACATGTTCTTCCCGGTAATACAAATTGCCTCTGGAGACAGTATCGGTACTGTTTTTGGCTGATGGGAATTTTCCGATTTTTGTTTTCTGCTGTAAAATTTTGCATCATAATGCCAAATGTTTAGGTACTGTGGGAATTTTTCCTGCAAAACTCTTTTTTTTTCAATTAGCTAAAGAGCTAGCAAAAGAATACTGAACTTTGGAGGAGAGGAAATAAAACAACTCTTTTTTTTCTTGGTATCTCTATTGTTCATGTCCTCTTCTTTCTGCAGGCCACAAATTTTGCCTTGTTAAAAGGAACTGGACTGATTTTGATCTTCTACAGGTATAAATGTAGTTACTCCTGAATTATGCCAGAATAAGTGAGACCAGAATTGGGCTCAAAATTCTGCTTCCCCAAAGCTTTATGATCAAAGTTATGTTGTCCAAGAAACACTGAGGCAGTAAAAGGAATAGATGACAATTGGCTTATTGCAGTCAAAGAAAAGGGTTAGTGCAGTACCTGCTCTACATGCGCTGCAATTCTGCTGCCTCACAGAAGCAAAAAGCTCATGTACCCCAGCTCCATCCTGGCTTTTAGAGAAAGAGAAGTTGTATCACTGTCATCTTAGCTGCTTTCCAGGCTTCATCTGGCTGGGTTGTTGGGCCTGATGGATGCTGATTATCAGTGCTGCAAGGCACATCAGCCACCTGTTCTGACCTGGGGTGTTTGGATGAACTTGTGGGTCTGAGGTCACATCTGCTCCCACTGGCCTCCCAGTCTGTTTCTCCTCCTTCATCAGGTCAGAAACTTATCAGCATGTTACATGGAGCACAGTGATGACCATCCCATAGTTTCCTGCTTCTGGCTTTTGCTGGTTTGATTCCCAGAGAGACAAATCTGAAGGGAGAGACACCATGTCTGCACATCAGCTTGCAGAGGGGGTCTTGCTTCAGATGGTGCAAAGCACTGGGGAGGTATGCAAGTGGGAAAACTAGAAGCGTCCAATGAGAGGCTACTGCAAGGTAGCCAATAGATGAGTGACTGGTGCATCACTCAGCAGACACTGAGTCAGGGAGACCTTAACGTATGGACTGTCGCTCAGCTGCTGGAAACTTTCTCCTGCCAGTGAAGTTCTCTGGACCCTAGAACACTTTCTGCTGCCCAAGTGGGCCAAACTGGTCATATCCCATCCTTTTGTTGTTGCAATACCCCAGACTGCATCCTGGAGGGGACTGAAGAGGGTGAAACGTAAATCTCAGTGCAGAGGCAGTGCTCAAGTGTTGAAAGATTTGAGCAAAAGTAGTTAGTATAAATGCTATTGTGTCTAAGCAGTCTTACAGTATTGCAAGTTCCTAGACCACGTACTACCCAAAGCAGGTGTCCCTGCCACTTGCTCCTGCACACAAAATATCCTTTGGGGTGTGTGCATCTCCTGCCAGAAGGAATTGGGCCATTACTGGCTGCTGCCTTCTCCAGCCATCAAGACTGCTGTGATGGGGAGCCAGGCTCAGCTTGGTCTGATCCTGTGTCCTTCACTACCTTTGTTTCTACTCTGCTAATGTGTGCAGCTTTTGCAACATGAAGCTGGGATGCTACACAACCTAGCAACAACACATATTTACACAGACTCATAGAGTCTCAAAGTTATCCTTGTTGAGGTTTCACTCACAGATAAAATGATAGAAGATTGAAAAATAGAAAGGAACATGCCCCAAAAGATCTTGTTTTATTTTGTTGGGGTTTGTTTGTTGTTTGTTTGGGTTTTTTTCTTGTCATTGCTGTTTGTACTTGAGGTTGGTTTTGCTCCTTATTTTAGGAAGACATTCTTTGCTAGGTTTTATGCGTGTCTTTTTTCAGTTACGCTGTGTAAAAATAGAAGTCAGCACTGACTGTCAATGCATGAAGCAATTATTTTAGAAGGACAGTAGCTACAGTACAATCCTTCCTCTATATGGTTTCCATTGTGATTTTAAATGCCAAAAGGAAGCTTTGGAAGGAATTTTATGTCCAGAGCTTTGGAAAGGGAATGCACCCTTGTTCCCAGATTCAAAAAAAGGGGTGCAATGTTTCAGGGGGGCTACATAATGAGGAAAATGGAAAAGCTAATATTCCAACCTTGGCATGTTTATGCCAAATAGCTGAATGTGAGGTTTTGGTTTAACTCTCCTTTTCTCTTGTGTGGCTGAACTTCACAGATGTTACTGAAGCTTTGAGCAGGGTCTTTGTTCCCGGTGGAACCCATTCTCTGCCAGTGTGATTAAGCATGGTAGATTCATGCCTGCCCTGATGGAAAAGGGCTGTAACCCAAGCCAGAGTTTGCTCAGCTTTCGACATGAACAAAGGCCTCACTGACTGTAGCTTGCTGCAGAGTAACAGCCTCCAAACAAAATGCAGCATCACCGTTTCTTTTAATAGTTCTTTCTCAGCAGAATTTTCAGTATTCTGTTTTTGAACATGGGCACCTTCGTTATCTATAGGGAAGGGAAGGGAAGGGAAGGGAAGGGAAGGGAAGGGAAGGGAAGGGAAGGGAAGGGAAGGGAAGGGAAGGGAAGGGAAGGGAAGGGAAGGGAAGGGAAGGGAAGGGAAGGGAAGGGAAGGGAAGGGAAGGGAAGGGAAGGGAAGGGAAGGGAAGGGAAGGGAAGGGAAGGGAAGGGAAGGGAAGGGAAGGGAAGGGAAGGGAAGGGAAGGGAAGGGAAGGGAAGGGAAGGGAAGGGAAGGGAAGGGAAGGGAAGGGAAGGGAAGGGAAGGGAAGGGAAGGGAAGGGAAGGGAAGGTTTTGGAAGTGCTAAGTTATGCTAACAGTGATAAAGCAGCCTCTGAAAGCAAGGTAGTGTCTGCCACTGCCAAAGAACCATGTTTCATTACTTTGGAACAACATTTTAGGGCTCACACATCTTATTTAAATACCTTTATAGTGACCTTCCCCACTAGCAGTGAGGTAGGGATGTATCTGCCAGCATCTGCCAGCCACTAATGCATATATTTGTTGCTAAATAAGGCAAGTGAGGAACAGCTACTGCAATCAGAAGCACAGAGGTGGTTTTAAATGAGGAAACTGCCAGAAATTGTGATGTGCTGGAATGGGATTTGGCGAGGACACAACAGCTAATGCCTGCACAGACACAAGAAACACAACAGGATCAGTGACTTTGACCACTCAGAGTCTCCTGTGTTGCCTGAAAACTCTCCCCAGAAACATCATCATTGTGAATTGGTCCAGTGAAGACTTAGCCTGAAAACCACAATTTAATGAACCTCCAACCCCATGCTGTGCGAAGGCTCTAAGTCCAGTGCAAGCTGATCCAGGAATGGTGGAGACTAATGGAAAACCTCCCCTGCATGCTGCCAGGTGCAGCTATCAGTCCAACTTGGTTACTGTAACGTGTGAGTTCCGACAAAAACATAGTGAAAAAAGCAACAGCTGACCACAGGCAGATTTCTTCCTAACTGTGTCACTGGTGAACACCGTAATTCCAAGCCAGAGGTGGGAGAATGGGATTGTTTTTACAAGAAACCTGTCAATGAAGAAAAGAAAAATTGGAGGAGAATTTAGCAACTGTCTGAATTTGGCAAATACTTTCAGCTGGAGAAAATAGCTAAAATAGTTCAAACTTGGGGGAGTGAGAGAAGAGAAATTTTGAAAATCCATTATTTGTGCAGCTCCCCTCTGAAGAGCTTATATTATACTGCCCACTACCACCTGGCTTGAGATTTATGTTGCCTAATATTTTCCGTTATAAAAGATTCTTTCAACATTTTTATTTTTTTAGAAGATCTAACACCTCCATTGTTTGCAGCAGGCCCTTATAATTTGGCAGGGACAAAGCCCCTGGGCTCGAGAAGTGCCTTTTCTTTCATCCATGAAATTCCATTCAGGTTTGGCTGGATGAAAAAAAAAAAAACACAAAACCTGTTAAAAATCACCATTTCCCTTCTTTCTCTTATGTGCCCCAAGAAAATATGCTGGCAGGCCGCTAGCATAGAGAGTGAACGTGAACGTTCTCATTAAATTGAGCCCAGGCTGTCACCAAAGCAGCCATCCAGACTCTGCTGGGAATGTCTGGGGGCTTCCATGGCAGCTGCAGCAGCAGCAGCAGACTTGAGAGAGACTGAGCACCACCCTGAGGAGTTTCCCCAGCAGAAGGAGACAGAGAGGGTAAGGAGCTCCTCCTGTCAGAGTTAAAAGATCTGGCAAGCCAGTCTCTGTGCTGTGGGGCTCCTGGCCCTATTTCTTAGACTGGGAAGCATAGAGCCAAACTTTCGCTCAGCCAGCTGTGAAATAGCAATGCTAAGCCACTTGCCTCCTTCTCCTTCGTCTTCTCCTCAGGAACAGCAGACTTATCTTGCTCTCCCCTAAGATAATTAGCCTCGTGGTCCTAATTTCATCAGTCTGTTCTGCAGTGCTGAACAGAGAATGGGTTTGGTGATTGTCAGGGTTTTTTTTTTTTACAGCACTGAGGAGGGGATAGTTGTATTGGAAAAGTTTCTGGCCTGCAGACTGGAATGGGACCAGCGCAGAATGCTGTGCAGGAAGAGATGAGAATGTAGGAGCCAGACTTACTGTGGAGGTAATTTTCAAACAGTGGACAGGAAATAGAAATGTGACCATGTGTACAGAAATGAGCCCAGATAGCTAATAGGAGTGGAATGGGAAATTGGAAAATTTGAACATCTTTGTGCGGGCGACCTGGTGAAGTCCTGGAAGACCATAAGTAGCCAATATAATCCACCCCTGGCAGAGAAGACTGTGTTATGGAAGTCAAGATTGAGTGGAGTACAGTGAGATGCGCACTAAAGCGGAAGGGAACATAGAAATATATCACTTGGTGGTACCCAGTCTAGTTTTCGGCGTCCATGAGTGACAGTGGAAAGGATGGTATAAAGAAGCTCTGCAGCCAGCAAAGTCCTGCCATTAGTGAAAATTCTATTTCAATCCTAAATAGCAAGAAAATGGTTTATGCCACAGGGTATCAAGTTTTATAAGTCTTCCCAAATCTGTTAGCTTTAACTGAAAATTTGATTGACAGTAAAACATCAGGGTACACCACAAAGGAAAAGTTTGCCTGTGCAGATCTCTTCATTGACATAGAGGTGTAGCTGTCAAGTGAATCTAGCTAGACTTCACAAGGGATGTGCTTATCCACAGAAAAGCTGGTAGTACTCATTTAAGAAGTTGGGTTGTTGCCTGTAGACGACAGGAAGAGAAGAACGAAAGGTCACCTTAGCTCTGTCATCCTGCCCCTGCTCTGTTGGCCATGTGTGAAAGGTTCAGTCATGGTCTGACCCTTCGGCCCATGCAGAGATGGAGCTTCAATGCCCTTTTAGAAATAAAACTTCACCCTCACATCTAAATTCAAACAGTTAAATCTGTACGCCTTAGGGAAAGTGGAAGTTCAAAGATGGGTCTTGGGCTTCCAATCTAAAAAGAAAAGGCTGTGTATTTTCCCCTTCTGCTGGATATTAATTGTATTAATTAGCATGATAACTTTTGGAGTACAACTAATAAACCTTACGTTCTATGACTTTGGCCATAAAAACCTTCAAAATATACATCATCAATTCTTGAAGACAGAATATGAGTACCTGAAGACTCTTTCTTTGAATTGCAGGAGTGGGATAACTTGTCAGGAATGAGTAAATTGGAATCAAATACTTTTAGAATTCAGACTAGCTAAAGACAGAATAATCAAAACCATCAAAGCTTGGTGCATAATCATTTGAGACAAGTAGTCTAGCAAATATTGTTCTAATATCATCTTAACCACAAGGGCTGCTAGATGTGTTTCTTGAAGACATCTAAGTTAGCAAAGAATACTCATCATTAATCTTTTATAATGGCTTTTGGGAGCCACAGTTCATTTAAACATTTTACATTTTTATTACTTATGTATGCAGGGCAGCAATTAAAGCTGTCGTGGTCATATAATGAAGACTAATGAAAGCAAGACGAACGCAGGTTTTTATTTTCTGTCAACCTGAATATCCATCTGCTTCTGCCGTCTCCATGCCTCTTCCCCCCCAACACTTTTTTTTCTTTATTTGCTTGAAAACCAGCTCCCTGCTCCCTAGGACTTTAACCAAACACCTTCACAACTGACCAGAATGAACTATGAAAACTGAGTGGTCCTGTCTTTTCTTACACTGAAGAAGCATACTTCTTGGTAATCAAACAAGTACCGTAAAAGGCTCAGTCTTTCTCAATGCAAGTAAATGCGAGTGATGCAATAACATCTTTATGGTATGTTTTCTTGGTCACGGTGAAGTAATAGTTTTGGAGGGGAGACAGGGATTAGTCAACCCACAATTCCTTATTCTGCAATGTAGTTTGACTTGAGAGATCTGTATTTCAGAAAGGTGGTTCTGAAACCATAGGTCCTATTTTCAAATACTTTCTGCTTTGTCCCTTTTTTAATTGAAAAAAGAAAGAAAAAACATTCACTCTATGTTTCATGTGCTTCTGCAGTCATGTTTCTATTTCATCTTCATACATGCTTTCTTGGCAGCTGTGACCAAACCTCAGTTTTGGGAAGTACCTGCTGTCCGTGGTGGCTTTGCCTCACTGGGCTCACTTCTGCTGCCAGCAGATCCTCCATCCTAGCTTGTCTAAGGGAGAGCCCCCTTAGGGATTAGCCTGGCTAGGTATCCTAATGCTAGTTAGTGCTGCAAAGGAGTGGTCAAACATACAGGGCCAATGCTCCCTCACATGTATCTGCAGTAACCTGGGAACCCATGAGGGAAGAGTGCTCATCAGCACTTGGCCAGATGTGGAGGAGCTCACAGCTGCTGCTGGATGGAGCTGTCTGGGGAGTGAGCTGTGACCTGGGTCGCCAGGAGGCATCTACTTCCTGAAGGCATTTGACAGCTTTGGGAACAGTAAAGGACAGAGATAGCTGACCCAGAAGTCTCTTCTTTTGCAATAGCTAGAAACTTTGCTACAGAAAATTGGTTCCCTTTAACTGGAATTATTCTGGGTCAAAAAGGCAATGCAGATGTTTTAAAGTGTTAATCATAAATATCAGCGGAGAGGGAGCTTAATGGCAGAGCTCCCGATGAGTAATGACTTAATGTTTGGCCTCAAATATTTTAGCTGGTAAGATGTTGCATACTTCACTGATATGTACATGGCAGCTCCACAGCTGTCTTAACCATTTCATTTTTGGAGTGACTAGTTGTGATCTCTCCTATGCGTCACAGAAAGAGTGCTATGGAGCAAGGTTTGCACTAAGCACACATTCATCACTCGTCCAGCCACCTAGAGCGGATTTAGTCCTCGCCTTATAAGCTGGTCTGTTTCATCAGATCTCCCCATCACAGCAAGAACCTGGATCTTCTTTCAGCTGAACTTTCTCCTAGCTCTTTGGTATTTCTCCTTTGCCAAACTCTTGTCTCCTGAATGTATTCCACGCATACCAAAGCCTACTTGAAATTTGGCATTGAAACCCTTCCATAATTATTCTTGTGCTGGTATAAATAGAGTTAATATCTTCTTGTTTCAGACATGTTGTTGTCATTATTACTTACCAGCCCAAACTCTAAACACAAAAATCAAATCTGGCAAAAGAAATACAGAGCGAGTCATGGGCCAACTTGATTTGACTTAAAACAGCATTGAAACAGATGAAATACTGTGTTCCATTTGGAAAAACCGCAGCTGTGTCTGTACAGTAACTACTGTGCTCCTCCAAAGGGTTTTTCCCACATGCAAGGCCAAATTCCAGCAAATGTAGCTTGAAGTTAGAAGGTAAAGCTCCCATGAAATTCCTGGATCAATCTGTTTGAAGATAAAAACAGGGTTACTTGATTTGAAGTCAGCCAGAAGCAGTATACATCGCACCAACCATGGGAATTCAGTGTAACATCTCTGCTGATGGCAGTCAAGAACTGAGCAGAAAAACTCCAGTCCACAGGACACCAGCTATAGACAAAGCCTTGCTTCTCAACCATTTCCTCTCTGCCTATAAGCAGATGCAAAGGTCTGTACTCTGCAGAACAGCAATCATTATAATTTGCAATGATTTAATATTAAAATGTCAACACCAAAGTGCAAGGAATTCTATTTCCCCCCCAGTCCCAGCGTGTGGTAGCTATACACAGCTGGCATCTTCCCACAGCCCCAGCATGGTATAGGCCCCTCATACCAAATGAGTGCAAACATGCTGCAGTTACAAACTGGACTCTTTTCTTGTTTACTGGAGAACCTTGTTTGGTGCAAGCATGATGCATAGTGATCTTATCACTAGTCATGTTGTTTAAAAGGTAAGCTAACCTGAAACAAAACTCTCTGAGCAGACCTAACAGAATTGGTAGCTGCATGTGTAACTCAGCAGGGACTTTGGTTGCGTGGTGCTGCCCCTGGAAGCTGAGTCCCCTGGAGCAAGCTCGATTCAGACCTTCTCTCAGTGACACCTGTACAAAATGCTGCCAGGGTGGAGCGAGCACTTCAATGCTATTGTAGTGGAAGCAGCATCTGAATTGTTTGTTACCTTGAATGTGTTATAAGTTTTAAATTCTGATGGTTTGTTTGTGAATGGTGTAGCTAAAATAGCTTGTAGATCCCAAAAATTTACTTTTATTTCTTTATGCTTCACTGCTGAGTTTTGTGTCTCAAAGTAAAGGGGAGAAGCCAGTTTTCTGATGACACTCATGAACTCAACAGGGTGTGCATGGCATGCCTGCATTCCTGAAGCTGAACACTGCACTCCAGCTGTCGTAGACTCAAAAATCAAGGCATATCCTGGAGGCAGCTCCAGTTCTTTTACACAGGAATGATGTAGGGGAGGCAATCGAGGCAGATGTAATTAGTAAAAATCAGAAACTGCAGGGCAGCTTCTCTCTCTCGCTACGTTCTTGCAGGGCTCAGCATAAACAAAGCAGCGTCTCCTGAGCCTTGGACTCCTTACAGCCTAACAGAAAGAAGATCACTACAAGCACCAGGTATTTCTGTTAGTGGGAAGCCTGGTAAATGTTCTTTCCGTGCCAGCAACACCTCCTGTTGGCAGGCTTACTTGGCAGGCTCCAGGCACTGAAGCAAACATACTCTCTGTTTTGTGAGATTCACCAAAGTGGGGCTTATACCCTGCCATGCCTCAGAAGAGGGTTTGAGGAGCCAGCTGTGGCCCTTCAGTGTGAGGGAATGAAGTGGCCAAAACAAATGAAACTGCGTAAAAAAGAGTTGCCCCTTAGTTATGCCAAACAATATGGAAATAATTTCAGGGCAGGTTGTGTTTCACCCTTTTTTTTTTCCATAATCTCACTTATATTTTAAGTCTAGGTTTTGCTTTATATTTATTTTTTTTCACAACTCCACTGAACATTAAAAGAATGAAAGAGTCAGTACTGTGTAAAGAGGGAGAGCAAGACACAGAAAACAGGATGCAAAAAGCCTGGGAGAAGGAGCCAGTCCAAGCTGGACACTCAGTGGTACCCAGAAGGATCACAGGATCATTCAGGCTGGAAGGGACGCTTGGAAGCTGACCATTAGCACTCATCCTTCAAGTAACAGTAAGAGCACTGAGGTTTTGTGCAGTCAACAACATCCTTGGTGTGCCTGGCTTATGCATAGCCAGTTCTTTATATTAAACCCATCTGGTGGTAAATGTTAGCACCACACACACCCAATTTTACCTTCTACTTGTTGCTGCCTCCTCTCCCTTTTAATATGTGAGTAACAGAGGCAATCAAAACCCAGATGACTTGCTTGAGATGGTTTAGCGCAGAAGAAATGTAGGGCCCACACCTGTCGGCTGCTGAGTCTTCACATCGTTAGGCGTTTCTGCTGTGAGCACATCCATGCACTCAGCATCACAGAGACTAGGCAAGCCATGGAATTTCTTCCAGGGGCAGGGGACGAGACTGAGGCAGGTGGTCCCACAGCACAGCATCCCTCCTTCACCTGGCCTTGATGTGACCTGGCACTCCTCTGCCTGACCTGCCCGTTTGCAGCAGCTGCCCAAAGCCAGTGGACGAGAGGACTTGACCCTGCACTGCTACACCCAGAAATGGGTTATTGCTGTGAGACTCTAAACTTTGCATTAGAGTTTGTTTGGGAAGGGTGGGAAATGGCCATACAGAAAAGAAACAGGCAAAAAAAAAAAAACACCCCACCCTAGAAAAATAAACTGCAGACAATATCTCATTGATACAGCGTCTGAGGCTGGCACTGTAATTCAGGCAACATGCAGAGGATAGAGGAAAACCCTGTCCCTCTGAGGAACCTGTTCACCTGTACTGCCCATGCTTCCCCACCTCCAGGCAAGACTGGAGCCAGCAGAGGTGCCTTCAGAATGTCCACAAGGGCATTTTTGCTTCTGCTGCTTTGCCCACTCTCATTATGGTGAGACCGCACTGCCACTCCCGTGCCATTGCCGGCTGATGGCTGCTGCTCAGGGAGGCTTGGGACTGTGCTGAAAGGGCATCCCAGTGTCCAGACCTTATCCAGAGGGCTGGACCAGCAGCCACAGCTGCCCAAGTGCAGCTGTCTGCACAGCCTGCTCCTGTGTCTGTTGAGTCACCCCACTTGCTACTTCTTTCTTCTTGCTTTAGGTAAATCAGGCAATCTGCCCTGCCCTCACAGGACTGCTTGACACCTGCTGAGGAGCCTGGTTCATGCCAGCCATCGGGGGTCTGCGCTTGCTCTCAGGCTGTAGTTGTTGCAGTCAAGAGAATGAGCGAAGCGCACATGAGGAGAAATGCAGCCCTGTATATCTGTCACATAAAACTCAGAGCCCGGAGTCTGGATCTTTATCAATTATTAGCCTGCTACTAAAAGAAGAAAATAGATTTCATAACTGTGTTTCTGTTCCACACACCAGACAGACAGTCTGGCTAAACAATTTACGGGTGTGTTAGTGCGTGTGTATGTGTAAATGCACATATGGTTCAAATCCTATAAAGAAGAGTCCTGCCTCTGTGTGTGTGTGTGTGCATTTAATGTTTTATATGGTACATCATTCCTTTTGTGTGTGTGTCTGTCTGGTTTTTTTGGGCAGCACCAGTTAGATTTCATTTTCTTTTTTTTTTCCTTTTTCTTTTTTTTTCATTTCACATGGGTTGTGGAGCGGAAGCCAAGAGTGTCTGCCAACTTTGAGGTCCCAAAAATAAAAGTTGACACTCTCCTTCTAGAAAGTTATCTCTACAGTGTAGTCATGGTCAGACACACCCACACCCGTCCCTTTCTTGTAACTGAGGCTGAATTTAACAGTATACTTGGCTGCTTTAATATCTGAATTAAAATGCCAAAGATTGAAAGACTTTTTTTTTTTTTTTTTTTTTTAAGAATGCGCAGGACTTAAGTGATCCCAGAACATGGCACTTTCTACTGTAAGTATGCACGAAAGAGTGGACTACTCTCCTCCCTATTGGCTGCTGGGAACTGCACAGCAGAAGCCAAGGGCAAAGGTGGAAGCGGTGGTAGGAGAGTCACCCCATCTCCTTTTCAAGTTAAAATTCCTCTCTTTCCATGTCCACAGTAAATGGGCTGGTACCATTTTCAAATTTCCTTGAATTTTTCATTTTGGATTTTGAGGTTTTGGACTCCCCCTCTTTCCATGCCTTGAGTTTAACTAGAGAAAGTAAGCAAATATTGATTTCACCCCAATGATAAGTGACATGAACAGAATACGAGAAGGGAAAGTTTCTCGGCCGTGAAGACAGTTCACATCCCTCCCTACCAGAACTGCAGGAGGGGGTTGGTAAGAGGACAGGACATGTTGTGCACTCTTAAGTTATACTTGCCCTGTGCAACTTGTTTTCTAAGTCACTTGGCAGAAAAGTAGTTATTCAGTGTTGATGCCCTAGATGTTTCTGAAATGGTGCTTTTAGTAAGAGGTGGCACTAGCCCATGGAAATGCCCGGTTCAGACAGGAAAACAGAAAATGCATGGATAATCTGTTTTCCCTAATCATATCCACTTCAACCTGTACAATACTGAGACAGCAAGTGAGGTTCTTTTAACGATACAGTAAGACATGAATGCAATATGACTATTAGCACTGCTGTTGTGAAGAGCCATGACAAAATCTGTGGAACCCTCATGTTTATTTCTCTCAGTTTAGGCATAGTAGTTTCAGGCTCCCATATCATGAAGACTCTTAGGCTATGCTAGACTGCTGGTTCTGATTTTTCTGTCCATGAGTTCTAGCAATTGTAGCTGATTGGATGTTTTTTAGCTTCCAGAGTTGAACAGTTCTCACTTACAGGAGCTGCACAATGTGGTCAGAAATGTGTTTTGAAACCAGTGGTCAGATGGAAAAGGGCTGATGTGATGACTGAAGAACGTCTTATAGTTTTCACTGTCCAGGTGAGTGTCAGCTGAGTGAAACCATTGGTTATAAAACTCACTGGCAACAGAGATTTATCAGTCTAAATACCTAAGGAGCGTCTTGGATCATTTGCGATGGGTAACTAGTGGAGTTGTTTGTTCATTACTTTTGGTGAAAAGGAGGCGTGTTTAAGCCTTTCAGGACAACAATTAACTCAGCATCTGTTTCAGGATTTTTTTTCCTCAGTGAGCATGTGAGAACAAAGTTCCAGAGCAAAAGGGTGTGTTTTGTTACCCTACAAAGCAATATTTTTGGCACTGTAGGTGCCATCAGAAGATGTACTTTAGCTCTTGTGTCTGTGCCCAGCTTTTGTAAAGGTAACATTAAGTATTTTGGGTTGTTATTACTTACATGTTTTTGCAAACAGACAAGAATTGCATTATGAATTTGTAAAAGTCAAATACCAAGTTAGTCCTGGCAGACTTAGAAACTTGGACAAACTAACTTTCTCCATCATGAGAAGCTTGCATATTTTGTACAAGAATCAGCTTGGATTCAAGGTAGCTCTCTGCCTATTTGCCTACTTTGAAGACTGTGTTAAGCTGATCTACCTGACTTGTAAACTACCAGATTCCACCCATAGATTGCGAAAATCAAGACAGACCTAAGCTGAGATTCATACTGCAATTTGACTATAAACCAAGTGTTGTTTTAGGCATGCATCGAGGCTCTGAGCTGCTGTATGAGAATGTCTTTCATTTTCCCTTCACAACAAACATAGGCTTCTAACAGTGGCTCAGCACGGCACTCAAAACTGTCAAGTCTGGAAGAAATTGTATGAGTAGTAGTTTGAATGCTCGCCTTTACATATGATTGTATAGCCTGTAATGAGTAATAGCTGTTCATCTTTCTCATTTCTTTAATATCTTATCCATCTTTCATAGACATTAAAAAAGTAGCATTTTGGAAGGGGTGTTTCTTCCTCAAAACATGCTTATTTTTAATGGAAGTGGTAAACATGCTGAATTGGTTTGTTCTTTATGGCTGCACTATACAATAAATATAATAATATAAATAAAATAAATATATAAATGCTTATAGAGACCATATGAGTATTTAGAGCATGAAGAACAGCAGACACTGAGCCAAACTTTCAGTCTCTGAGAGGTTTTCTGTGGCATTTTCTGTGAGAGGTGTCCAATAGTGCTTTCATTTGGAGGTATGACCATCTTTATATAGCAATTGATCTATGTATTGATGTGCTTAGAAGGAGTATAGGCACTATATTTGAGTGCTAGCCCGACACCTAAAATGCTTCAACTTGCTCTCCTGCTCTGGGGAATCTCTGGCAGTTTGATTAATCTCTTTCGACTATTTCTGTCCGTCAGATGGCAACTACATGAAATATGTTAACGGCTCTGATTCTGAAAGCCAGCCAGGTTGTTGTCTATCTTCTCACAAAATGTTGAAAAGAGGCCAGTAGGCATTTGAATGTGGCATCTCCATCTCTGAGGTGGATAGCTAGGGTAGATAACCTGGTTGTACTAGAAAACCACAGTAAAATAGAAATCAGTGATCTTACAAACATGAATGTTGTGGAAGGAATCGGTCTAGGCTAGTACTGGAGTGATAGAAAAAGATTTGTACATATAATAGTACCAATAATCTGCAGTACCTCTTAGGTGAAGGCCGGCCTCTTGGACCAGCCATCCGATCCTTGCTTTCACTATGGGCTGGGAGTGATAAATTATGAGTTACACCTTACCCTGAGCAGGAGAGTCCTTGCTTTCAGTACAGTGAATTAGCTTCCCCTTGAGAGCTATATCAGAATGAATTAGGTGGGTTCCTATTTTGTGAGTTGCAATGTTCCCCACTGACTTCAGGAAGCCTTTATCTCAGAAATCAGGCTGGAAGGCCACAATAATCAAAGCAGAGGTATTGCATAGGAAAACACACAATACTTGGAACACAATTTGTTTAAAAGCAATTTGAATAGTGTAATGCTGAACTAATCCTTCATCTCTGCATATTTAGGAGTTTGCTGAGCTACATGCAGGGACCAGCACAAGAAACCATGCTGGTCGGAGGAATGATGCGGTGGAGAACTGCTGTAAGCTGGAGCTGAAGTCTGCCCAACCTGTGCCAGGAGCACCCGCCTGCAAGAATGTGGGAATTCAGTAGATATGGGCTACTATGAGAGCCCAAGAGCTGATACAAAGGGTAGCCAGAGGAAAGCCGACTGCCGTGCACAATAATGTGTTTTATTAAACCTGCAAAACTGAGAAGCTGTCTAAGATACAGACCAATTGCTGGTGTCTCTCTCCTGGCATTTTATCTATTAATAACCATTTACTTACAGAGTGATATAAAATACTCCTGTAATGAAAACTGATCATCACGGAAGGAGAGACCTCTGCTGAGTTGTGATAGCATCTCTTTTAAGAAGGAACTTTCTCTCCAGTTTGCAAATGCAAAGATGCAATCTTTCCAGTGTGAGCACACCATATGACAAGCTGATTTATAGCTGGGATTCCCACTGAATGTTCTTTTTAAGGTGGGCAGGTACTTACCAAAGATGTAGCCTTGTGTTGGCTTCTCATGGCATCTCAGGAAGTGGTTAGTAAATCTGAAATTTTAGATGCACTTTTAACTAATACATGCAATACATGGCTCTGGTGACTGAATGAAGAACAGCGTACATGTGGGAAACTGAAAAATGTGTCACTTCATTGCTAAAATCCAGTGACTGGGAGAAAAGCCACAGTAAATGCTGAAGTCATGCTGAGACAGAGAAAGAGAATGAAATGGAAGGCTCTTAAAAAATGGCAGTACTTAAACAGTTATTTCACAAAGTATATACATATATAAGAACATAGCATGGATGTGTATATGTGTATATACCTTGGTAACAAATCTTTTTCTGTATGGAAAGCCTGCCTTAGAAACTACCAAATATCAGTCTTTTCTGGGGAGTACACCTGGAAAAAGGGAGAAATGCAGCTTTTAAAAATTGACAGAAATTTTGTGCTACTCATCCATCAAAGTTTCTAAGAATGATTGTCCTCTACAATTACTTATTTTAACAATCTGCATCAGGGTGATGTGGAGTAAAAAGGATATTTTTCTTCCCTTTTCATAACTATTTTGCACTTAGATAAATACAAAGCCAGTCTGCAGTTTTAATTCAAAGCTGATAGAAGACGAAATACTAAATAACAATGACTGATGTTTTTTAAAAGTAAATGTACACAGTTCTTTAGATTGCCATTTTTTACTGCTTCTGCATAGTAAGATCCAGCACAGTTTGCATTCACAATCAGAATTACTTTCTAATGAGGTTGAAAGCCATGGCCCCTACAGTTGCTACATGGCCCCTACAGTACCAGGTCATCGGGGCTACATGCTCCTTGTCTCTAACAATGTGGGCTATATGTGTAAGGTACAAGATGGACGTCCCTCCTAGTGACCTGTGTTTTGGTCATATTCAACATATCTTTTCTTTCCAGTTTCAATATTTTAATGAACTTTTGACTCACAGCAACAATCCTCATTAAAAAAAATTAAAAAGAGAAAAAGTAGTAAAGAAATCTAATCTCAGATTATCCCACTCATTCCTGAGTTGTACTTTCAGGAGCTCAGTGGGTGCTTGTTGCTAATCAAATGAATCTGAGTCATAAAATCTCCCACACGCTCTCTTGCAGCATTTTCTTTCTAGCATCCCTAATGTAAACATCAACAAGGGAGCACCTAAGTGACAGCAGGCAGTAAGTGCTGGGAGAGATCATCACAGTGGAACAGCCATAGAAAAACACATTTTTCTGAAGAATTCTAGTTTGGGATTTGATCCTTGTGCCTTTTTGATCAGCACGAATCAAGAGAAGAGGCTCTTAGCTTCATAATGCCTTATGATATTGCACAGAACTTTATGGGAATAAAAAAATCTCGCACATCATCTGTTTATTTGAGTCTGTAATGGACACACGTTAAGGGTATCTGGGAGTTGCTGCATCCTTTCAATGGGTTGCTAAGAATTAACAGGACTAAGTCTTTCAGTTTGTCCTCTGGGGACCCAATATGAATTTTATAAAGGTAGGGAAGGTTGGTTTCTGTTTGTTTCAAGACAGAAAGAAAATCAGAAAATTTAAAGAAAACCTAGATGAGACTTGAAGCTATCTGTTAAATGCAAGTGAAATATCCAGGGCTACTGACCAGAATGAGCCTACTCCCAGCATGGAACCTCTCCAAGGAGTTGCCATAGATCAAGACGCCTGCTGTGGTGGAGGCCACGAGAGTCATGATTCACACAATGAGAATGTGAAGTAAGTTGGTTATTCTTTCAGAATTTCACAATGGCAAAGAATGGGAACCAATACACTGGCCAAGAAAACAGGCAACAATGGGTAAGGTTATAAACATGTAGGGCAGACATATAGGGGGCAGGCAGCCAACAAAGAGGAAGGAAGAAGCTAAAATAAGCTGATGAATGAACAGACAGGAAATATTTTGCAGTGAAAGAGATAACGTGTGACTTAGCATGAAATAAGAGGAAAGAGTTACAAGGTTAAATCTATAAAATAATACAGTGGTTATTCGGAAAAATGGAATAGACAGAACAAAGAAATACAAGAGAGGTGCTGTAAAAGTCCCGGCAAACAGATGGCAGTGGCACCTTGCTCCAGCAAAGACTAGCCAGCCCCTCTTGGACTCTGGCTTATCTTGGGTGACAACCTTGATGCTATATGACTTCTCTCATCTGGCTTCTGGAGTTTCTGGAGTCTTCTGAGCACTTCTTTCCAACCTTTGGTCTAGATACCCTCTTGCCTATACTTTGTATAGGTCATACATACCCTGTGCTCTGTACTGTTTTGTGATTCCAGCAGGGAGGGCTGCTGAGGCTGGTAGATTTGTGTTCAGGCTATGTTCACACAGAGGAGGGCAGAAAGAACTATCCCAGCCTTAGCAAAGTTGAAAGGAGGTAAAAAAAACCCAGATGGGACTCACTGAGGAAAAATACTGAGTTTCAAGTAGACCAGGCTATTTCAACTGCATTAGCAGCACACATCCAAAACCAGTTTCTTATCTCTTCTTGGGCTGGGCAGAATTGATGGCAGCTTTTTGTCTCTAAGCCTCTGGTATGCTTCCAGTCATGTGCTTTCCTCCCCTATAGGTACTATGGGCTGGTTGAACTATCCTGAAGACTGGATTCAGACAGTAATTCATAGAGTAATTCATAGAGAAAAATATCCTGAAAGGCCTGTTTTTACAGGTTAGTGAATAAGGTAATGAATTTCTGTAGTGGAACAGAGCCACAATCCTGGGCAAAATTTTATGTTATAAAGCTGTATTTTTTAGACAACTTAATAGAAGAAACAGCTGGATCGACACAGAACTCCATTGTTTTATCAGAAGTCAATACAGGCAAATATGGGAGAACTTGACTTCCAGATTTGAATAGATTTGAACCCATCAAACCTATAAATGGTTCCACATTGTTCTATGGGGTTTTTTTGATGTGTTGTTTTTGTTTTGGTTTTTTTTTTTGAGAGAGCTCCGAAATATCCTTTTGGGGAGATACCAGAAAATTTCAGTCTGAGAAAACTAGTCATCCATGAAAGAGGAACAGAAGTTATGACACTAAGAAATAGGGGATGATGATGCCCCAGCACAGCTTCCTTATTCAAAATTAGAAATAAGGAAGTGGAAAAGGAAAAATTAATTACTTTGCTTTGCTCAGCACAATACTGTGATTTGAGTGCAGTGCCTGACTTTGCTCTCAGTCACCCTGAGAAATTCAGCGTGATCACAGTGTAAAAGTATACCTGTACAGTTCTCACACATGTTTACATCTCACAAAGCCTTTTGTATGGGACTGGCAGAGTGCTCAGAATTACTCAAAACACAAAGGCAGGTATTGAATTCTTTTGGAGATTACCATTTAAATAGAAGCACCTTTTTCTAGATTCTCTGTCCTAGATTAAAATGAAAACGTGGAATAAAATGTATGTGACTATGGGAGCTTCTTCTAGTCTTGTGCTTTCTGATCACCAAGGGACAGGAGAAATCCTTGGCCTGGCTGCACAGGATCAAGACCTGTGGGGCTTTATGTTCCTGAGGAAGGTGCTGTGTCGTAGGAAGAGTCTGACACCTTTGCCAGCATATCTTAACTGCTGCTGTTATGTACAACTGCCAGACTAAAGTTATCACAGGTATGTCTATCCATGCTGCAATCACACATTCTATTTTTGTGTAGGCAAGCGCTTGGATACCCTCTGTAAATGGTGGCAGTCTTCCAGCTAACAACAGTGTCTGGGGTCTCTACAGTACTACCTGCTTGAGGTGTTTCCTACAACATGCCACTTCTTTATTTACCCTTACTCCTGGCTCTTTCCCTTCAGACAGATCTTGGCAAGCAGCCCCGTGGCCATTTTCTGCACTGAACACATGCCAGAGGAAAACCGCTTGAATAAGGACTGGGACATTTTGACTGAAAGCAAGGTTGTGAGTCTCAATGGATTTTTTTTTTTTTTTAATGTGTTTATTATCACTATTGCTTTTTCTATTTTTGCTGTATGAAATAGTATTCTGTCCTTGACTAGTGCAGTGATTTATTATTCATAAATTTTTCTTAAAAGTCCCTACTTTGGTATGGCAAACATCTAAATTCCCTTCATTAAACTCTTGTTGTTGCTTGAAAACAGTATAGCAAGAAAATGTATGGCAAAAACTTGAATGTATTTGCAGCAATGCTTTCTTATTTGCTTGAGTTTCTAAAAGTTAATTGTTAAAAAACACGGTTTGATTGTAAATGCATTTTCATGATAAGGTGATTTGAAAAAACACTTCACAACTGCCAGGCCAGCTTGGTCAATTCTTGCTTACATCTGGACAGTATTTTGTGTAGTGGAGTGCCAGCTGGAGACCTCTAGATGCTTCTCTGACAGAAGCAGTGCTAAAATAGTTGCAGCATAAGACGAACTATGCCAATCACCCTTACAATTAATAGAAGAGTTGCTGTTTCCATTTTCTTTTTTTCAGATAAAAGCTGTTCTTACAACCTCTGAGCCCACAGCATGCCATTTTTGAAACCTTCATTTTCTTGTTTTTATTTAAAAGATTCAGCTAGCAGACCCCTGGCAACTTCAGCTATGTTTATGGATAGTTATTTGCTTAAGAAATGCTGTCGTTGCTGTGCCCTGTGAAGTGATGATAAACATCCTGAACTTGTACACAGAAAAAGGTCGAAGATCAAATAGATTTCCTCACCAGGGAATTGTCCAGTAAAACACAACAATCCTGTTGTTTGTATGGTAGTACAGGAGTTACAGACTGCAGACAATGATAGCGTGGACTGGATTGAGAGATTTTGAAAGACACATCTAAGATGTTGGATTCTTCAAAGACAAGAAAGTTATTGCCTTGTCGTTGTGGTCCCTGGGTTGAGTCCTTCTCATGATAATGAGGTGAGAGGTAGGTGAAATGAACAGTTGCTGCTGGCCCATGTCAGAAACCGGTGGAACAGTTCAGTTGGGTGACATATGATCTAAATGAGGTTCTCCTCCACCTTGCAGGGTAAGAGCTAGTTGCAGAAAAAAGAAATTTAACCTCTAATGGTGTTATGAAGATAGCAGCGACTATAACCATTAAACAAACCAATGGCAAGTGCTGGGATGTGTCTGTGTGCATTTGCTTCAGCGCTTGTTTCCCTTTTGCTGACTCAATTGCCTCCAGCTAGCTGTTGCTTAGATGGCAGGAACACATAAAGTGACACAAGTGTTCAGGACCGCACTGAGGCATTTGGGGGGAGCGATTAACATTAGTGTCTTCATAAGATTTCCAAATTCCTTTCAGCCAGGAGTTTGCATTTATTTTGGGGATAGAGTCAGCATTGGCTGGACAATTCCATTGTCAAACTAAACGTTAGTCTAAAAAAACATAAACATTACTTAGTCTAACCACTCCGTTGATTGTTGTGTAGCCCACAAAAACTGTGGTATGAGCTGCCCTTGCCTGCATCAGTAAAATTAATTTTTCAAACAAGACAAAAATGTTACTTTCCCTAATAACAAAAAAAAAAAAAAAAACCCTAAGCAAGGATATTTCTGTTTGGGTCTGCTTGATGTTCATGCTTTCTTTTGCTGTTCTCTAATACTAGTTCGTCTGGCATTCTCATTATATCAAGGCACCATCCTACAAATATGAACCAAGTGACAGCTATCACCTTTGGAGCAGAAAATAAAAATTATTACATAATACTATAAGTTGGTGTAATAATTGAATAATGGGGGTGGAAGAGAAATTACAAGGCTAGCAACGGCAGGAAGCAGCTATATAGACTGTGTGTAAAATTTGCAACTTTGCAGTATGTGTTAGGTTTGTTTCTCTAAGATTCAGAAAGACAAAAAAGATTGATGTGTCAGTAGTTCCTGCTGGCCACCTGCTTCACTGTTAAGTTGAAAAGATGAAAGTACATTTCTTTTATACATCAGGGTACATTTTATGCTTTCTGTAACAAAGCATACCATGTTATTTTGCACAATTGCATTTTCTATTTATTTATAAGAACATGAATCTGAGTAGAAGTCATAGATCCTTGAGCACTCTGAGTCTGCTAATTTTGTAACCAACAAATGTGTAGCATGTTGCTTTGCCTTTCCCTTATAAATATTTTCCAGAGGAGTGTTATCTCTTGTCTGGACCATCTTGTGACCATTAACAGGGAATGGAGAAAACAGTGAGTGATGAGTGCCGTGTTTGAATGAAAGCCTGCCAAACCAGTAGTACAGCAACACACAACACTTCTGCTCAGGCTTTAAAGCAAACATCTGGCTAAATAATCCATTTTTCAAGGGTGGGATAGTGGTATAGCCAATAGTTACATGTCATAAAATGACAGAACATATACACAAGTACATATAATATTATTTTCTCTGTGTGTGAGGGAGGTTGAGATGAAGGGAGAAATCAGACTGCCATTTTCTCAGTGAAATCTTACCATACATCAAAATATAATTTTGCTTACATTTGCAGGGAACAGCATTATTTCTTTAAAAAAAAAATAAAAATGTAGGATGTAGGTCCTGGTTCTACTTAAAGCAAGGAGCAGGAAGGAGGGCTGGCCAAGGAAGGCCGGCAGCACTGTGCTCCAGGCAGGTAGTACTTTGCTGCCAATAGCTACAATGACTTCACTGAGTGCATCACAGGGACTGCCAGCTGCAACAACAGGGCAGACAAACCCAAGTACATGTAGCCTGAAGGACACAACTCTGTTCCCCCAACTCGGTGTGCCTCTGAAGCAGAGGAACACACCACAACACACACCTTTTTCATTCAAGGAAAAAAAGAGGAACAATAACACAATCATGCCAGAAAAATGGCCACAGGGAATTGCTACAAAAAAAGCTGAAAATATATTTTCTATGTGAGAAGTCTGATTCATTCTGACACCAGTTACGAATTACAGTTAGATTAGACACTTCTAAATTTACTTGCATGTAGAATTAGGCTTAGACTTAGAGTTAGGGTGATTAGAATTAGGGTTAGGGTCAGACTCAGAATTATGGTTAGAGTTTAGTGTTGAGTTTAGGGTTATGGTGAGGATTAGGGTTAAGTTTAGGGGTAGGGTTAGGTTTAGGATTAGTGATACAGTCATCAGGATTAGGAGTTGGTGTTAGGCTTAGGGTTACAGTCATTAAAGTTAGGGTTAGGTTGAGGGTTAGGATTATTAAGGTTAGGGTTAGAATGGGGGGGCAAGATTAGGCTTACAGACGTGAGCTAATCTGTGACACCAAGATTGGAGGCAGTCTGGGATGCAGGGACGACACATTGATGGAGTTCACAGTCCTGAGGAATATTGGTCAGGAAAAGAGTAAAATCAGACCCTGAAAGGAAACCTCCAGCTCTTCAAGTCAATAGGACCCCCTGGGAAACTGCCTTTAGGGACAAGGGAGAAGAACAGAGCTAGCAGATCTTCAAAGATCCATAGAGTGCAAGAGCTCTCATTCTCCAGGTACAAGAAATCAGGAAATGAAGGCAAGAGACTGGCATGACTGAGTTAAGGCCTGCTGGTCCAACTAAAGGGCAATAAGGAAGCGCACAAGCAGTGGAAGTAGGGACAAGTACCCTGGGAAGAGTATTGGAACACTGCCTAGTTATGGGGTCAGGAAGGCCAGGGTGTGGCTGTAGATGGGTTTGGGAAGGGATGCATAGAATAATGAGGGCTTTTACAGGTATATCAGTCAGAAAAGGAAGGTCAAAGAAAACATGCACCTCTCTCTCCATGAATACAAGTGGCAAACCGTTAACAACAGGCAAGCGGAAGATTGGGATACTTAACAACTTTTTTGTCTCAGTCTTGTCTTCTCTTTCTTCAACTCTCAAGGGATGATGCATGAGACAGGGATTGGGCAAAGCACAGTTCCTCCCACTGTAAGAGAACAGGAGCTTTGTGACCACCTGAGGAACCTGAATATAAGTAAGGACTTGACAAGCTGCATCCCAGAGTCCTCAGGGAATTGGCTGATGTAGTTGCCAAGGCACCCCCCATGGTATTTCAAAATTCATCTCAGTCAGGTGAAGTCCCTGGTGACTGGCAAAAGGAAAGCATTGCACCAAGTTTTAAAATGTGTAGAAAAGAGGACTCTGGGAACTACCAACCTGTCAACCTCACATCTGTGCCTGGGAAGATCATGGAACAGATCATCCTTGAACTTCTGTAAGGCTTTTGACATGGTGCCCCACAACATCCTTCTCTCTGAATTGGAGAGGTATGGATTTGATGGATGGACTGTTCAGTAGATCAGGAATTGGTTGGATGGTTGCATCCAGAGGATACTGGTCACTGGCTTAATGTCCAGATGGGGACTGATGACCAGTGGTGTCCCTCAGGGGTCTGTATTGGGACCAATACTGTTTAATATCTTTGTCAATGACGTAGAGAGTGGGATCAAGTGCACCATCAGCAAGTCTGCAGGTGAAACTAGCAGATGAATGGTGTGATTGACATGCCTGAGGAACAGGATGCC
This sequence comes from Cuculus canorus, assembly GCF_017976375.1. Lineage (NCBI taxonomy): Eukaryota > Metazoa > Chordata > Aves > Cuculiformes > Cuculidae > Cuculus > Cuculus canorus. Next base: position 99,582,471 of record NC_071402.1, read on the forward strand.
ATTCAGAAGGAGTCAGACATGCTTGAGAAGTGGGCCCATGTGAACCTCTTGAGGTTCAACAAGGCCAAGTGCAAGCTCCTGCACCAGTGTCAGGGCAAACCCCAGTATCAATACAGGCTGGGGTATAAAGGTATTGAGAGCAGTCCAGCCAAGAAGGACCTGGGACTACCGGTGGATGAAAAGCTGGACATGAACTGGCAATGTGCATTTACAGCCCAGAAGACCAACAGTATCCTGGGCTGCATCAAAGAAGCGTGGTCAGCAGGTTGAGGGAGGTGATTCTGCCCATCTACTCTGCTCTGATGAGGTCCCTCTTGGAGTACTGCATCCAGCTCTGGAGCCCTCCACACAAGGAAGACATGTACCTGTTCAAGTGGGCCCAGAAAGCCACAAAAATTATCAGAGGGTTGAAACATCTCTGCTGTGAAGAAAGGCTGAGAGAGTTCGAGTTGTTCAGCCTGGAGAAGAGAAGGCTCTGGGAGACCTTACTGCAAAGCTTAGTTACTTAAAGAGGGCTTACAGGAAAGATGGGGACAGACTTTTTAGCAGGGCCAGTTGCAATAGGACAAGGGGCAATGGTTTGAAACTAAAAGAGTGCGGATTTAGACTAGATACAAGGAAGAAATTTTTTACAATGAGGGTGGTGAAACACAGGAACAGGTTGCCCAGAGAGGTAGTAGAAGCCCCATCCCTGGAAACATGCAAGGTCAAATCAGACAGAGCTCTGAGCAAACTGATCCAGTTGAAGCTGTCCCTACTCACTGCAGGGGGGTTGGACTAGATGACCTTTAAAGATACCTTCCAACCCAAACTATTCTATGGTTGCTGCTAGGGATTATGGTTAGTACCATCAGTGTTAGGGTTAGTGTTATGATCACGTTTCAGAATTATGGTTACAGTTAGGATCAGTGTTAGGGGCAGGGTTTATGGTTAGAGTTAGGGTTAGGATTAGCTTTAGTGATAGGGTTAGGATTAGGGTTACAATTAGGCTTAATATTTTAGTCATTAGAGTCAGGGTTAATATTAGTGTTATAGCCATTAAGGTTAGGGTTAGTATTATTACGGTTAGGGTTAGCGTTAGGACTAGGAGTTAGGATTACACTTACTTTTATAGTCATTAAGGTTAGCATTGGGTTTAAGTTTAGAGTCATTAGAGTTAAGGTCAGGGTTTGTTTAAGTTAGGGCTAAGTCTTAGTGTTGAGGGTAGGATTATAGTCAGTAAGGTTAGGGTCTGGCTTAGGGTTAGATTTAGGTGTTAGTGTTAGGGTTTGGGTTATCTGGGTTAGGATGAAGGTTAGGGTTTAGAGTTAGGATTTAGAGTAAGTGTTATAGTCGTTAGGGTTAGAGGTTTCTAGATTTGCTTTCATGTAGGACTGCTGAAGTTTCTTTGCTCCTCTTTCATTACCTTCATTATTTTTGCACTACTGGAATTCTTTAAATGCTAACTTATCTGTCCCTTCTAGATCTCTATGAACTCCTTGTCATCCCCATTGTCATCCCCTCTATTTTTAATGTGGACCATGCAGCCCAGGCTGCATGAGCGATATTTCATTCTTGTATGTTTATATTGAACGAAGAAGTGTCTACTCTACATACAAAGCATGTGGTACCTAATGCTTGCCATCAGAAGACATATTTTTTCAGGATTTGAGAAATCTGCCAAATTTTAACTGCTGTGGTGGCTTAGTCAATTGTTTGTGGTAGCACCTAAGGACTTCTGCATTATGCTCTTTTTGTCTGAGGCACTGCACAAATGTGAAGTAAAAGGAGCTGCCTGTCCAAAAGAATCGAGGAAATCAGTTATACAAAGCACAGAATGGTAAAGCAATCCTCCCACACGCACACCACCCAAGGGGAGTATGAGAATTAAGAGGTGGCTTTCCTGACACCAGGGCTCTACCTGGTGGGTTGTGCTGCAGGGGTGATGATAACAGCCCTTTCAAGAAGAAACTTCTGAACCTCCAGAGGAAAGGAGCAGTGATGCAGGATGTGGATTCAATGCAGTGCTTTTTCTCACATGCCTCCTGTTAATCTCTAATTAATCACAAGCCATTGATTTATTTTCCATCTGTATGGATTGCTATTTATGCATTGCAGAATGTTTTTTTCTTTACCTGTTTCTTTGGAATATTTCTTAAAAATGAAATCTTTGTGGTAGAAATAATGCTTTGTGCAAAAAACAAAGCAAGTGGCTTAGGAGATGAAATGTTTGCCCCTGGGATCTTCCCCCACGCATGTCATCCTCAGAAGGGTTTCTCCTGGCGCTTCAACTGAGAGGCTCTCAATTTCCTGACCAAACACCACATGGAAAATTAAACTTCACAGAAAATATATATAAAATCCAACACCTCTCTGTAACAAGTAATAATGGAATGGCCAGATATTAAGTCGTTAATTCTTACCACAGTTTAATATGCAGTGTTTGACTATCACTATATAATACTGTACAGAACACAATCTTATAATGTGCTGATCAAATTGCAATTTATTTCACTTTTTTTTCTTATCTATTCTGATTCCTCCCTTCCATTTCCTTCTGACAATAAAAGTCTTTTCTCCCTCTTGCTTTCTGTGCAGAAAGCTACATGTTATACAGCCTTCTCCCTGCAACGTGTACAAGATTTCCTTAGCCTTACTGGGACAGGTATCTGGACAAACTTAACTCAAAAAGCACCAACACAGTCTGCCTCAGACCCCTGCCTAGGACAGCCTTCCTACCTGCAGCCTGAACATGGCCCCAGATCTCACTCAGTGGGGAAGAGAGGAATGAGCAAAATAGAAGGAAGTATAAACAAAAAAAAAAATGACTGCTTTGGTTTCTTTTTGCTGTAAAATCTTTTAAATTCTATGAGCTTGTGCAAGTTTACATCTGAAATTCATGCATGCATACATGTATGCATACATATATATATAGATGCATACACATAGATAAACGCAGCTTTTTAGAGGTTGCTGAGTACTGAGTCAATGCCCCCTTCCTCCTTCCCTTTTTTAAAAGTCATGTTTTAGATTAGGAAGCCAACCATGCTGATAAATGACATGCCATTGGACAGCATTTGGTGAATTTTCTGCCACAAGAAGAGGATCAGAGCTGCCTGCTTTTTTGTGCAGGGATACTTTTGGAAAATAAAAGAAAACAAATTTGTTCCTGTAGGGGGGAGGAATGGGGAGCCTGGAGCAGAAAGGCCTCCATGATTCGCATCTGCCAGTGCCACTAGCTCTAGGTGGTTGGCTCCCCATGTGCTGGGGCAAGAGGAGAAGTGAGCCGCCAGCCCCGAGCTCCCAGAAGGAGGTGGCTGCTGCAAGCCCCAATGCCACTGCCCTGCATTTCGCTCTCGCCCAAGACTCTCTCCAGCCTTTTTTCAGCTTTATGTAAACTCTGGGATCCCGCCGTATGAAAGTGCTCTCTGTTTTGCAGTGGAGCTGTGGGTTTTGGATTTTACAGCCCTAAAATTACTTCATGATAATCCAGAGCACACATCACAGCCCAGAAACCACACGGGAGCTGTACTGGTAAAGGAAGCTGAGAGTTGCTGAAGTAGCCAGACTGAAATTTATAACCGTGACCTGGGCCTTGTCAGACCTTTACGACACAGTGTAAAGTGAATTGCTGCTTAGTCACCAATTTGCTTGGCAAGATTGGCTGGATTAGGAAATACATAAAAGGTCAGACAGTAGGAGTTTGTCTAGACATCCTATTTTGGATCATATGCTCTACATGTTTCTGTGGCAACCCCTGCAAAACATTCATATTTTAGCAATATTTTTGAAGTCTCCTTTTCTGTAATGAGCTACCGAAGCTTTTGTGAGCAAAATTAACTTGTTTCTCCACCATCTGTGGCCTGGTGGCTGCCCAGCTACACCCTTTCAGGAAGCAAAGAGGAGCCACCTCAACCGCTCAGCTGTCTGGCTGCCAGAGCGCCAGCACCACTGGCTTCTTCGCGAAGGCAAAGACCATGCCCGCACTGGTGGCCAACAACCCAGGGAGGTGTGTGGTCCTGCCATCACTGAAGGAGCCAAGAGACAAGGACCACAGACTTCCCTGCAGCTGCCAGACCATGCCCTTCGCCAGCCCAAGCTCTGTGCTGACCTTTCCAGCAGCAGAGGGATGGGGGAATGCAGAAGAAATAGGTACTACCGCAGGTTCTCTGCTTGTAAGCAGCACTTTGAGGTCTGTGAATAAAAGAAGCAGCACCATGGCTTGCCACCTGCAACCAAGTCCACTAGGATTTGAGCAGGGCTGCTTGGAAGTTTTAACAAAAACAAATGCAAAAAAACCTGGAAGTATTATAGCAAGAAGAAAACCAGCCAGTCAGGCATAAACAGGCTCCATAGCCAGATTTTTAACTTCCGTGGCATTATTGTTGTTTACTCCCCTACATCCTATCCCCTTGCAAATGAGAAGTGGGAAGAATTTCATATTTAGAGCTCTGGAATTCTTCTTCTCATTTTTTAAACTGAGGGAGGGAGGAAACTCCAGGAGTTTCAATGATGTTAATTGGATTTGGCCAGGTTTTCCAGGTTGAATCAAATAGATGCCAATTTAAACTAAATAGAATGTAGCAAGAAAGATTTTATGAAAACCAAGGGCAGATTTACTTTGTCTACTCAAGTAAAAATTAATGAATAAATAAACACTCCAGACAGCGCTTTTGACCAGGTTCATTAAAGTAAGCACATGCTTTAATTTTATGATTCCCATAATATGATACCTAAAAAAGCTGGCTTTCAAATTCATTTCTAAAAGTGCTGGCATTTATTAGGACTGGGCAGTTTTCTTTCCTTTTCCTTATAATTATCTTCTGGATAAACAGTACTGAGAAAGGGGGTTTGCATCGCTGTCTGCTGACATAGCCAACACCTGGAGCAATGGTGGTGCTAATTCAGTGGTGCAGCAGACATTCCTCTGAGAGTATCATGAACCTTCTTTGGTCAGTCCTCTTCCTCACCCACCTCCAAGCCCTTTGGAAAAGCCAATATCATTATCCCCACTCTGCAGCTGAGGAACAGCTGGAGGAAAGCAGGGCTTAGAGAAATAAGCAGGTGGTTTTGAGAAGGTGTGGGCTATTTGCAGCTTCCCTGACACTCTTGTGGTAAGAGTGCCGTTTCTGTCACCAGTGACTTTTCATATGTGTGTTGAGAATGTCTGTAATTAGTTTACTTTGTAAACTTAACTGCAAAACACTTTACTGAGTTATAGCTGGGGTAGACTGAGTTGCTGATCCGAGCAGTAATTTCAAAGTAAGAGCAAAGAATAATAGCTGCTGTGCCGATACCCTTTGAATTTGAAACCTAATGCTCCAGCACTTCCCAGGCAAAGTCAGTCAACACGCATTCGTTGTTTCTGGCACAGGCAGAGGGACTGCACATGAATTTGGGGAGTGTAGCCACACCCCCAGGGCTGAGAGTGTGTGTACTGATGTATGTACTTGCATGTATTTTATTCTGCACTCTAAAATAACCTCAGGCAGGTGCATATTTCATGGCCTACCTGTTCAACGTGGCTCCCAGCTGACAGCCTGTGAGTCAAAAACAACGTGAAACTGAAAGGCACAGTGAAAGGAAAGTTCCAGGTTTGACCAAGCAAACACTTCACTGCTTCTAAATTATTTTCAGCCAGCTCCCTTTGGTCATACTTCCTTGGTGATTTGCCTATAAAATGAGCTTCTATTTAATGTTTTGAAATCTGTGTTTATAAGAAGGCTATAGAACCACATCAGATATTTCTACATTCCAGCACAAATCTGTTATCTATTATTATTATGATGATGATGATGATGATGCAAACAGCCCTGTTTAGGCAAAGAAGCATTGCCACACAATTTGCCAAATGAGTAACAGTTCTCTGCCCTAAGGAGCTTAGAGTCTAAAGGCAATTTTGGCAAGAGTTTCAAAGGTGTTGTATACCCACAGTTTACAGTGACTTCAATAAGAACCTTTAAGTACAATGACAACTTTGAAAATCATGCCAAATATAAACAATTACTTTTTTCCCCCTCTTCTTTGATATCTGGAAGTCACTCATAACTTTTTAATTACAAACATATTATCAAGAATTACTGTTTGACTTTCTTAGTACCATCTTTCCCTTTCAGGACTGATCTTCATTTGGTTGACAGACTCTTCTGCAACATAAGAGGAGCCTGATTGTTCTCCTAAAGACAGCTAACCACCACCAGGGAACATCCTACTAAATGTAGAAGCTATTGGGGTGAATGACATTCCTATTTTTATAGATAAATATAACCAGAAAATTGCCTGTTACTTGTAAATGGTATGTTGAGGGAACAGATTTCACTAATGATTACAAATATAAGGGGCAAGTATGTGGCATATTTTAGATCTCTGATAATATGTAGATGCCTCAAGGCACAGGAAGGGAGGTTTTCATAGGTGCTTGTGCATAACAGTGAGGATATTTAAAGTAGTTTTTAAAAATAGGCTTCCTGGAAAGCTAATATCTCCAAAATGCTAGGGCAATAGAATCTGTAGCAAAATGTATCATCACATTTGAAATCAAGCAAGTGGCACACATCTTATGGTGTTTTCTACTATTCATAAAGCTAGCTGGATGTGGGATACACAATGCTTATTGAGGATGACCTCTGATCTCACCTTACTCCCTAATAAATATTGCAAAGCAGTGTATATTTCTAAAGCGAGGTAAAGGGAATTAGCAGATTATGCCTAGATTAGGAGGAAAGTTTTTTTAATTTTTCAGGGGACTTGGATGATGTTACTACCACTCTGCTCTAGGACTCCATAGTCGTCTCTCATTTACTTTGAAACTAGGATATGAAATATAAGAATTTTTATGAAGTAGAAAAGAAAGTAAAAAGATAAGCCTGTTGATGTGATATAGGTACTAAGGAGAATGGGGAAGCAGTGCACAATATGTGAAAGTCTTGAAAATTAAGAAGACAATTAGTTCTATGTACACAGGAGGAAAAGGTAATTTTGATCACACACGGCTCTTACTTAATGCATTTCTCTTGCAGATCTCAAAGTACCTTAGGGAATCAGTGATTACCACTACCTGATTTATAAATGGGGAAACTGAGGAACAGATAGGGAACTTCACATGCTCAAGGCTGCCCAGTATACTAGCTAGAAATAGCACCAATACCCTGCTGCTGCCATGCTGCATCCATTAAACCATACTCACTACAAATGCTGATTCATGTGAAATCCATGCAAAAGCATTGTTGAATTGCCACCAGTACTGGCATGCAAACTACATGTCTTAAAATATGCTGTGAAAATGGCCTGTTGCCTCTGATGTCAACATCCTCACTCAAACCTGCCATGAGACTCAAAAAGGTAACAGGCTCTTCTGATGACCTGCTCAGCTCTTCCTCCTTTGCAGGTGAGCAGAGGCAAAGCCCTTTCCAAACTTCCCACCCAGCTTGTCCTAGAGAGCTTCTGTTCCCCTTCAGGAAAACTTCTGGATCATCCTCCTGTGCATTTTCTCTGTGCGTGGGATCCTGCCACAGCTACATTCTTTGGTAATCTCCTCTTCATCTTTGCGTTGTCCGCATACATGCATTAGTAACAATAATTGTAAGTTAAGTAACTGTAAGATAAGTATTATCTTATTTTGACAACAGTTTTCTAGAAGATAAAATAAGAATTCTGCTGCTTTTCTGAGGTTGCTTGTCTCCCTTGCCGAGTCCTCACCTCTTTCTCTTCTCCTTTCTTGTGTCTTTTCCAGTGTCTCTTTTCCTTCCAAGTAGTTTTCCTTCTTGGTGAATATTGTACGCTATTAGCACTTTTTCTTCTTATTTCCCTCTGCCTTTTTCCGCCTCCCACATTTTGTTTCTGTTCATGACCGCCATCCTTCTTCTTCTGTGCCTCTTTCCCACATTCCTCCTTTTCTATCTGGTTTGTCCCACTCTTCTCAGACAGAAATGGATCAATTGTGTTGGGAGATTTGGGGAGTTTCAAAGCAAGAGCATGAGCAACAGTTGGTCAGACAAAGCAAAGTATCTGTATTCAGTGGTTTCTCAGCCATTTTTCATGTACCTTCTGCTTGGTCTGAGCATATGGAAGAAGACGCAGCTGCCACATCTGCTGGAGAGGTGCTCTGTAATCATAACAGATGAAGAGGTGATGCAGCTGTCCAAAGACTAGAGTGCCCATAGCTTTTCATTCTGTTTGCACAGCTGGAGCTCACCTCCACTTTCCTTAGACATTTAGAAAAAGGTTTTGGGCATGAACTAGGGCAGGGCTAACTCATTAAATATTTGCAAAACCCCTCAAATCAGACCAGTTATGTGGCTAAACTAGAAGAATAGCAAGGTCAGCAATGTTATTTAATACAGTGAAACAGATAAACTCATACAAAATTGCCTGTGTTTAAAACACAGCTTTAGCGATGGTCTTCTGAGTACTTAGGATACTGCCCGGTCAGTATCACAAAAATAGCATTTAATGAAAAATATTACGTGCAGAGAAGACATTTGTGTGTTTAATTGGCCAGTCTGATTCAAAGGTATTAAGAAGAAAATTTGTACAATTGCCTGCCTTCATACCCAGTTGTGAAGGGTATGCAGCAGGGTGGGTGTGACCCAGTGTGAATGTTGTATAGGAGAATGATTACACCAGCACTGGAAACAGCATTCAAGGAATATAAACATCTCAAATTGTGCTTATTTTGCAGACAGAGCTGATACGAACAGAGGATTCACCTGCTCCCCAGGACTGATGCCATGAGTCTTGAGGCTTACTCCCTGCCCAGCCTGCCCCTCTGCCTGCAGAAGTGGCCACCACAGGAAGGATGGGGAGGCAGACAGTCCTTCCTATGCCACCAGCCTTTCAAACACTGTTCCATGCAGATGCGGTCTCAGTGGGGACAGATGCCTAAATTGTCTGGGGTTCTGCCTACTCTGACTTCTATCATCACTACTGCCAGTGGAAACATTGTAGACCAAAAAAAATGCTTCATGTAAATGGACTCTTGTTTAAAAGCTTAGTGCTTTCAGCTGTTTCTGACTGAAGCCTGTCAAGGTGTAGGAAGGAAGCTCTAATGGTTTACTGGGAGCTGGGAAACACCAACTTCCATGAAATATCTGTGGCCAGACTTAAATATTCTTAGAGGTTTTTTTTTTAACTGTTTCAGTAAGTAAGAAATCTCAAGTGGTTGTTTGGAGGATAAGTAAATAAAGTGTTAGTAATTTAATATCAGCTATGTACTTGGCCTCATAATTTCTCTGTCAGTTCTTCATCAAGCCACAGAAACCAAACTTTAATTATTGCCTGTTCCTCAAAACAACACAATTGCTTTTGCAGTTCTCTCCTTGACAAGCTGCCAACAGTGCGTTATCATATAAGCAGGTTCTTTTTAAAAGCTGTGTATCATCACAAGCTAGTTTCTAGTAAGAAATAGTGTAGCTCTTTCTCTACAGAAACAGTAGTTAGCTATGAGGTAGATGATATATTTCTAGATGATGATTGCAGAGTTTGGATGGTGATGTAAGGGCTGCAGTGAAGGCAGTAACTTTCTGAGAATGCCTGCCCAGTATTCCTCATCACTGAAGAATGGCTAAATAGTCCATAAATTGCAGACTGATCAGCTGGGGGAGAATTCAGCTCCAAATTATCTCCCACAAACACACATACTGGAATGAGACATCTAACCGAGTTACTATGATGTTTGGGCTATCTTCCAGCCCACCCCCAACCCATTTTTTTTACATTCTGTTCTTGAATAAAAATGCTTACTGTTTTTCTTCTCCTTCTCGACTTTTCCGATTTACATTCTCCCCCCTAACAATTTTTTCAATGGATCTGCCTGCTATCTATACTGAGTAACTAAACAGATCCCTTCACAAAAGGCTTCATAAGGGAAACTGCCCATTCTGACTGGTGAGGTGAAACTTTGGTCTTCAAAACCTTGTTCAAGCCAATAATCCATCTGTCCCCTGACACACATACAGATTTAGTATCTGCTTCCTATTAATATCCTGCTAAGTTGTAAGGCATCTGGACTGCTGCTTCTGCTGATACACTGTCATAGATTTAAGCTATCTGTAACACACTCAGAGGTTGCTTCTGCAGATAACCTCAGTGCAGTAGAAACATACTTTTATACAGCTTTCTTTCTTATAAAATTGTTCCACCAGTGCAATTATAGAGAGCACTTCAGGTCTGCTGGATTTAGGTGTTACAAATCAAGGTAATTTTTCTCTTACAATTAGACAGAATATCCCTTTTCAGAGTTGTGTTACTTTCAGTACTTAAAAAAACCCAAAACAACAAACTGAGCAGTTAATTGCTGCTTTCAGGAGAAAAGAATTTTGCTTGCATTTATATCTGAAACCTTTCCAATTAAGGTTTCTACTTAACAGTTAATCCCATTCATAATTAAGCTCAACAAAACCCTGGTGTATCTTTCTGAGTCACTACACCACCAAAGTCATAGATTGGGAAGGATCCAAAAGGTGAAAGTAAGTGGCTATGCTGTGGTTAATCACAGATAAATGCAACACAAAGAAAGGAGTGAGTGTGTGGACAAGTTGTCTTTGGACTAGTGGATATCCCACTAGCACACTTTGTCAGTCAGACACTGGGGAGCTACCTGTTACCATCAATTCCCTGCTGCTGGACTCAAAACCAGGCAGATCAAAGTCAAATTGCCGATTCCAAGAATAGCCTTGCAGACCACAGAGGCTTGCACATCACAGAGGACAGGGTTGCCCCCACCTCAGACACCAAAGTAGTCATTTCAGGCTCCCCAGTTCAGTACCCAGTTCAGTAGTGAATCATATTGGGCAGTTTATCCTCTTTAGGAATGTCTCTGCAATTGGATAAGTACACAGCCTAAACTGATGAACTAAACCATGGTGCCTAATATTTAGTCAGTTAAAATAAATGATCCAAATTCTGCTTCAGTCTGGAACATTTCTTTTTTAAACAGGCTTAGGAGACTAAAGCAATGTTGTAGTGGTAGAAGACTTATATCCAGCCATATGTATTACCAAGACAAGAGCAAAGAAGGTAGTTGCTGCTGTCTCTGCATCCTCTGAAATCTCTCCATCTGTGTAATTATTCTGCCACTGTTGGAATATGTCAACATATGTTAACTAGTGAATCTTAGAAAGTTCAGTTATATTAATAATTTCATGTATACATACCCAGGCCTGAAGCATTGTGCTGGATTGTTCACCTCACCTATATTTGGCATTTGCGTAACTGACACGAATTGATTAAGAAGCAGCATGAAATGACACTGGCTTCTTCAAGCACCAATTTAATACCGATTTCCAGTAATGGAAATGTGTGGACAGTTGGGATGGAGCAAAACATTTTTGTTTTGCTGTTGTTTAAAAAGAAATTTACAAGACAAGGATCATTTTAGTATGCAGCTTTAGCTGGCTTGCAGGTGTAAGGTGCACTGAATGGAGACTGTGCCACCATATCTCCTAACTCTAAGTAGCTTTGTTTATGTGAGCTGCTAATTTCCATTTGCAGGATCAAGCTCTTCATCAGTCTCCCAGTCATTTTGCTCAGGTTTTCACAAGTCAGTAGGCGCATTTTATTTTAGAAGAGGAAAATACTTGTAATGGTAAGTGCAAAAAATTACTTGGAGGGTAAGTCCTGTTGGTTTACCACCTGGAATGGCCTTGGCTCATTTGTATATACTCATTTGAGTATAATTTATCTTGATATTTGGCTTTCCACAGAAATTATCTGCTTTGTTTCATGGGTTTATCTGTGGTTTTGAATGAGTGAAGGAGCAAGAGTTAAAAAAAAAATGCTTGAGGTAGAGAAGGAGACAGGGCCATATGCTGTTACAATTTTCTTTTTGCCAGATGTCTGCATTCAGAGATAATTTTTTAACAGAATTCCTGTATTTTCTTGAAAAATACTATGTAGTTTCATGTAGTTCTATGAGATTCTTTACACTAAAGTATTCCAAAGTGATTTCACCTAAGAATTCACTGGTTATATATACTTTTAATGAAATGGGACAACAGAAGTGGCCACTGATTTATGGTAGATTAGTTTTGAGTCCTAATTGTGACACAGTTAAGTGGGAAATATTTCAGGAAGAGCTGAGTTAGGTTTTCAAGACACTCTGAAAGCATAATTTCTGGTATTGCTACCTCACAGATTTTCACTAACAACCTGGTGAGCCTGACTAGGGTGGCACAGTAGTGTGAAGAGAGGAGGCATTCTTGTCTCATTTCTCTTAAATCAAGTGGTAACGTGGGAGGGACTTCAAGTTATCATCACCAAGGCATAGTTTGCTGGAAAAACATTTTTATTCATGATCTAAACTTAGAGCCAAAATTAAAAACTTCTGAAGTAAAGAACAAAAAAATCCTTTGAGAGTCTATCAAATGTTTTCTTGGAACCAAGACTGTGAATTAGGCTTCTATTTTGTTCCGCTGAAGGTAATGAATAATATTTAATAACCTCCTTATGTTATTACTGGCCTCTCTCTGAAGGGGTTACCCTGACTGGCCAGTGTGCATAATGGATGTCAGAAAAGGTGCTAGGCTATTTGTATATAACTTGTCAAAGATTTTACCATCCTCATTCCAGAGTGATATGGGTCTTTACGAAGTGTATGGTTTTACAGCTTCTTTGGAAAAATAATCATTCTTGCTGCATTTAGGACGGATAGGAGAAATAATTTGGAAAGCTGTCTATGAGGTGCACACAGTGCATAAGCCCTTCCTTTAACTGGCATGGAAGTCTAATCTGGATAGATTTCCCCTAATTAAGATGGGATCCCATGTCAGAAGGGTTGGCCACTGCCCACCATCAGGGCAGGAAAGCCTCAGTCCTTTCTTCAGCATTTCCTTTCATCTCCTGTCACCGTGTGCTATATCCACTGACCATCAGTTGTTCAGGAGCCAGGGTAGAGCCATGGTTGTACAGAAGAGCATTAGCTAAGTGTTCAGTCTCAAACAGCTGAAAGTCACTCACTCAGGAGCTGTGCAACCAAAACTGTCAAAGGTCTCTCTTTCCAAAGTTATAAATAAAACCAATGTCAAGTACCCCACCTCTGCTATTGAAATTATTGCCTGTAGCGTAAACAAATGGCAATGTAAATCACTAAGCAAATATCAGCTATCCTTCTTCTGAATTTTTTTTATTTACTGCAAACTGAATAAAAGCTGTTCAAGTTAAAACAAATTGTTGTGATGATTAGCTGGCATATCCCACATTTTTCTTCTTTCATCCATTTTCTGCAAGTGAGAAAATGCATAGATTCTTTGGATAGTCCGAATGGTATATCTTGTCTCACTGTGAGGTTTCTGGGCAGCACATGTGAGAATACGGACCATTCCTGTTCCTTTGAGCACTTTCATGCTTTGAATTAAGGCCATTTTCAGGGTTTTTTTAATCAAAAAGTGCTGAAAAGTGATAGCAAACTGTAATTGTTTTGCCCCTTTTTGGACAGGACTTATTGCTGCACTGGGGCCTGCTGATCTGTCATCATATCCCACAAAATTTTATTTTTCTTCTAAATCCTCTAGAAGAGGATTCTCTGCATTTCACCATGTTATGTTTTACTTAGGCTGACATAAGAACATCTACTGTTTCAGCTTCCCAGGTTTTGTGGCCGACCCCTTCACTACAAGAGAAGGAAGCATTGTTTCAAGCCTCTCTCTTGTCAGTGTCTCTAAGTATTCCCTTCCAAGAGTCACCCAGCCTTGTAGCTATCAGAGGAATTTGTCTGGGTTCACTTTTTTTTTTGTCCTTTTTATTCTAGGCAGAATTGACATGAGAATTTTCTAGTTTTGTTTAGCAGCTGCAGCTCTACAGAGCTGTCCTCACCACCCCACTGGCAGGAGTTCACTCAGATGCCACAAGGTCTGAAGCCAAAGCCACCAAAGCTTCTCCTTTCTGCAAAAAGTTCTCTTGACTGATTGGGTCAGGAAGAGGCAGTGAGAGCTAAGCACATTCCCAGCGAGTGTTAAGGATCTTGTAGTTATAATATATAAACCCTTAGAGGTGCAGCTATCCATGTATCTCACAAAGCACATATACAAGTACAGTGTTGTTCCAAATATCACTGGTGACCACACAGAAAGCTCTAGTTGAGCCTAGGACTTTACATAAGGTTTAATAACTGGCATTTTTATGCCCTACTAGGTAGAATGGGCACCTGATAAGAAAATAGCACTGTGGGTTTTTTATCTAGGAGAGAAAAGCCTTTTCCATAGATTTTTGCTCAGTGCTTGCTGGCCATATAGCTGAAGCCACCTGCACTTGGCTGGCAGCTCCCTTGACTCACCCATCCCCAGTGCCACTTTCACTGCTATGTCACCCCTAGATTCCCTCCACTGCCCTACCACAGCCTACGTGCTGCAGCTGAAGGGGAGCTGAGAGGTCCTTCCTGAACCTGTAAACCCTTCTTTGATCTTGACATCTCCTCATGTGGGGTGACTCCACCAACCTCCTTGCCATGCGCCTCCTTCATGCTGCTCTCCTCCTCTGCCAGCCTCCTCCACCTCCATGGGCAAAGGAGAAAGGGAAAATAAGAGGGTTTGAATGAACTAACACATAAGAAACTTCCTTCTGGCAGTACATCAGATCTTTCTTGAAAGCTTTGAAGAGCTTCCTGAAAATACAAGCACTAAAACACATGATCAAACTGACATAAATCACTCAGGTTGGGTTATCGAGCCTACATCTTTCCCTCAGCCAATCTATTTCCCTACAGACATTTTAAATTAGAGCAGGGACAGCAAAGTGTTTTTTGGAAGTCATTTGCTGCCGGCTGCCACTTTTAGCTGCCAGATTGGGCTGAGCTGAGGCTAAACCATGACACCAAGACAGTATAACTCCTCTGCTGTGATATGACTAATTATACAGATGTTTCTTCTCATCCATGCTTATTCAGTGCAGAAAAGGGCTCCATGCTGTAGCAATAAGGGTTTATATTTCTTGCCACAGGAGGACGTGCGGGGGTCATTGGTGTATGGATCCCTTCTAAGACTTCTAAGCCTTCTAAGGCCAGAGGTACCTTTCCTGTGAAGTGAGAGCAGTGGCATAAATTCCTTGTGTTAAATAAGACTTTGATTCTTGCAGCTATAAAATTGCACTTCAGTTTATGGAAGAGAGAATATCAGGATTTGTTGGTATTATGGTAGTGCTCAGAAGCCTCTCTGGAGAGATGGTGCTCATACGCACATCCCAAGAAAGAAAGACCATTCCTTAGCTATGAAGCTTAGATTGTTAGCAACTGAGAAGGTAAAACAGGAGATCAAAACAGAAAAAAAAAGAGGCAAAGACTAGAAAATGGA
This sequence comes from Cuculus canorus, assembly GCF_017976375.1. Lineage (NCBI taxonomy): Eukaryota > Metazoa > Chordata > Aves > Cuculiformes > Cuculidae > Cuculus > Cuculus canorus. Next base: position 99,597,731 of record NC_071402.1, read on the forward strand.
GAAATGAACAACCGTTGATTGCAAAACCAAAACTGCAGTTTACAAACCAGATCAGGATTTTATCTTTCTGTTTTCTTGAAGGTATAAACTTAGAGAGGTGCACAGATGTTGAAATTCACACTTTCATTGCAAGAGTTATAGGTTTGATGAGGCACCTGCAGTTTCTGAACCCACTGTCTCTGGGATGTCCCATGAGGATGGCAAGGGAACACCCTGGAAAACCCTTACTGCTGCTGTGCCAGTGGGGAGCCCTGGCTCTTTTGGTCTTGCAAGCTCACTTCACAAAGAGCTTCCTTCCAAGACTATGCTGTGCTCAAAGTGCTCTGTCCAAGGAGCATGCTGCTGCTGTAACCCACAACAAAGAGACTGCTTTTGCAACTTGGTTTAAGCACTTAACCTCTCCTTTGCTGACCTTCCTTTTCTGTTCTTTAGAGAACTCTTATGGCTCAGTCTTAAGATACACTGAGCCAGCCCTCAGATTCCCAGATGCGCAAGGGTCTGCACAACTGAGAATGTTACACAGCTCAGTGGACTGCACAACCTGGGAGACTTAGTTCATAGTTGTTCTTTGGCTACACCCTTATGTTCAAAACATATGAATAAGGTCCTGAAAAATCATGGTACTTACTTCGTGGTGGTGAGACTACAAAAAACCAAATGGGTTTCTTTTTATTTACTTTTTAAATTTATTTCACTTTTAGATGGCTCTCAGATCAGTGTTCAAAGCTCTTCTCCATAACCAAGAAGCCTACAAGTAGATTTAAATCCAGGACCTGGAGTTTTAATTAAAAAATTGAATACTGAGAGATTCATAGTTAAATCAGGAGCACTGGCAGCCTTGAAATCACAATTTACTTTGTTTCACACATCCCAGCTTTAGAGCGGTGCTACTTGATTGCATCTTCAGTGTGAGCAGAGGACTTGGGAAAAGAAATATAGTCTGGAATTGGGACCACAGTTTGGTGTCCTCATTGAAGATTGTGAGCCACATCACACTACTCCCACATCCCTTGAATATACAATGCTGTTCAGAGAAGATTTCTGTCTGACAAGTCTGCTTTTCTGGCCCAATACTTACTGTCTCCGCATTGCAAAGAACCCATCTAATATTTAAAATGTCATGAACTTTGGTTTGATTCCGGGGAGCTTGTTCCAAATTGGGTATAGGAAGAGTAAAATTGTTTTTCTCTTCTTGGGAGGTGAAGAAGAACAAGGCTGTTAGTAAAACTGTAGTAAAAAGCAAATGTTCTAAATGAAAGTCCCCCCTCTTTTTGGATGGACTTCTCTCCCTGGAGAAACTGAGAGCACTGGAAGTCTCAGTGACCTGGATCCATCACAGGAGTAAGACAGATTAGCTTGTGAGTCTTACTCCTGAGGTTTTGTGCAAATGAACATTCACGTAGGCCTTTAAATACAGCCTAACTGGAAAGTCGAATTTATGTAAAGCAAATGAATTTGGTCAGACAAGTTTCCTGGAAATTAGAAATGAGTTCAAACTGCACCATTGCAAGCCAATTTTTAAACAGTTCAAACTCTAGCCTAGTTGATCATCTTCTCTTCTTCCCCCTTCCTGCCAATCCATTAAAGATTTGGCCTTTGCAAGTGCATTATTAAAGACAGGAGAAAACTGCAAAATGCACATTTGGAACCAGTTTTGGCTTTTGGAAACCCTGATATACTGAAATACTTAAACTCCCCTTGCTGAATATTCTTCACAAATTTGAGGTTTCTGATGTCAGCCTGAGCTTGGAGTCTGGTGACACAAAAATATGAGGCCTTCACTTCATTCCATATTTGCTGTTAAAGTCTTGTGAACAGTGGGCAGACCATGAACTCCTGCCCCTAAAACAGCAAACTTTGTACATTTTGAAGTTTTTGGAGTAATGCCAAAACTATAGATGGGGGAAAAAATATTAAGTATAATCTTAATTTGCCCACAAAGATTATGATGAATTCACATGAGGAAAGCAACCTAATTTGGAGTATGGAGTTTGGGGATTTTTTTCCTGTGGTCATTTCCATAATTGGTTAGAAAATCAGCCCTGATCAAGGAATGTGTTTATTTGTTTTAACTATGTCCTACTTAAAGATGATGTAATAATGCAAACCAATTACATTAAGGTAATTTTATTTTAATAAACATTAGTTTGGCATTTCAGTCTGGAAATAGGGCTGGTACCCTGAACCAATTAAGCTGTGAAATGAATATGAGAGGGTTGATTGCAGTTTGTGGAGTGCATTTATTAAACCAGTAACAAATAATCTATTAATCTTTCTCTAAACTTCAACAACATGAAAGAGTTCCTCACCTCAAATTCAGTTGCATTAAATAATTTCACGTGAACAAAATGAGATGCCAGAACTGCATGTCTGGATATGATTTATTGCATGAATTAGCTGCTTTTGTGTGATGAAGGGTATAATTAAAATCCAGCGGCAGCATGTGGCCAAAGCAAATGGCTTGGCAGAGAGCTGATCTCTGGAAGACGGTTCACAGAGAAAAGGGTTTGTGTTGCTGGTGGCACCAGCAGTCGGCGGGACAGCCTGGACCCTGGGCAGGCTCCTTCCTACCTTTATCACGCACAAAGGAAACACACGGGTTCATGAAGAACGAGGCAGGCCAGAAGGTACTATATATGCCCAGTGAGTAAAACACAATAGCCTGTGTCAGAATAGAAACATTTCACAAAAGCCTTCTGACCAAGACTAGAAGTACTGCAGGTCAAAATTGCAAAGGAAAAGAGTCAACTCACAAATGGCATTACTTTTTGAATAGGTTTTACTTGTGATGCTGGTGCTACTAAGCTGAATGATAGAAGGAAAGGCTTCCTTTGGCTTCCTTTCCTCCTCAGCCCTTTTTTCTGCAGACATTAAAAGGTTCTCCCTGTTGCTTTTATTTCTTAAGCAAAACAGGAGAGAAATGTATTTAAAAATCGGTAATGTTGGGAATCTGTAGGCTACCCAGAGAAATGGGAAAGCTAGAGGCAGTTGGGATAGATGTCATTTCAGAAACTCTTCACATATTCCTTTTCTGCTGGATAGGATCTCTAAATAGCCAAGGGTCGTCTAGCAAGGCCCCACAATGAAGCCCTCTGAATCTTCCAGAGCAACAGCGTGCATGGGTAGCCAAGGTTTGTATGTAAAGATACCATTGAGCTTATTCACAATCTATATGTTCAAGCAGATGATTTCTTTGTTCCTTTAACACCTTAAAGGGACACTCTGCTGCTATTGCCTTTGGTACTTTCGAGCTTTTAGTTCATTACCATAGAAGATCTCTCTCATACGGCAGGAAAAAACAAATAGCCTGACTTTGTTGTTAGTGAATCATAAGCTTTTTATTTACTTGAGAAAAAAATGAAACAATGCAGTATTTTCTTGGTCTGACATACCAATAGAAAAATTACTGTCTCTATAGCCAATACTTTTTCACTGGAAGCATCACCACAAGTAATGAATTTAAACTTTAGATTCCTTATATATACTGCTTCTCTGTTTTCACTTTTTCCCTCTCTAAATTCACATACTTTTGCCTGTTTGATTTTCTTTCACACTGTAAGAAAGACCATATGTTCTTTAATGCCTCAGTTAACAATCTTAGCATCGTTTAAGGTGGCCAAAGGTGTGTGTCAGCAGATACAAAGCTGATTTGTAATAATCAACATGACAGACTCAATAATGTATGTAACCTACCCATGAACCGGATTCGGTATATCATAGAGATTATTAGGGTGCTTTTTTTGTGCCTATGTGTTATTGAAACTAACAGGGGCTGCTGGAAGAGCAGCTGAGGATCCAGCCTGTCTTCACCAAGGACACAAACACTAGTTTATGTTTGAAATGGTAGTAAGCGAAGCTGGAGAGCTGCATCATGTTTTTTTTTTGACTCTACTAAAAAAAAGCATGACATGTATTGCTTAGTTTAAAACCTAGATTTCAGAAGATTGCTGAATACTTAGAAAACCTCTTTTATGAGGTGAAGGTAGAGACAACTGCTGAGATTTTGGATCCTCTCTGAGCAAAGCTCTAGGAAAAGGCAGACGTGCATGTTCCTCTAGGAAAAGGCTGTACTGATCTGTTGTTACGTACCACTTTTCTCTCTTGTGTGTTGTTTTTTAAAAGCTTTGGTTTAGAAAGTCAGTTTGGTTTCCTGACTGCCATTGTCATGGCACTTGGAACCACAGACACTGAAGGTAGAGTCATACTACTGAGGCAGGCCCATGTAATGAGAAAGGAGTACAAGCTGCAGCCTTGCCCAATGACACCTCAAAAGAGCTGATGTAGGTTAGGGTCTGAGCAGATGCAGCTGTAAGGCAGGAAGAGTAAGAGCTGCAGCTAGCCAATGAGCTGTGACCAGGGTTCTCTTAAACATAGCCTTAAGTTACTAGCCAAATGGCTTCTGGTATGAACTGCTGGTGCCTCGTGCAAGGAAATGGGTTTGTTAAAAATGGTGGGTTTGAATGGGTAGCCAAAAATTCACACAGTATCCAAAAGAGCTGATCTAAGAGCAATAGACAGAAGGGTTCATTATCAAAATTGTCATGTATGGTTTCTATCTCTCTATTTTAGGTACCTGTCATCACTTATTGGTTAAGACTTAATACCTCAAAGAGAGTATGACCCAGCACTCATTGCCAGAGCTCCAAAAGCAAACATTGCTGCTATTTTTTTACAACAGACAGCAAACCTTTCAGAGCACTTTCCCCAGCAGCCTGATCCTTACTCTCCCCAGCATCCTTTCTGCAGCAGGGCAGCTGAAGCAGCTCATAGCCCACCACTGAGCCAGGACTGAGCAGCAGCAAGCATGGCACAGGGGACCATGGCCTTGCAGCAACCTCCTCTGGAGGCAAACAGAAAGCTTCGGGCAGGCTGACCCTATGGCTCTGTAATGAGGCCAGTAGGTCTCCACCAGTGTGCTTTCTTACCACTCATGGTGCATGAGATAATAGTGAACTTCTTAGCCTCAAAGTTTATTAACCATTCAACAAGCCTAAAGGTATTACCATAATACATCCTTCAAATTATAACGAGCAATCTAATCCAAGTTACCTGTAATGCATGAATCGATGAAATAATTTCATTGGCAAACAAGAACTCTATTTCTGTTTTAGGGCTTGGAAGCAAGTCCCTCTTGATTGAAAGCCATAAGACATATATGTCAATCAATCTCACAGTGAAGTCTTCTGTGAAATGTGAATTCTGGTGCCCTGATACATAGAGTTTCTGTCTTCTGAACCATCAAGGCTAAAAGTTGTCATGGGAAGCCTCCCATGATAAGCCAGGAGCAACCATGCCTCAGCTCATGGAAACTTAAAACAGAAGGCAAGAATGGTTTTAAAATTATGCCTTTAAAGATCAGCTTTTTTTTCCCCCTTGTGCAAAAGTTCTAATGGATTTTAGTCAGGCAGCTACAAAGGCACTTTAGCCCAACAAAATTTTAAACAGCATTGTAAGGCTGTAGGCAATCAGAATTTTATTTCAAGGTCTGTGCAACCAGTGGTAAGGAACAGCTTGATTTTAAACAGTCCCCAGCTCCCTCTGACCACAAAATGAGCTAAAAACAAGTCCACCTGTAGTTTCTCCTATCCTACAGTTTCAAACCATGTGGTCAAAAGCTCTGAAGACTCATTTGGGCTTTAGCATCTCATGTGATTTGCTTCCAGCAACTTAAAGAAGAATTCTTAGCACAAAAAACTTGCTAATATCAAAAAGAAAGGCATCAAACCAACCCAGAGACAAACAGAATAAATGGCTGCTTTCCTGAATACAGCCCTTTATTTCTCAGCAGTTTAAGTTTGTCATAGTAATGTGTAACAAAATCTCATTCTGCCTTCTGGGAAGCTGAATGGCAAATCATTTAGGTCATGAGTTGTGCAGACTCTATAATGACAAATGCAATAATTTATTGTGTCGCATCATATTTCAGTTCCAGAAATTCTGACACTGACTTAATTTGGACTGGTTCTTTTTTTCCACTTTAACTACTCTTATTATTTATGTCAGGCAGATGCTGTGCTCTCTACCTGCAATACAGACAATTACTACAGTGTTTTACATTTTTGTATTTAATTCAGTTCAGTGTACCTTTAACAAGGCTGCTGATCTCATCCCAGTGCAGTAACCTTCTTGATATGAAATATCATTGGAAGAAAGTTTTTTGCCTTAGAGTCATTCATATACATGAGCTGCTGCAACCAATTAAAACATTAAGGAATCTACAGTTTAATAAATATCAGTGAAAATATAAGAAGAATGGAGTGTTAGTTTTCAGCCAGTTTTATGGAAAGTCAATCAATACCCCGAAGCCCAATTACAGGGAATGTTTTTGCAGTATGAAATAAAATTGTAAGAAATAGAGAAGTAAATGAGGGTGTTATAGGCACCTAGCATGCTTTTCATCCTGGCGTAATGAATTGGTTAAGAAGAATCACTATTAAGTTGTAAAGATTAAATTCTGCTGCGAGTTGCATCTCTTTAAATCTAGAATAATTTCATAGATGTCACAGAAATCACACTGGATATAAAAGTAAGAAACAGGGAGAACTCTCACCCTGACAAGCCAAACTTCATTGTCCCTTTTGGCCTAAGGTCCACATCCCTTGCCTGTTTACTGCAGTTCAGGGGCCAGCTTGGAAGCCAATACCCTCAGTTAATAAGGAGCAACAAGATAAAGGGCAGCATTTCAATCCTCACTCAGCTACTTTGGGATGTCTGAGCAATGTAGCAACTTCTTTCTTTAGCTGTGTATTTCAAAAAGAGTGAGAAGGCAGATTCATTTTGGGCCATATAGTCTCCTTGGCTTTATGCTTCTGTACTTTCTTCTGTTTTCTTGCAGATAACCTGCCAGCAAGCCCTATCTGCAGCATGCATGGGACTGCAGTGTCACCCTGTCCTGTCTACCTGCTGTTTGCCTCGTCAGCACCTGTAAGTGCTGTTTACTTTTCAGTATCCAACCTGTGCACCTCTAGTGCTGCCAGGTGTGTTTGGTAAGACCTACCGAGCCATTCATTTAAATACTTGTTAAACAGGAAACTACTACTGGAAAGTTTAGTGCTGTTTTATATTTAAACAAATAGTGGGAACAGGCATGAGTGTCATTTTGTGATACAGTGGAAAATGTGAATGACTTGCATTATCCCACAAACACCCCCTTGAAAACAAGCCTGAAAGGCTCTTAAGGATCCTGCTGACATCCATAAGCTTTTGCACTGGTAACAGCAGTAAAGGGGTTAACTTGCACAGTTCTTTCACTGCAAATGTAGGCGTTTAGGAAAAGTGATGCGCACAATAGTGTAGCACTGGTTTTTCCCTTGTGACTGAAGGAAAGCAGTTATTAAGGTCAACCATCCTTATTTTTGGCTGATGTGGAGCCCCTTTCAACATGAACACTCCTAAGGAGTGTACTTAAGGTCAAGAAAGTTGCATATTTTGTGAATGAAGTAAACAAGGGAACCAAGAAATGTTGGTGTGTTGAGTACCTCCTTATATTAGCTTTGAAATATTAAGGCTTAAGATTTTGATTTAGCTTCTGTCTCCTGCAAAGTTGAACATCAGTATTGCCAGGGCTACCAGCGAGGTCAGCTGCAGCTGAGGTGTCTCCAGAAAGTTTGAGGAGAGCAGGGAGGTGCCAGGTTACAGAGGTGTGGGAGGCTCAGAGATGCAGCCAAAGTGCAAGTGGGTGGGGTCTTTTGGACCTCCAGATGTTCTGGGAGAGCATTGGTTCTCACTTGGCTTTTTTTTTTTGCCAGCTCTTTCTGTTCTGCAGGAGGTTTTTGATTCCTCTGGTCTCTTTGTTTATGTTTTGATAGCTTGTCCATCTGTAGAAAATGCATGAACTCTTGGAAGAAAATAGACCTTTTCCTCTTTTGTCATCCGGTGATGGTGTGATACCTACCACAGTGACACAGTGTCTTTTTTACCCACTGTAGGCTTACTCCTCAACAGTGAGAGTCACAGCAGTTTACACAGATGATGGTGCACACCAAACTTCACATCACAGCCAGGAGAGCTTTCCTGAGAACGCATTTGGAAACACGCGTTAGAGTACCACAGAGGCACGCATTAAGGTGGAAGAGGAGGAGTGCCTTACATTTTACCTTAGTGATCAGAATGGTTTGCAGCTCTAGTCAGCTTCCCAGATATAGCACAATATTTTTTAGTGGTCATCACACTTCATTCTTCATGCTTTCCTATTTGTCTTTCTCATTTCATGTTGATGAATTACATGTAAACTGTATTGCTATTAATAGAAAAAAATAAGTTATATGTATATATATAATGCATACATTTCATGAATTATACAATTAGCATTTTAGTTTTTATTTATAATATATGGTCTACAAATGAAGAAGATTATTGATGGTCCAATGCCAAGAAAATACTTTTAATTCTAAATTCCTTTTATTGTGACTTTTTGTAATAATTTTCTTCTTGAGCTTAGGCATGCACTGCCTTTACAATATTTTGGAAGAACATCTATTTTCTTCAGTCTCTCTACTTAACATTTAATATATTCTTGACTGCTGGCATGTTAGACCGAGCTTAGAATTGCATTGCAAACTAGAGGCTGTTATTTCTCCTGTGAATGCTTGGAAGTACAAAAAGTGGTTTTCTGGTCTTGAAAATCCGGCCAGAAAAGCATGCAAAGTTATTCTCTGTACAGTGGGCAAGACTTTACAAAATCTCATCCTTGGTCATGTAGCGTCTGTAGCTGCTGGCGGCATGCTTCCTCCTGGCAGCCTGAGTAAGCACTGATCCCTTTTCCCTGTGGAGCCCACTCTGATCCCAAGATAGGCAGGTGAGGTAATGCAGATGCATTTTGTGACTGTGACCCAAGAGGGTGGTGGTTTTAGGTTTTGGGGTTTTTTTTTGTAAGATTTTGCCAAAACAGAAAGTCAGAATTAGTGTGTACAAAACACATCTAAACAATGGAACGCATACAAATTAGAGTACCCACCCACAATGCCTAATACATAACCAGTGAGTCATGCCCAGAGCTTAGTGTGAGAAATCTGTGTAGGTGGGTTCTATTTAATTTTTTCTTTTTGATTGCAGTTGTGTTTCTCTCTAGCTAATAATTGTTGTGCTCTGAACTAATAAACATAAGGATCTGAGCTTTCTAACACATCCAAGTGGTAAATCTTAATTTGTTAGACTTAAAATTCGATTCCTGTGGAAATGCAAATTAAGTATGTCTTAGGACCCTAAGCCCCTTGGTGCACATTTGAGTTCAGGATTAAAAGTGCCATACTGATCCATTGGGATGAACCCAGTTCAAGGTAGCAGTGACAAAAACAGTCACCATTAGCAAGTTATTCAGTTACCTATGCAAGATGCAAAATTACACAAACAGCAATAGTCTTCTGCAGATAAAAGGACACACCACAAACATCACCAGCAGTACTGGCTTCTTTCTTATTAGGCTCAGTAAAGATGGCAAAGGTTTCAGATGTGTGGAGTCTGAGCTGCCTTCTCACGCCCAGCGATGGTCCCTCCAGGTCAGGGCTGGGGCTCACTGGCAGGGCAGCACCGTGAAGAACGCGATGCTGCTCCCTCCTCTCTGATCAGCCTCTGATAAACAGGGAGAAGCCCAGCCTGTGAAGATACAAAATTTGCACTTCTTCTGAGTGCTGCACTTAGCAAACCAAAATAATGAAAGAGCGTGTAGAAGCTTAAGCTGTTTGAAAATACAATTTGACTTGTAGTGATTACTATACATATAAAATAATTTAATTATTCTGAGAAACAGATTTTCTAAGCTCCATAATAATTATTATTTTTACATTATTTAAAGCAAATTAGTTTTCTAAACAGCTTCTGAGGGCCTCAAAAAATTCCTGTGTTGTAATTGCCAGTGGGTGTCTTAATGCCACAGACATCTGAGGATTTCCGGAACATCTAATTGGACATTGGCTGTAATTTACTAGCCATGAGTATTGCTTGACGTCATTGTTGCAGCAGCTGTAAGAAAGCAATGTAATTCTAAGGTAAGATTTTTTTTAAGTGAGTTTTTTTAAGTTTTTGCCCACCTGACTCTGCCATCTCTACTTACTTTTGTTGCCAGCATCAATGGGAAAGTAATGTCCTTTCTAGGACAGCAAGACACTCTTGAATTTTTTTTCCTTAATCTACTATTTCTGCAGGGCTTCCACTTTATTTCCCCTCCCCCCCTTTCTTACTGACTTCTAATATTTCCACACCCATTGCCTCCATCTCTAAGTCAGTATTATCCTCACCTTTGATCTGAATATCTCCTCTTTTTCCTTACTGTCGTTCAGGGTGTTCTACTAGTGTTGTTTTCCTATTGCACTCATTATTGTCCGTAGGCAATAAGGTGACTCATTGTGACCAATCCTCACTTTATGACAAGCCATAAAAATCAATACTTCCCCACCTCAGTTGGAGCTATCCTTACTTTCTGATCTTATTTAATTGTTCATCTGACCTTTAATAAGGTCATGAAAAGCACTGCATAACAAAGATTTATTTCTGAAGTTATTCTAAAAGTACAGTAGCTTTCACAACTACCACTTATTACAGGAAACTTCAGTGAATGGATTGGACTTGCTCATGTCTACAGTTGCAGCAATTCAGTATTAAAAGAGAACAGGGTAAGTTCAATGTTTTCTGACCTACAGAAGTGCTCAGGCAACATACACAGACAGTGTTTAGGACCCTCGCAGCTCATGATTAAGATCTTGGTGAGAACAGCCCAGCTTATCTGCTGGTACAGCAAATGTTCAATGGTATGAGTCACATAGACCCAAACACACTGAAAAATGCACATTAGAGGGAAACCTTTATTCAGCCTCTTGGATTTGTGCAGCTTTCCTTTCCTCCATCCTGAATAGGAACACTGCCAGGGCTGACGAGTGCAAAGTCTCCTGAAGTCATGGTCTAGACTCAGCAGTTTTGGAATGGACTGTGGATTATCCTCTACTACCCAGTCCAAAGCAGGCACCACAGCAAGGAACTTGGATGCTGGGACTTTCAGTTCTCAATGAGATTTTGGTATTCCAGAAGGATTAAAATTCTCTCAAAGCAGATGTATTGTATAGTCATTGCTTAGTGCATCCTCCAGCATTTTTTTTCAGAGTGTGTGAGTTCAATGGAAATCTGATAACTTATTATAAGTTATAGAAGCTCCCTTTCCTACAGACACATTTCACAGCCAGTCTAAACCACTTTCTGCAAATAGTAAACACAATTTCTTTCCCTCATTCCACTCTAAATGTTGCATGTTTTTCAAGTCTTTTGTTGGAGAGAAATGTCACTTGAAGGAAGATGAACACTTGGCAGCTTTCTCTCAGGCCATGATAGACAGCTCTTCTGTGCACTCATGCAGCTGGTTTACTCATGACCTGCTATGTTTCACATATTCAGAACTCTGCCTGTGGTAAAAGCAGGAAAGTAACATTTCTATTGCACTGAATTTTTTTTTTATTAAATATTATTTTCTTGGAGAGGAGAAATTGCAAGTGGAATTGGAAAGGTGGGAACAAAACTCCTTGTATGACTGCATATGCCAGATGCAGTCCACAAGTAGCCCCATTATTGTTAGCTGTCCTCTTAGTAACTTCTCTCTCTTGTGCATAGAAGAACGATTGCAGTCACCTGCTTCTCTGAGAACAGCGGATAATTTAGCTTCCATGGTAATTACAAGAAGCACCTCAGCCACTAAGTGGGGATGCAGAGTCCCAAGACTCAATCTCATCTGGAGCACAGTTCTCAGTTCTCCTTAAAACAAGGTGATGTTTAATGCATGGTGTATTAGAAGAAAATAGAAGAGTACCTTTTTCTCCACATCTGATGTTTTCCAACTGACTGCAGGAGCAAATGTGGGGAATAGAGATCAATGAGATTATGGAGTGCTACCAAACTGTTCCAGTGATGTGCTTTCCAGATGTTCTGAACAAGACTTCATTGCCACAAGCTCATTGTACAGAGTTCAGTGGGTTGTTAAGGTTCAGATACTACAAATACAACAGTTAATGGCAGTTTTGTCAGTGATATACAGGGAAACATAGTAGGTCCCATTTTCAAGAACTACATTACACTTTCAATCAGCTCAGCATCATTACTGGGGTTTGGAAGTGGTATGTCACCTGACTAACGCTCTCTCTGGGTCCAGCCTGCAGGAATGGAATAACTCTGATGCTGGTGAAATGTCACACATGCAAACGCTAGTAAGACACAGAGCCCCAAGTCCAGGTTTGGCAATCTGTGTTCCTAAGATTATGGGACCACCAAATACTTCCCACATCAGTTCACTGTCAGCAGAATAAAATGTTACTCTGGCATTTCAGCCATTTTAACATTTTGCCACTGTACTCCATCACTTTCTGTGACAGCTAGTCCTGCACAGAGGAACCCCCTGCTCCTCTGGTCATCTTCCTTCGTGGATCCAGCCAGGAGACATTATGAGATGTGGAAAGGATTGGGATGAGAGAGAGTCTCTGTTTCACATCTATAAGAAGAATATCCAGGGCCACTGAGACAGCTTCACTTGCAGGAGGGAAGGACTGACGTTTCCCATCTCTAGGGCAAGAATGGGACTAAATAAGGAAAAGGGGCAAAGTGAGGTGGGGATCACCCAGTGAGAAGGTTTGGTGACCATTGTCATTAAAGTGCAGAGAAAAATCCCACCTGCTTTGTGATCTCAAATCAACATTTCGCATCAGGCTACTTCAATCAGCCACATTTACCACTATCACACTTCCACTGCATAAGTTGGCCCACCTCAGTTTGTTCCTTGTCTCTTACAACATCCCACAAATTTTAGAAAGCACAGTATCTTGTAGGGTTTTTGCTGATAAAAATATTTATGTCCTGTTACAAACTAAACTGAACTAAACTTCCTACTGCCTCTTCTACAACCAAAGTGAGAATATGAAACAAATCACGGATGCTTCCTGGAAATTTTAGCTCATAATTTGCCCTGAGCTGCACTTTTTCTCCATTGGCTACTTCCATGTCATTTCTTCTAGACCATGACTCTCAGGTGGTGGTGAAACATCTTGAAAGTTATATCATTATTAATCGCATTTTTTTGTTGTTGTTGTTTGTTTTCATGCTCTTGCTTTCCAAAATTATTATTCTAAAAATGAGAGATGACAGTTTGGGAGAAATGACAGTTTGGGTAAACACTGAAGACGGTAAGCTTCCTACTTGGACAGAGCTCACATTCTTCATATTCAGTGGAACTTTATTTAAACATGAAATATAGGCTCAGATGTGCAAAGAAATGTAAATACGGGCTTGATTCTGCAATTAGGGAAAACTCTCACTGGCCTGAGATGAATTTTCACCTATAGAAAAGCTGTAGGGCTTTATGCTGTGTGGACTCGATGACCCAGTGGGTCCCTTCCAATCTAGTGATTCTATGATTCTATGAAAGACATACAACAGCCCTTTCTTCTTCCCATTTATTTAAAACTAACACAGTGGTCTGAGTGGTCTTTTGTCTTTTACCTTCACTGGAATTCAGATTTTTATGTATTTGTCAATGGAAATACTTTAAACGACCCTAAGTAGACCTCCAATGTGTTACTGATCTTCTAAGAAGTATCTCTCTCAGAGATGTTTTGGTTGTTAGAACTGTAATCAGATAAAGCATCACTGTATAGAAATAGTTGCTGAATTTAAAAAAAAAAAAGAAAGGTGGTACCCTATTTGTCATCCACGTAGCAAGTGGTATGTGATTTATTATTAGCAAGCCAAGTACAAGAGGAGGTCATCATCCCAAGGAGTCTCAGTCTATGAGCTCTGTCACGCATTTTATTTGCTGCTGGTCCCGCATTCTGGAGGGGTGTGCAACCTCCACTCCTGGAGGCATTTTTCTTGCACTATGTTGTGGTGACCAAAGTGCCCCAGGAATGTGAAGAAGAGTTTCTTCCTGCCATAGCCCTGCTAAAACTGTTTTTCTCAAGCAAACTCATAAGAGTACTTCGTGTTAGTGTGACTATGAGAAGCATGGAAGTGAGTTTTCTGTGCTATACAATTTCCTACTGTGCACCATAGAGGAGAATTGAGTCCATCCCCACACTAGATAAAATTGGCTTATTATATTTCCTTTTAAAATTTATGGTAAACCTCCTACTGATTTAATGGGATGTGGATCAAGCATGAGAGGCGCAGGAATCTGGAACAAGCAGTAATGTGATCGTACATTTTTAGTTTGTGTTTGTATACGTGCATGTAAACACAAACCAGCTGAGAGGATTGATCGTGACAGTAAATTAGCTCAAGCTTTACTGACAGATGAAATGTAGAGGTAGAATCTTGTGGTGAATGTTATTGAAAACTCTAAGCAGACAGAATGAAAGAAAACACAAATATAGGAATACAAAGTCTTTATCTGTGCAATTACTGAATATGTGTTAAGAACAAGCACAGAGCACTAGAGACTAGAGCTGACCCAAAGCTGAGGAGCAAAAACCACAGAGGCATGGACAAACACCATAAATGACTCTGACATGTATCTATCATTAGATCCATAGGCAAGACCACCTAGAAGGCCAGAGGGAAAGACTCACCAAAACTGCATCTTTTGCTGAAAAGCATTATGGCTGGAGATATGCTGCTTGCTGTAGAAATGTAGCTATTTTGAACACTAATAGTAGTGTTTCTTTCCAGGTAGTATAAAGCAGGAATTGTTTCCCTGTTAGAATTATTTCACTTATGAGACTGGCCTGACATAACCCAAAAGCAAAGAGTTATAAGGTTATTTCATTCACTTAATTATTAAACCATCTTGATGAGTCAATCAAAAATTATTAGATATATTTTCTCACAGCTTAAAAACATTCTGTCTATTTTCTTTTCAAGGAGTTGCTGTGACTTCCAGTACAGATAAGAGTTTTCCCCAATGGAGATAAAACAACTTTGCTAAAACATTTATCTCATCATTATTTAATCAGGACGTTTTGGCAGAGAGAGAAGGAGGTTCTGCCTTTTCTCCCTGTGGCAAAGAGTGTATCTGACAAAAATGTAGTCCTATTTTCCTTTCTATGTTTCAAAAAGATGTCTATTGTCAGCCCAGTTTGCTTATTTACTTTTTTTCACTGGGAGGAGGAAGAATTTATTAAAAGTTCACTTGGGAAAATTGAAACTATTGTAACTTGTTTACGAATGGTCTGTTGACAACTGGCCATGCTTAAATTTCATGAATCATCCTAATATGCCATAGATGACATACAAGAGTGTGTGAGGAGACTACATGGGCTACTGTTTCTCTTTATTCTTGAGATGGTTGATGAACTTTTTGTTGGTTTCTCGTGATTCTTGAAGGCAGCTTTATGGACATGTTGCCTCTCTATAAGGAAGAGAACAAAACTGCAAAATGCAGTCAGTGGAGCAACAAACTGGATGCTAACCTGATGTTTTGAAAGTTTAAAGAGAATTTTTTATGTGGATCGTTCTTGATGCCTGGTAATAAAGTACTCTAGGCTGGGCTCTATATGGTTGACATGAATGACACTCAGCATGGGTGCATAGCAAAGGATGAGGCAGAGATAAGTATTTCCAGCATTCTCAAGCGTGTATTACTCAGCAATGTCTTGTCCTAGAGTTTCATGCTTGGCTTTCAGAACCATAGGACTATCAGTTTCACAGGCAGTTTGTCACTGTGCTAACTTCTCCATTTCCAGATTCAAAAAGGAAATTCATGTGACATAAGCATTCAGCAGTTTTGTCTGGCAGTACTAAGTATAACACAATTTAAAGAAGAGTGTTTTATAACATGGAGCTATTACTTTCATATTTGCTTCACCACGAGTACTGAGGGCTTCTCAGCCAGTGCTGATCTCCATGCTGCTGCAGTTTAACTGCTAATTTAAAGCTAGCTCAGGTGCTGCTGTTCTACACCAGACATCCATAGACAGGTTAAGTGACTGACACTTTTTCTTGCAGGAATAGAACTGCATCATGCAGTCTATAACAATCCTTATAACATCGGTATTGCTTTTGCCACTGGCTTCTGCTAACACTGGGACATTGGATTAGATAAAAAATCTTGTCAATCATCCAAGAAAGAAACAACAGGCACTCTGAAGAGTTGAGCAAAATGATTTGCAATTTAAAAAGACAAATCAATATTTGAAGTATCTTCTGGGTTTGTGCATCAGTTCTTAGTATAATGTTAGTATAATGATGCAGAAAAATGGGCAAAATGCACTAGCTAGGGTTCCGCGTTAGCACAAAAGAGTGAAGAAGAAAGGCCATTGAGGTGGGGAGATATGGGATGTTTTTTTCTTTATCTCTGCTGCTAATATATTGTGTGACCCTATGCAAGTCACTTCTCTGAGCTATCTGCCTGAACAAAGAATTTACAAATGCCTCATTCCATACATATAGAAAGGCATTTAAAGGAGCACAATAGACAAAAATGATCATTTCTTTAAGGTATTTTATGGCTATCCAGTTTGCTGCTGTGCGAGTCTAGTTGTGTCTGTCTCCAGTACCGAAAACCACCATTTCTGTTTGATCAAAGGGGAAAATATTTTCTCAGTATGACAGTCCTTGAATTTAATCAGGAGTTATTTTTCCCATTTTGTATTAGTATTCCTTTAAAGTAAATGGTAGGTTTTGTTTGTTTCACAGTTTATATCCACCCCTTTTTATCAAAGTAACAGTCTGAGCTGGGGAAGAACTGCTCTGACTTGAACAACCTAAAATGTTTTTCCAGAACACGTGATTCCTTGAATCAGATGAAGTCCTCCTGTTGTTCCACAAAAGCTGGACCTGAAGTCAGTCTGCTCATGACAAATCTCCAGTCATATGGACAATTCTTCAGTTTTAGCTCTGAGTTTCACAGATGTTGGGAAAACAGGATTTGCCTATTTGGTGTCTTTGAGGGCGAAAGGATCTCCACATCTGCCCCACACCATGTGCAGTGATCGTCAGAGTTGAACACATCTGACCTGTGCAGCAATACTGCACCTCCACTGATACTGGAGCCTATATCAGCCTGGAAAAAAGCCTTTTGGACACCAAGCCAAACAATTTCTCACTGTAGTAGCTACCTTTCTTAATCCCTTTAATAAATTCATCAGTCTAAAATGGTCTTTGGCAGTTGCAAAATGGTAATGTGGTGCCTGGGCTCTAACTTTTGGACCAAAGAACTGAGTGTCCACAAGTTTTAACAGCACGGAAGTAGCTAAAACACCAGTGTTCTAAGATTTTGCTTCAGAGAGTAGTTGTTGTAGGGATTTTGTACCCCAGAGAATATCTGTGGCCAGCTACTACTTCCTACATATATAAAGCTAAGCTGAAATTGTCCACAGCTCTGAAACTGTGTGTTAGTGTCAGCAGGTAAAGGAAGAAAAAGAAAAAAGGAAAGGAAGATGGAGAACTGGCCCAGAGACTCTGCTTCTGGCTACAGGGGCCATCGGAGTTGCCAGCCACATAGCAGTTTGGACAAACTGAATTCAGCATGCATTACTCACCACTTCACCTGCACTCAGCCCATCACATTCCTCTTCTGCTGGATCACCCCTAACATCCCAGACCTCAAAACAGCACCAAACAGAAAGCTCTTCTTTCTTCCAATCAATCTGTTGCAAGAAGTATTCTTTTAACAGGATTCAAAATTTTATTACTCAAAATAGTGACTTGAAGAGCATTGAAACTGGGAGGAGAATGACAAAACTAAGACCTACCACCTAGAAATGAATGCTAGATAGTGAAAAATACCTCTAGCAAGTACCTAGTAAAGCTCCTCTTTACCCATAAACAGAAAGCATTTTATTATATTTGTAGACTAGACTTCAATACCATTGACAGAAAAAAAAAAATCTTTTTTCTTCTTTTGCTCTCCGAGGGTCAGTTTTACACCGTATGTGCCACCTTTGCTTCCTGGATGTTTGACACACCACATTAACCCTACATCTCAATTTTCAGCTCCAGGAAGCCAAAGGGACACACAGTGATGTGGCATTTAGGCTTAGTGGGCTCTCCTGCCTAAATTATTTGTGGTTCCAGCATTCTTGAACTGTGTGGGCTTTCCTAAGCTCCCACTGGGAGTCTTTGCACCATTCCTTCCTGGATCAACACACAGCTTCCCTTCCCTTCCCTTCCCTTCCCTTCCCTTCCCTTCCCTTCCCTTCCCTTCCCTTCCCTTCCCTTCCCTTCCCTTCCCTTCCCTTCCCTTCCCTTCCCTTCCCTTCCCTTCCCTTCCCTTCCCTTCCCTTCCCTTCCCTTCCCTTCCCTTCCCTTCCCTTCCCTTCCCTTCCCTTCCCTTCCCTTCCCTCACCCACACCCTTCTGTTATTTTTATACATTGTAGGGCTGGCAGCTGGAAGTGTTTATTGCTGATGTTTACCTTTGTGTACTGATTATTGTTCTGTCCTCATGTAATTTTTTTGGGTTTTTTCTGTACTTACTGCCTGTTGTTTGTGGGCAAAGGAGAGCTACTGAAAAAAGCAATGAAAAGTATACAAGGAAATGAGGGATTGGATTGACCCTCATGTATACATTCAGTTGACAATGGCTTTTGTCAACTTGTTTGAAACTTCGTGGCATTTTTCCCGTTGCTCTTTTTCAAATGCACATCACAATGAGGAGCTGAGCGCAGATGCAGGGCAAGTGAGGTGGTCAGTGGCAGCAACACCCCCCAGCATTCCTGATGCATGCTGTCTAGTTAGTGTCTTAACATGTGGGTTTGCTTGTCTCTTACTTGCATGGATAAGAATTGCTTGGATTCATAAATCATCTCCTGACAATTGTTTTCATGCGATCTGACCTCCAGAAAGTCATCAACACCAGAAAGGAGAGAAACTGAGCGCAAAGAAGAATGAGTGCCCAATAAAATGGGAAAGTATACTGCCACACAGCTGAGACTGGTGTTTCTCATAAGGAACAACATACACAAACCTTCACTGTGGATTTTCATTTGAACAGCCATAAGGTGCAATATTTGAACCCAAATCTAATCTTCCTTGAAGTTTAAGTTGGTTTAGGTTGGTTTTGGCAGTTGGTTTAAGACTATCTTTGATGTCTAAAGGCTCATTGATTTTAGCTCAAAAATTTTAGTTTAATTTCATCTCTGCTGATCACTCCAGCCATACCCAGTAAATCCTGTCAGCCTACATACATTTAACTGCATGCAAACACATACGCCACCCAACAATTTGCAGCTAGAGCATCAGAGCACATTGCAGACTTGACACACAGAGAGTGTGTGTCTTGACAAACAAAGAGTTTATTGCAGAAGTGATGGAAGACAGAAAAAGAAAATTACAAAAGGGTACTGGAAATTATTGTGCAGTGACACTGTTAAACTAATTTGTTTCCTGTTCACACCATGAGTTTTAGATGGCTACCAGTGCAAACATTTGGGCATATACTTAGGCAATAGATATGAAGGGATGGAAATCAGAGAGTTTATATCAACGAAGATGATACCTTTCCAGTAATTCTGGTTTTCCATTCACTGGAAAGCAAGTTTCAGAGGGGTACCACCAGAGAAGAGTGAACCTCAGAGTTGTGAACAGCATCTAAGTTGTCTAGAAAATTCTTCCCCTGGCTCATCCCACAATTTCCTGCTTGTCGTTGGGCTTTTCATTTTCTAATGTTTTTACTCATCGGGTTTACTTCAAATCCCTGATCCAGCCAGGTGCTCTTGTTGAGAATAAACCAGAAGCCCTAAAAAAATCTATTCCCCCTTAACAATGCATTTAAGTACAGGATTGATATTAAGTATATTAATAATTTCATGAATAATGGTACATCAGCTTAAGAAGTCTTGGCCATGATGTATCACTATTCAGCCAAATATTTAAACATGTACTTTAAATTCTGTAGACTTCAATAAGATTTAAGCCCGCACTTAGAAGCCTAAACATTTAGATAGTTTTTTCCCTTCTTTTCACAGTAAGAATGACTGACTTAACCTTTCAGCAATTTAAGATGGAAAAGACTGTATAGTTTATCACAGTCCTTCCCTGTGCAGGCATGTGAGGGATTAAATGCGTAGAAGACACAGACCTAAGGTCTAAATTGAACTCACCTTTAATTTACTCTGCTCCATGGGTGGGAGTCTGAAGCATCTCTTCCTGAGTCTTCAAGTCACCTCTTCACCATCCAAACACCCTATTTAACAGAAAGCTTCACGTGTCACTCAAGACCTTGATATAAGCAGAATT
Organism: Cuculus canorus; assembly: GCF_017976375.1. Taxonomy (NCBI): domain Eukaryota; kingdom Metazoa; phylum Chordata; class Aves; order Cuculiformes; family Cuculidae; genus Cuculus; species Cuculus canorus. The sequence continues at coordinate 99,617,871 of NC_071402.1, forward strand.
TTATTGTCAAAGCCATTTGAAGTTGAAGAGAAGCCATTCCTCACTTTTTTAATAAATAGAGATACTGTTTATATGAATAAAAGTGAGAAGTACTTTCCCTAGATACTTTTGAAACTTGCAAAAATAGTCCTAACTCTTGGCCAAAGTTACTGTTGCTGAGCTTCCTCAGGAGAGCATCAGTACATGGTACTGCCACATGAAATAGTCTCACTGCCAGTTAAACTGGTGAGAAATCACGCTTTAGTGGTTTTGCAATAAACAAAATATTTTGTGGCCTGGCCCCTAATTCTTGGCTTATTTCTAAAGAAATAAAAGGCTGTTTCCATAGCTACAAAAATAGGGAAACATCTCTGTAAAAAATTAGGCTGCAGTCTAAAACTGAGAAATTTCACAATTTTGCCCATAGTTAATCAGTGATTCAATCTTCAAATAGAGAACTTATTTCTATTTGCAGTAAAACACTGTACTGTATGAAATACGTGTTTTCCTCTTGATAGAATTGAGATGTGTAGAAAAGAGATGTGTAGGTAGGCAGTTTTCATACAAGTTACTGCACTGCTCTGTCACAGGACCTAAACCTGCAAGGTGCAGAGTGCTCTCAGCTTCCAGTCATGTTAGGAGGAGGAGGGGCCAAACGAAATCTTTTTTATTCACTTTTTCATTCCTTAGTTTGTATCAGGAAGAGCTAGATTTCGGACTTACTTCTGCATTCCTTACCTACCTGAATAATTCCATAGAGCAACCAAATAACAGATAACCAGATATAAGCTGTAGCAATGAATTTTTTACTTTGACATATCAATACATGTGAGTAGAAAAGCCATTCAGACAAACACTAACAACAAAGGGATGCAGTCAGTAATACCTGCATATTGTTTTCTGTAAAGGGGGGACTATGTACAAGATAAGCAATCTTTAAGGCTGGCTATGCATACTGTGGAAAAAATTAAGTAGATCAGTACAATAAAGTAGAAGAAGATCTGTCAGGCACCAGTGTCACTGCCATCAATTTGTTTTGAATGACGTAACTTTTAGTAGTAGGCAGTCATTGGTAAAACTACCTGTGTGGGGATTTTTTTCAAATACCATAATTATCCACTCTCTACAAAATATAACTTTATGAATGCATGCCCGCATGTGAACACGTAACTAATTAGAAAGCAGGAATTTTAAAAATTAACACATTCTAGTATTTTAAATTGTGACTTTAACATAGCAATGTACAATTCTGTGAAAGTGTAAGAAGCACAATGATTATTTACCAAATTATAACGCCTTCATGAAGCCTCAGCACACTGCAAAGAACAGCGGTCATTCCCCTTTACGGAGAATTCATTATTATTCATTATTATTTTTTCAGAGACATGATGGTCACTTAGGATAGAACAAGTGCTGTATACTTCTTGCACCTTCTCAACATACAGCCTGAGATGATGGGAACCACCTCCTCCAAACTATCCAAATCTTCTGAAATACTTTCACACTTCAATTCTGCTTCATTACAACTGGGGCTTTGTTACACCTGCATCATCATAACTAGGTTCCTGTGCAGGCATCAGCATGCAGCTGCCACTGCACTTTGCTTGTCACTGAAGAGAAGCCCCTTTTGGGGAGCAGAAATCTCCATCGTTGCTATCAGTTCCTGCCTTGTACAGTGGCCTAAGAAGTGTTTTCAACTTCATTGCTACTTTATATTCAGGACTCTCCTTCAGTAATATGCACGAGTGCGTTTTCTATTAGCACTGTGGATGGTAAAATCTAGTATTATAGATGGGGTCACTTAAACAATTCATCTATTGCCAACCTACAGACGCTTGAATGTTCAGCCATTTCTGGCCCCCAAGAGAAAACACTGTTATAACTGGACTTTATGTTAACTAGCTTAGGTCCTGTTTTTCCACAGAGTAGGTTTGGAACGAGCACTCAGCAGTTCTCTCTTGTGTCCCATTGACTTGATACAGACATGTCTTATTGAAGCACAGTAATTAGATTTGCTCTTTAGTACTTTGAAAGGTAAAACAGAGGTTCCGCTTGGATGGATATGTCAAGCCTGCATCTCAGGTGCTAACTGTAAGCGTGTTTTAATCTATTTTAGATATTGTAGGTTTGTTTATAAAGTGTGGTGAAGCCAGTTACACCTACACTGTTTTGAATCTACTCATAAAAGAGAAAAGCCAGCCCATCTCTCAGATCATCTTTCTCCAAATTCTTAAGAAAAAAATATGAGCTTAAGCAGCACATCTGACAGTTCAGTGAATTGCTGATCTGAGGTGGCTTTGGCAAACCTTACCCTGCTGGCCGTCTTTCTATCAGCTGAGCTCTTAACCAAGTGCTTCTTCTGATGGACATCTGGTAGCACACTTTGAGGGGAGAGTCTGTATCCAGAGTTTTAAAGGTCTGTACCAATATCTTGAATCCTGCTGACAGCCAACACAGCTCGGAAAGTGCTGGTGTTACAAGCTGTCAACTTAAGCCCTGATTAATACATGACTGCTGCATTTCTGTCTTGCTTCAGACTCTAAATGCTCCTAAGCAATAGCCTAAAGCTGAGCATGTAACAGGAGGCCAATGTTGAGGTGAAAAAATTGTGATGGAACATAGCAAGTTCCTTTTAGAAGGATTCTTTTTTATTCTAGGTAGATCACACATTGTGAGATAGAAATTAAAATGTGTAAGCACCTTTTGGACTGCAGCACATGTGAGTGACAGCCGCTAAGGGCATTGAAGTGATTTGACGTTAGACATTCTGGGGATGAAAGGAGTAGCATTTCATTTTTCTACAACTGCTCTGAGTTTGCTCTGCCTCCCTGCCTACAGTTTCTTCCCCTTACTTTTTGACCCAGTGTCAAAGAGATATTGATTCCCACTCCGGACGGCTAGAAAATGTTCAGTTTCATCTTTCTTGTCTGCAATATGTATGCACAGAGATTTTGTTTGGGTCTCATTAGCAGATTGCTGCTGTTGTTCCAGACAAGTTAGAATAGACACTCAGAAAAGAACATATTAAGTTCTCTCTAATAGACTTGCATGTTTCTAACAGCAGTAGAGGAGTTGTGTATAGAAATGTGCATCTCATGTTACAAGCAGCTTTTTTGGAATATAATGTCCCACTAAAGTTGGCTCAACTCCCATATTCATCAAAGGCCTCTGACTTTTACAAGATAAATGAGGATTTAAATTCTAGGAAACAATTTGCTATATTGCAAAAAAATTAATGAAAATCTTGCTGCATCAACAGTGGTAGACAGAATGGTGGAAAAATATTTAGCTCTGGGACTAATTAATAAACCAAGGGGGTTTAATGCATTGGGTAGAACTGAGCCAGAGATTAATTTGGCCCACATTACACATACTTTGGGTAATGAAAGATATTAAGTTCTGTTATAATACAGTGTTGTAGGATTCCTACACATTCAACACAAGGCTGCACCAGTTTGCAGTTGTTCAAAACTGAGCCCTTGGCAGACATGGTGGCAGAGATATGGTGTATCACTTTAACTTTGTATTGAATTTTGTCTATAGTCTTATTTTTCTCTATAATACAACACTTTGTCAGAATCTTCTGTAATTTCTAATGATGTGCAGTGTCTTGCCTTATTGCTTTCAACAGAACATTACAGAAAGGTGACATTTCAAGAGTATATAGACCCTAACTCCAGTTAATCATAAACTAAAGATTTGCAGAAAAATCTGCGAAATGCGGTTGTTGCTGAGGCTCTTTGCGTGACTCGGTAGGAAAGAAACGTGCTTGCTTGTTCTAGAGATCTGCCCCTCAGTGGCAAAAGACCCTAGCCAGGCTGGAAGAGGACAGAAACAGAGGCATAAGAGGCAAAATTCAGTTTTCACTAAAGAAAAAAGATGAAATAAGTACAGTGATATGGCTGTTGCATGGCATTAGGTAAGATCCTTTTGTTGTGTCTGTACTTACAAACTATGGGAGAAGCCTTACTGTGAAACCATCTGTAGCACTTTTTGTCCAGGGTCTGCTAACACTCTCCTAGACAATTTGTAAGCATGTTTTTGGGTATAAACACAGAGTAGGAATCATTCCTAGTAGCTAATTTGAAAGCAGACACCCTGTTTTGGCTGAAGTCTTTCACCATCTGTATGGACATAAAATAAGTAGTGCCAGTCATTTCAGTGCCAGGAAATGGGCAACAGCCCATTTTATTACCATTTACTGTTAATATAGAACAATTGTACACTAGTTATTCTATGTCTGCAGTAATAGGATGATTAGTATAGACATAGCCTCAGAGACCATTTTGCCTCACTTCATTCATTCCGTAATATAAGGATAGTGAGATTGGTCTACCCACTTGCCTAACAAGGATGCTGTGAGGATTTATGCTCTATTAATGGCAAAGCACTTTTGCCATTAATGTTTGGGACAGGAGGACCAAATTTGAGAATTTGGGGACAGGAGGACAGGGCACTCATTAAACAGGACTTACTACTTTTCATCTAACTTTGGCATTATGCTAACAGCAGCATTTCCTGCCTAGCACCCAGTATTTTATTTTTTTTTTTCTGCTATTCAGTGAAAGGGAAAAGCCCTGTTTAAATTTATTAAACTTCTGGACAACTGCTACAAAAGTGACTGTCTCCAAAACAAGGATGTGGTATAGTGAGTTTGTCTTTATGAAGAGTCTGACATGTAGGCCATGGGCAGAGGGACAGGCACGTACATATTCCAATATACAGTAAAACCTGCTCATGTAAAGGTCACATACAAATATTAGCTATACAAAATAACAAGCTGGCTATCCACTGTCCCTAGGGTCAACATTCTCCAAGACCTTATGAAATCAAGTTGGCAGGGTATGAAAGATACGTTGTTTCTCCCACATGGCTCATGCAAAACTTCAGGAAATTGCATTCATGTTTCTTACACTAACACTCACAAATGTGTTTCACCTTTTTCAGTGCAAGGGCACTCAGAAAGACATATTAAATATCTGCTATCCCCATCCACTCTGAGGTTTCACAACATTAAGTATTGTCTGGAACAGCAAAACCAAGAATATTGGAAAAACACCAGGAAGAAGAAGACAAGAGGGCAATTTGTCTGCTGAGGATGAGAGAAATAGAAGAGGAGTAAGGCAGCAGATCAGTCTCTGTAGACAAACCCAGGAGAAGAGCCCTGATGTTGCCATGTGTCACCCAGGAGAAGAGCCCTGATGTTGCCATGTGTCAGAGGAGCACAGGTCCTCTCCAGGAAAAAGAAGGCAAGAGGAGCTCGAAGAGGGGCATAGTGCCTGCCTCCACCTTCTGTGAAAGCTGGGGGAGAAAATATGAGAAGTTAAAGCACTAGAAAAGACATCTCAATTTCCTCATCTCCTAAGCTGGAGTGCTTATGCGTGCTTTGGGCTTTGCAGTTTTTCATTTTACCCCATCTTATATCTACCTTTACTAGGGCATAAAGAAAGAGCAAGCTTAACATTTCCCTTTCCTTGTTCCAACAGGTATCACAGATAGTGAGAGGAAGAGCCCCTTTGTGCAAAAGAAACTATATAAAGTAGAAGAGGCAGTCAGTCTGTTACCTGTCCCTTCTTCCATCAGTTCAGGGAATTAATGCTTTCATAAATTCAGTAATCATAATTTAACAGATCCCCTAATGCTGATGCTGCCTTGTTCATGCTTTTATTTTGTTGTTTTACTCTAACCTCTTCAGGCAACTTTGATTGTCCAGTAGATCAGTTGGGTGTATTTCTTCACTAGAAAGCACTGTCTGGAAATTGTTAACGATGTGGTCTTGCTCAGCTTTGGTGGTTTTTTTTTGCTTTTGCACTGAAGCAGACACAGAGTCCTTGTATTGCCAATGATGATACTCAGAAAAGGAGCAGTAACAAAACAGTGAAGCAAGGAGGGGAGATTAACTTAAAACACACCAGCTCAGCTGGTGATGTGCACTCACTTATTCTGCATGAAAAAGAGGTCTTTGCCACGTGAAGGTAGGTTAGCATGTGGTAAACGTACACCCAATTGAAATCATTGTCCTAGTCCAAGGACATGGGAGAAGTTTAGGTCTGGAATTGTGCTTTAATGCTGAGGCTGGGACAGCTAGCAGAGATAGCTGTAGAGTGTGACCTGTTTGTTTGCAGATATTTGGAGATCTCTATGTAATAGAGATGAAGTCCTAGACGTTTAAACAGATACTCAAGTTCAACTTCAGTGACAGACCACGACACAGAGCATAGGTGAATTCTGTGGCTTAGGGGCCACATGAGATGGTGATAGTTGTTCCATTTACCCTTCAAAAATTTTATAACTGTAGAATTTTTCAGTCCCTAGAAATGTTCTACAAAACTGATTTGTCATGAAGGCTCTGTCTAATGAAATTATGTGTTCTGTTGTTTAGTTGTTTTTTGGGGAGAAATCATAACTTAGAAGAAAAAAAATCTTACCGAGTCAAACACCAGGGTTTCTGTTTCAGGCAGGCACCTGGGGAACAAGCTAAAGAAACTGGTTTATAATGGTTGTTTGCTGGTGACCAAGCTCTGAAACAGGTGCTGGGTGTTCAGCCAACTGCTAACTGCAGCCACACTGAAAAGAAGCTGAACCACAAGAGCCAGTCTGAATTTGCACACCAAAGGAGGCCACTGAGAATGGACTGAGGAAAACTCAAGAGAAAAAAAAAAAAGCTGCGATTTTATTTCACAGTTCCATTGTAAAAGAAGTCTAAGAAGTCATTATTGAAAGTTAGCTTTGACTGGTGAATTTTTTCTTGCTCAGCCAAAGGTGATGTAGCACAGAACTTGAGTGACAGGAAGAGGAAGGTTTGAAAGACGACTCACCACCTTGTTTGGAAACAGAGATGAGTACTCTGTAGTTATGAGGAATATGAAATTAATACCTAGACAGCCTCGTTGCTGCCTTTTAATAATAAATAGGAGTACTGCTTCTGGTGGCATAACTCTGTATATTTAATTCAGCCATCCTGTGAGGAGTCTATGCTTTTCCCCTGGTGTTGGAAAGATGCTGCACAATCACCATGTAGCAATAAATGTTCTGAGCTTCTGTACTTCCTGCTTGTAACAGACACAGAAAGGAACAATCAGGCCTAATTATGACTGCTAGTAAAGAAGGGATTCAAGCCTTAAGGATTCTGAGTGCTTAGCTTAAATATAATTAAAAGCTAGAATTTAAAGAGTTAAAAGCAGCCTGATCCAGTAAGCAGAAAAATCATAAATTTATCCTTTCCATCTAGGTAGATAAAACCTTTTCAGAGTATCTGCATCTGCTTAAAATAAACCCCTAGTAATCCTACAACACATCTAAATACCCTTGGTACCTAGATCCAAGTAGTTCATAGGGAAGGAAAAAGGAATCTGGGCTGCTTATACATGTACTTGGAAAAAGCACAGTTAAAAATCGCTGCAAGTCAACCATGTGGCTTCAGACTCATGTCTTCTCAGGGTGACGCTATGCCAGTGCTGGCCCATCTTTCAACTCAGCTGATCTTAATCACCATAGTAAGAGGTAGGTCAATAGGCAACACCACAGATTTCCTCAATATTTTCAGTTTTGCATGCTAAAACGGTTCTTGACTGTGTTTGCTGGCAACACTGTTAGCAGAAGCTACTTAGCACAGCTTTCCAAGCTGGTGTGTGCTGCATGCCATCATCTAGCCATGCTTTGTGCCACTCGCTCTCTGCAACAGCGGCTCCACACGCAGTGCTTTACAGCAGTGTCTACTTTGTGTTAATACTAGATGTGAACTCCTGCGATGAGATACGGATCTATAATAAAGGCCCTATCTTCCAACATGTTCAGGCTGAAAGAAGCAATTTTCCACATACATGGGCTTCGTCTCCATGTTCAATCGGTAGATAGGGAAAACAAGACAAAGACAACTGTTTTGAACCCTGGAAACTTCCTTGTGTCAAACCACTTGCAGCAGAAGGGATGCCATCAAGCAACTGACAGCCTTTAGACATGCTCCTTAATCTGTTTTGCGGATTCATCTGGTCAAATTCAACTGCTTGACCCCCACTGCTGGGTTTTGGGCAGGTGGCAGAATGCTACAGATCTGACTAATTGATGCAATCAGGTCACCAATATCTTATGGTCATCAAAAGCTACCTAATAAATAGAGTATTACCTTTATCAAATTTGGGCCTCAAAGTTATCCTGGTCATCAGCTTTTCTGTGCTAGACTGGTCTGAAAACAAAGTAGCCCACAAGATATGCTGTCTTTTGTCCAAACACTTCTGGAATTACTTATCTTCTGCTTTCTGATTGCAAAAGTAATTCGCAGTTACCTTCTGCAAACCTCATAATGATTTGTACAATAAAAAGCAACAATCTGCTTAGTTCAGATAATCTGACCCTCTGTCCTGTCAATAGAATTCATCCACCTACTAAGATACGTGTTTGAATTTCCAAAGTGCTCTCTGAACTCCAAGGACGTTGTAAAGGTGCGCAGCTGTGATCTTTAATGTATGCGCCAGCACTGTCAGAGCACTTGTCTACCATGACTAACATCTTGAGGTCCTTTCCAATATTATGGTGGGGTTTGTCCATGGAATGCATGTCCTAGGAAAAATCTCCCTTCTGTTTCTTCCAAAGTTCTTTTCAAGGACCTGTCAGAAATTCCTGAGAAAATTAGGTGGTGATATAGAGAGATTGTCAAATAGCGTTATCTGTCTTGTACCTACCTGTACTGGGCATCGGCATAGGCAAAAGATCAGTCTTCAGAGCTCTTAGCTTAAGTCATTGGTAACTATTTAGAGAAAACTAATGCATTAGTGGAAAAAAAATTGGAAGAAAGGCCTGTTTCTTGCACATCATCAATGCATTTGCTGGCTTACACATGTGTCTTCATTTCCAGTGATTATTGTGTGCATTAAACAATGTAAAATCACACATCTAAATAATCATCTGCATGGCTGATCTCCTCGTCTAATGAATACAGTTTCAGACCTAGCTCTTCAGCATATAAAAATGTTTCCTTTAGGATGCACCTTCTCAAACCACCTCTGTAGACAAAACCCCTAACATAGATGTCTTTTTGGTTACTCCCTGATGATAATGGGTTTCTATGACTGATGTGCTTATTAAATCTTTCTTTTTTTAATTAAAAAAAATTCCAATTAAAATTGTGTTTAAAAACCACCAGGGGTTTTCCTTGGCTAAGTATTGTAGCTTCTCTTACAAAGCAACCACATAGAAAACTATTTAAAGAAAAAAGGAAACAGTACCTTTAGAGCAAGATGAAAACAAGTGTGATTGATCTGAACTACTTCTCTTTTTTTTTTTTTTTTTAAATTCAGAAGTTTTTCCTTCCCATTTTGTTCAGGAAAATGTGCCTGTGTGCAAAAGTATATGATGCCTAATTGGTTCTAAAAGTAGAGCTCGTCTGTAAATGGAAGAAGACAATGACAAATCTTGTCTATTACTCACCAGGATAGAGCTCTTGCTGATTGTCAGTGCACAGTTTCCTGAGCTATCACAATTCTGTTGGTTAAAGCCATATTTCCAGAGTAACAGGTATCTGTTTCTGTACTTAATTTAGTATAGAATATTTACAGCTAGTACATGACTTAAGTCTTGGAGTGCGTTTTCTCCTGCTAGCATTTATGCTAGACCAGAAAAGGTGGGAGGAAGGAAGTAGAAAAAGGAAACTTTAACCTTTTATTATTTAAAAGCAATATTTTAAAAGCAAAATTAGGGAAATACAGTTAACAAAAATAACCAGGGGAATATAACACTTAAAATTAACTAAAGAAAGCATATTTAGTAAGATCTTTCAAAGACAGTATAAAGTCAACAGGGTTGCAGTACATATCTCAGTATTGCATTTTTGTGGCAATATTTTTCATAGGTTTTCTTATGGCTCAGTCTCTTTCATTTTCCAATATTCACCATTTGGGGAATAGTCAGGGCATAAATAAAGGCACTGGCAGATAAAGACTAGACCCATAAAGTATTAAGTTTAACTCAGTCAAAATGTTGTCGGATCCAAAGTCTAGTCTGTCTAAAGATAGTTCTTGCATCCAAACACTTTCTCCCAAATCTCTCTTTATTGGCATAACTTGAGGGTTATATAGATACCAAGGGGTTAGGTTCTTTCCATCTTTACTGTAGGAAATGTTCCATTTCATATAAATTATTAACTACCACTGGTCTAGAAATTAAGGTAGAGGGATAAAAGCACGAAGAGAAGACACCCTGACTCTCTAGCCCATTAGGTGGGAAATACAGCAGAGATCAGATTTCAAATATCTTCTCAAATAAGTACATAATTATTAATGTTAAGTGGAGCACCCCTCACAGGAGAGGGTGAGAGAGATTTATCCCACGTTAGCCAGTAGTGTGGTCACTCAAGCACTCACCTACAATACAATAGACCAAGTTCAACTGCCTCAACTCCAGTTTGAAACCAAAGGTATGACGCTGTGTGGGAGGGAGGATTGACATTCAGATACTTAAGCTAGGAGTCTAAGTTAGGCTCTAAGGGCTCCGAGTTAGGGCTGGGTAGCTGCCCAGAGGAGAAAGACCTGGGAGTGCTGGCTGATAGCTGGCTAGACATGAGCCAGCAGTGCCCCCAGGGTGGCCAAGAAGGCCAAGAGAGTCGTGGCTTGTATCAAAAATGGTGTGGCCAGCAAAAGTAGGGAAGTGATCATGCTCCTGTACTCAGCACTGGTGAGGCTGCACCTCAAATACTGTGTTCAGTTCTGGGCCCCTCACTACAAGAAAGACATTGAGGGTCTGAAGTGTATCCAGACAAGAGTGACAAAAGTGGTGAAGTGTCTGGAGAAAAAGTCTTACGAGGAGTGGCTGAGGGAACTGGGGTTATCGCTTTCTACAGCTAAATGAAAGGAGATTGTAGCGAGGTGGGTGCGGGTCTCGTCTCCTAAGTAACAAGTGATAGCACAAGAGGAAATGGCCACAAGTTGCACCAAGGGATGTTTAGATTGGATATTAGAAAAAAAATTCTTTAACAAAAGAGTGGTGAAGCGTTGGAACAGGCTGCCCAGGGAAGTGGTGGAGTCTGCATCCTTGGAAGTGTTCAAAAAGCATGTAGACATGGCACCTTGGGACGTGCTTTAGTAGGCATGGTGGTGTTGGGCTGAATTGGACTGAATGATCTTAGAAGTCTTCTCCAACCTCAATAATTCTATGATTCTGTGATTCCAAACTACGATTACCCATGTTAGCAGGTACCTCTGAGAAGCTCAGCTGCTGGTCTGTGTTAGGATGGTTCTTGGTGTTTTCCTTAGTTTAATAACTAAGAAAAGCTTACTTAGACAAATACTTCACACAGTACTGGAAACCCACTTCTAAAAACATAGTTCATTAAATACATTCAAGATTAAAAATGTTTAAATAAATAGCTACTCTCTACTCTGCAAAAAATAAAAGTTTAATAGGTCAGACTATTTCTCTGCAACAGACATCTGTTAATGCTGTCCTTGGTATTCCCCTGACATGAGGAAGTAACTGTCATCTAGCTACTAAGGATGTATTCATCATACTCATTGACCACAAGGAATGAGTGTAAGTTTGGGTACCTACATGAGGAATCTTTGCCTGGAACAACAGCTGGATTTGTGTGTGTGTCTATTTTTTTCCCAGTAGTTATAGAATAAACATCCACCAAGTATAAGAAACTTGCTGAATTACTTCCAAGGCATCGTACTGTGAATATTTATCAGTAAGGTCTGCTCAGAGATGAAGTGTGTTCTGCCAAATGCTGTTAAAACATTTTTATAATGTATATAAAATGTATAAGTGGGAGATGCAATGAATTTCTGTTTAGATCCCAGTATTAAAACAAATAACAGGTTCAAAAACCCCTTACCTTTTTCTGCAATATGTTCAAAATTTAATGTTAATGTAAAGAATCAGATTGCTATTGGAAGGAGACAAAAGATACACATTTCAACTGATCTACGCTTGCACATAAGAAGAAAGATGAGCTAATGATAGGGAAGGGAATGAAGCTATTAGTGGATTGTCAAAGGAAAGGGAGTGCTGGAGAAGAGGTTTTGGAATTAGAAAACTGATGAACATAAGTTCTGGTCAGAAAATTTGGAGAATGGATTTCCCACTTGAAAACTGACATCTTTCAGCAGAAGAGTGGTAGCTTCAAAACTGTGATCTATAAATGCAAGTGCAGTATCTCATTATAGTCCAGAAGCTCCATTCGCCTGAGCAAGTGTCCCCATTACCCTGCACTTCCCATGGCAGGGCACCCGGCATGAGCACAGCTCTCCCAGCACACTCTCTTTAGTGGGAGCTCCCACTCTATTTAGTGGGAGCTAAAGCCAGGAGGGGAAACTTTTTTTTGTAGAAGACACTGAGGAAAACAAGTCACTGCATTACATTTTTCTAAGAGGTATCACTGTGTTACATTCAAATAAAATTGTTTGGGCTTGAATATGCTGGCTGAAACATTGCATTTCCTTTTATTTTCCAGGCATATTTCCTTATATTTTCAGGCAGTCTCTTTTTCAGTTAGTCGACATTTTCTGTGGAAAGCAGATACTCTTCTCAGGTCTACCCTCCACATGCACAAAATAAAAATACTCAGTCTTCCACAGAAAACAGATTTGAAAATTTTCAAGCAACAATCAGATTTTAGAACTATATTTGGTTGTAAATTATGAAGCACTTCTATTTTTCAAATAATTTCTGAAGCTTTGGTTAAGCAGTTAGCAGGCTTCCTGACTAGTTGGACCAATGACATTTCTCGACTTTGTAAAAAGCATAAAGGGATCCTTAAGGTTAGTCTGTGAAACCAGCTTTCTCCCTGATTATCATTTTACCTGCCTGGCACTGGAGAAAGACAAGCCTGAATGTGGTCCTGAAGGTCTTCAGTAAATTGTGTGCTTATTTTTCCATTACTTATTATTATTACTTATTTTTCCATTTGCTCAAGCACTTGAATACTACCAATTTGTCATTGGATCATTTCATCTCGTATTTATTTTTCATTGTTTGGGGCTTTGAAAGTCTCAAAGAAGAATCTTTATCACAGAAGTAAGCCTTGCCATTGAATCAGTACATGCTGCATTATATGTTTCGCATGATGTGGCTAATGTGGGGGTGGCAGGAAGGGGAAGCAAAGCTGATATTTGTTTCTTTAATTCCTCACACTGTTCCACCAGAAAAGCCATCTTGCGCTGAAGTTTCCCCTGATGTTCACCTCCTAATAGCTTGGTTTCACTACACTCCATTGATTCATTGGTCCAATCTTTCTTCAGATTTGAACAAAGGAGGGAAAAAAGAGTGTTTTGCCATCTGCAATAGAAATTCCTTTGCTGGTTCTCTGCCTTTTACTGTCAGAGGGCTATGGGTTAATACCTGATAAAGGGAAGAAGTAGGTATTTGTCTCTTGCCTGGAGAGAAATTCTTTGCCTCTTTGCCAGGGAAAACATCTGATCCTGCTGCAATGATTTTTCTTTTAATTGGAATGCGAAGATCTTATCTTTTTATTACTCCTTTATTGTTGATAACCACTCCACTTTCTCACTCTCGACAAATGTCCAGCTTATATATACAAGCAGGGAAGCAGTTCATTTTTCCTCCTTTTTAGCTTTAATCATTTGCCTAACAACTGAATTGTGCCAGAGTGGTTCATATATCCTTTCCTGCACTCCAGCCTCTTTCTCAGATGCCTGGCCTGTGTCTGTCTCTCTCTAATTTGCAGGCATAGACTGGCCCAGGGACTGCCTCTCACTCTAATAACTGCCCGAGGTGTGGCAGACCACTTATGGGAATTCAGTCACACTGGCCTATGCAAAAATAACAGTAAATGAGAAATTTGCAGTGAAAGGGAAACACTGTATGCAAGTCATACGCCCACTACTCTTTTAATTTAGTTTCTTTGTGGCTTTGCGTTGCCATATGTTCTGCAATGTCAGATTAGTGCGTGGGGAAGCGACAGCCTCCTGGATAGAGCCAAGGCGCAGGAAATATGGGTTTTATTCTCAGCTCTGCCCAGCTCCCGCAGATGCACAGCTCAACCTGCCTGCTCGCCAGCAGTCACGGAGAGCCTTGCAGACGGCCACCCACCCTGCTGCTCAGCATCGTTGCTGCAGCTGAAGGATGTTCTGGGAGAGGAGCTGTGGGTACTTCCAGAGCCTCAGGGTTGCCACAACAGCTTAACTAGGTGCCAGAGCTGGAGGCATTTGGGACCTTCTTGTAACCAGGGCAGCCACAGATGGCTTAACCCTGCCCCTTTCTTTGTGAGGTAGCCTCTCTCCTCCTAATTGCCATTTTCTGCCAATTCTGACATGTGTATGAGCACGTGCAGGCAATACCACTTGGTCTTTTACTCTTTGATTATTGTTACTCTTCAAAGCGCCCTCTCTCAGCCCTGTAGGTCCTCAGACAGTATCTTTAGCCTCTGTGACCTCTGTGTTTCCTGCCCTCCTCTCTCCACTTCCTTCCTCCTTCCCATATTCCTCTTCCCTTTGCCCATTTTTGGTTCTGGATTTGACCACCTCTTCTCCTCCCTTCTTCAGCCTTAAACTGCACCAGACAGAAGCGTTTGGAGAGAGGCACATGGATGAACAGGCATTGAAAATGATACCTTCCAAAGGGGGACAGCTGAGCTCCAGCTCAAGTAATTAAAGGCATTAGAGGCAACAGGCAATGTTTGCCCATGGTCATGGTCTGCTTCCATCACCACTGCTCAGTGTCTGCACCCTTCTGACCTGAGGTCCTGGTGCTATTGGATCATCTGTACCCCTGATATCTAAGCTGAAGACCCCCACCACTACATTACTGGTTTGATCTCTTTCATATTGCAAACTCTCCTGAAGAAGAATATCTACTTCTACATGGGCTTGCAGGACAACAAACCTAGTGAGACCTTTATCCTAACTGTGATTTACAAGGAGGCTGTCCTATTCACCTTCTGTCCCTGCTCTCCCCACCAACCCATAGTGGTGGGTGTTCATGTTGTGGGCGACATACTGCTTCACCCTTATGCTGCAGCTGTGGCCAGCCCTGCCACTGGCTGCTATGCCAACATATATTACCACCATCGGGAATCAAAATAATTACCTGTGCCACAAGGTATTTGTGAAGCTTAATTCCTTACAGGTTGTGTGACATACAGTTGTGTGGCCTGCGCAGCTGTGAACTTGCAGTATCTCTTTTTCGGCAGACTACATCTTAAAATGTATCGGAATATTAGCTGTAGTACTAAAGGTTTGGTTTTGAAGGGTTACTGCATTTGCACACACACATGCACTCCTTATGACTACATGTTACTATTTGCCATGTATGAAAGAAGAAAATCCAAATTGTATCATTTCTGGAAAAGAAGGAAAAAGCTTTTGTATAGTTTAGAGTGAACAGGTAATTGTTTTTCTCTGTTCTGTTTAGACAAATTAGAATGCAGCCACGTCTCATAATAAATAGGCATTTCTGTTCACTTTTCAGTTATCACTATAACCTTAGAATAGATGCAGAAAAAGGTATGTCCTGAAAAAAAAAAAAAAAAAGTATTCGTCTTTTTAGACAAAGAGGAGATTTAACTGATGTTAACCTTCAAAGAAAAACACCAGATTTATATGTTACTCATATGGACTGAAGTCTAAGACTAACAATATAAGAATAGCACTTCTCTCAGATATACCTAAGACTGCTGGGTGCTACTAGCTACGGAAAATGCATTTTTCCTCCATTAAGTCTTCCAGGGTAGATTCCAGCTACATGCAGGCTGCTTCTGTATCAGTCATCCCGGAAACCTTCTGAAACATAAAACTGCCCTTTACTGGGAAGGGGGAAACGCAGAAGTAAGCGCTACTCTGTTCCGTTTATGTGGAGCCTTTGTGACACCTCAAGTAACACTGCTAAACTGTATGCTTTGCTTATCTATCAGTGGACACCTGGGACTACTAAAACTATATCTGCTACAAGAAGGGTAACATGATAAGTAACCTTATAAGCTACTAAAAAGTGACAGATAGCTGCCCCTTGAAGTACCCTTTAGCTTTTGTTTATCAAAGTATCAAACTATTTGCCCCCAGCTGCAGTAGAAGCAAATAGGTTAACATTATCCATGTCTTGGTTACGCCTCTCGGAGCTGAGAACAGGAGTGGCAGAGTTCAGAGCTGAGGTTGCTCGTCCTTCACTCCTCTGCATTCATACTGGGCCCCTAACATCCCTCCTCGCTCAACCACTGGGATGATGTTAAAGGGCAGATACCACAAGCCTGCCAGTCCCAAAGATTAAAGATCATAAAGCAGGTCCCAAGATCCAAAGCAATACTCTAAAGGAGGTAGATTTGCAAATTAAATATGCCTCCATGTTTTTGAGCCAGAGAGTTTATATTTTCAACTCTTCTGTTGACCTGTGAAGTTTTTTAGTGACAAGCTGTGAAATGATTGCAGTTGTCAATATGTCACTCAGTTTCCTGGAGGTCAGCTGCGTAGTCTTTTTGCAGACATCTAGCTGTGCAGCCAGTGCAATTCACTAGCATGGATGTATTTACCAGTAAGAAGTTGAGTGTACAGCAGTGTTTTAGCAGCAGTTCAAAGCAGGATGCAATGTTTAAACCCTGCATACTCTACCACATAGCTCTGATGACACTCTACTGTATTATATCCTGAAAAAAAAAAAATGTCAAGAGGCAAGCTACACCATCAGCATTTCACTGTGAACATCACACCAGAAAATAGTACGTGTGACAGCAAACCAGTGACGGCCTTAAAGTTTTCATCAGCTTTGCCATCTCATTAAGTAGTTTGGGCATAAGGTGCAGGAGGGAGGATGATCCCCAGCTCCCTGCTGCCTCCTTTTGTCGGTCCTGGTACCCAAGTTGCAAGCCAGATAGTGGAACTAATCAGATTTAAAACTGTTCCATTTTGTCAAGTACATTTTCAGACAAATCAAATTCCCTGATTTACCTCACAAAAAGAAAATGGGAACATGAAGCTGGAGCTAGAGAAGGAAGGCTGAACTAGCCTTCTGGCAACTGCTCACAGCTTAATCAGCAGAAAATGCTTGGGGGCCACACGAGCAAGGGGTGTACCTTAGCACACGGGCCAAAGATGCAATTTGAAGACACTAGCTCCCTGAATTCAAAAGTTTCCCAGAATACATCACTTAAATGATCTTTGCAACATAATTTGTACACTGAGAGGGGAGGAGGGGAAAGGTGTAAAGCAATTAAATGCATAGGAACAAAGTGAAGGTGCATTTCTGAAATGCAGCATTTATGGCAACCCCTCGTGTGCCGCAGCATTCTTTTCATACTGGTTCTATGTTTTCATAATCCACCTCTGTTTGAGAGGAAACTAGTATCTTTGTTTTCAAAATGGAAAAAGACACTACTGGTTTTAATTTTCTGCCTGACTATGCTGTCACACGCACAAGGCACGTACACATGCAAGAGAAACAGAGGCTGAAATTAAAATCTTGCACTGCCATCCTGTGGTGGAATTTAGGAAAAAATTATGTTATCCGTCTCATAGACACAGGATTATCAACAGCTCCAGGACCAAGAGACATGCCAGGTGCTAAACCAGGAAGGAGAGAGTAGGCCCTCAGATGCCATTATTCCTCATTATTTCTTTCCCAACATAGTATCTTCTGGAGACCTTTCAGAAGACATGCAGTCCACCCCCAAGAATACAGGGTCTTAAAAGAAAGAGAAAATATTCTGGGTAAGCAAACAGTGAATAGCAGCTAAAACATGGCAGGCCAGGTGAGGCAAGTGTAGGCAGCCTTGACTGAAGTCCTCAGGAATGACTTGGAGCTTGACACAGTTTCTAAAAGGCAGTCTGGGGGCTACTTTTGGAGTTGACTTTGGCCAATATAAAGTACAGTGAAGTTCACTTGTAAATAGGTCATAAACTCCCGCTCACAGGCTAAATGGATTTTTTTCCAGTGAATCACCACTAGGCTTCAAAAGAGAAAAAGGAACAATCCAAAAGGGACAAAGTTTGCCAACAAGGGAAAGACAGAAAAAGATATGTCATGCAAATAACATGCAAAATATGCAGTTGAAAAGCAAAATGTTTACCAGAGTCTCAGTCCTGCAATCGGTTCTGACTTGTGATCTCACACCTGATGCTTGTTTTTCTACTAGACTAGTAGGTTTTCCTTCTGGAAAAATGTGAATCTGGTATACTGAACAATGCCCCCCCAGATACCTACCCTTTTTGCTGGCAGTTCTAAGCTGGAGGCATTTTTTTGTCAAATTGAGATGCATAAAATACACAGAGTTGTCCAAAACTCAGTGGTGGAGTATCCCAGGATACTGTGGCTTGCTAGCTCTTGCTATGCCTCCTTCAGGGGATTGTTCTTGTAAAAGACTGCGTATGCTAAGACTGTGCTAATTGAGAACTGGCCTCTCTGCCTGTGTAATGCACCAAAAGCTATAAGAAACTGGCATCTAGAGCAAAGCAGATGCTGACTGAGTTTCCTCCATAGATCATCATTAAGATCTCTCCTTTGCTTTAAAATTGCCCATCAGCAAGACCAGGATAAGTTCAAATTTTGCCTTCATGAGGACAGAATATAAAAATGTCTCTCTCCCTCAAGGTATTCCTGAAATAATGCAAAAGAAAAATCTCAGCACCACCAAGATGGCAAATTTTCAGATAAAATAGAGGGGGGAAAAGGATTGAACTCTCAGTTTGTGCAAACACCCACATTGTTTCTGCATGTCCAATATATGATTATAGGTTTCTTAGTAATGTGTATGGAACTCCACTTTCACCAGTTCAGACGCTCATGACTAACACTGCTGCCGTCATTTTTGGTTTGTGCGATCAGCTTATGAAGCTACCATACTTGTCTCTATGTTAACGCAGCATAACATATGTCTTCTTTGTTCATTTATGTGCTTGTACTATCTTCCCTCTTCCACTTCAGATGTACTTGTTTTCACCCCTGCTTTGAAAAAAAATGGACCTTTCCTCATCCTGTTCTCACCTGCTAATGACTTCTGTCTCCAGGCTCATCTTTCCTCAGCAAAGCACCAGACCAAATTATTTTTTTGCTGTCACTTCTATCAGCAGCTCCATTCTTGATCACTTTTGATTCAGCTTATCTTCTTTGCAGTGCTATGATTTGTCTCTTTGATTAAAAATCACTGCTGACAGCTTCTTCCTTTCTCCCCTACTTACTTGCTTGGTTTTCTGAACTTTTCCTCAGCCAGCAGAAGCAGGGAAATATTACCTTAACTCCTGTTCTGAATTTGAGTCTTACCTGCTACCTTTCACTTGTGCCTGTGCAGATGAAACAACATACTTTTTATTTCCCTGATGAGTGGATTTTTTCCCCCATTGCTCTAAATAGATATTTTTCCCCATTTAAATAAGAGTTGTGATATTCAATATCTTCATCATCTCTCCTCCTCATGTCACTCTGTGACACCCTGCTTGAAGGAAACTCTAGAGAAACATGTGTCCTCGAGGCTGGGGGAGAAGTCTGGCTCTGCCACCTGACAGGGAGAGCATACAGCATCACCAATCCAGCCTGTCACAAAAGGAGAGTCCAATATCTCCATTTTTTCCCAAGGGCTGGAGACTCCCAGTAATGGGAAGGGGAAGAGTTGAAGGCAAGGGCAACAAGTTTTGGTCTAAGAAATCTTTTTTTTAAAAAAAAAAAAAAAGTTTTGGTATTCCATTAAGGAAATAGTAAAAAGTTTTTATCTGAATAAACTTTCATGCAAGTCCAATAGGAAGAACACGTGTTTCATTATGGCAGGGCTTTTTGGCTATTTACTGGTTTTCACCTGTGTACATTTTCCAGTGGAGGTGAGGGAAGAAAGTTTCATATCTGTAGATTACTTAGACAGAAAAGTGTCTTTCTTAATCACCATCTGTGCATCTGCCAGCCACAAAAGCTGGCAGAGCACAGGCTGAAAATCCCTGTTTTAAAGTTTTGCAGTCGCAACCAGCTTCAGTTACAAAAACTGCCCATCCTGTCTGGTCAATGGCCCAGTCTAGAGCTTGAATGAACTTCTGTTATGAGGAGACAGGAATTTCTCTCATAAGCTTCTCTTCTAAAATGAAAATGTTTGGACATATTCTCCTTCTGCAGAGGAGGAAGGGGATGTTAAGCTGTACACATCCCTGCTAAGAAAAGCAGAAGTTTTGATTCATGTTTCCAAGTCATGCAATTCAAAACAATGTGGGCTTCCAAGAAGTGCGAAGGCACTGTGGGAGTAGCCCCAACAAAGTAAATAATGGTTTACTTTATGAATAAGGATGACTACCTGTAGGGTTCTCAAGAGGTTGTCTGTGCTGGGGCCAGTAGCCACACTCGGGTAGATGTGTTTGTGATAATCTCTTGTACAGATGAGCTGGCATGAGCCAGTTTATATACTGTCACGTAGAAAAATACCCATCCAAAATTATTTGCCCTGCTCTAAATACACCTGTGTGGATCCATCAGTGTAAAACTGACCCCACTTATAGAGGAGGAGCAGTGGGGGAAAAATAACTTTCACAGATGCTTTATTTTTTATATCCTTTTCTTTCAGGTTGCCCAAGAAAAACAGAAATTGAGAAGCTAAATTAGTCCTTGCTTGAAGAGCATAGAGTTTTGCCAAAGATATCTGCCAGAAAAAAAAATATCTTATGTGAACAGAGCATAAAAATCACATTTTCAAACACAAAGAGCCAGGTGATGCAAAAGCTGATGACAGCACAATTTAAACTCACTGCTAATTGATTATTGTGATGCTAGAAATCTGCATTGTCTTCTTTTGAAGGCAGTTGACAACATCTGCAATAGTTCAATGTGAGTGGGATCAAGTCCCAAATATGCACTTTATTGTATTCCATGTGTTAAAGTAATTTCTTGAGTTGCTTCTGTAAAAGCCAGCAGAAACCCTGGCAGAAGGTCCTTGGCTGAGAATTCAAGAGTCTAGAAACAGGAAAGGACTGTTACAATGGAAACTACTGAATCCTCTTTTACATGGGGTGTTCACATACAGCAAAAGCTGCTCTAGTTTCTGATAGTCAATCTCGTCAGCTTTTGAGAAGGGTAAATGCTTAAAAAACACGATGAGGTTATTTCACTTCCTCAAGTGAAATCTAACACTGGTTATCACAGTGGA
This sequence comes from Cuculus canorus, assembly GCF_017976375.1. NCBI lineage: Eukaryota > Metazoa > Chordata > Aves > Cuculiformes > Cuculidae > Cuculus > Cuculus canorus. Next base: position 99,638,905 of record NC_071402.1, read on the forward strand.
TCGAATAAGATAACTGCGCACAGAAGAGCTATGAAAGCTTTTGAATGGCTCAATATTTATAGAATCATAAAATGGTTTGGATTGGAAGGGAACATAGAAGTCATCCAGTTCCAGCCCCACTGCCATGAGCAGGGACACCGTCCGCTACACACACACACACACACTTCAACTTTTGAGGTTGCTCAAAACCTCAACCAGCCTGCCCTTGAACACCTCCAGGTGTGGCTCATCCACCACCCTTCCAGTAAAAAATTTCTTCCTATTATCTAAACTAAATCTATCCTCCCTCAGCTTAAAACTTACCTCTCATCCTATCACTGCACTCCCTGATAAAGAGCCCCTTCAGAGCTTTCCTGTAGCTCCTCTTTCAGTACTGGAAGGCTGCTGTAAGGTCTCTCTGGAGCCTTCTCTTCTCTAGGCTAGACAAGCCCAACTCTCTCAGCCTGTCCCCATAGGGCAGATGTTCCAGCCCTGTAGTCTTCACCACCTTCCTCTGGACTCACTCTAACATGTCCTTCCTCTGCTGAGGGCTCCAGAACTGAATGCAGTACTCCAGGTCAGGTCTCAAGAGAGCAAAGTAGAGGGGCAGGATCATCTCCCTCGACCTGCTAGTCATACTTCTGATGAAGCCCAGGATACGGCTGGCTTTCTGGGCTGCGAGTGCATACTGTCAGCTCACGTTGAGTTTCTCATCCACCAGTACCCCTAAGTCCTCCCCAAAATCTTCATCTCTCTAATTTAGAGACAAGAATGTCATGCATGACAGTGTTGAATGCTTCACACAAGTCCAGGTGAGTGATATCATTTTCTCCTCCCTTATCCACCAGTGCTCTGGCCCTGTCGTAGAAGACCACCACATACATCAGGCACAATTTGCCCTTAGTGAAGCCATGCTGGCTCCTTATTTTCAGCTCCTTATTTTCTATGTGCCTCACCAGAGTTTCCAGGAAGATCTCATCAATGACCTTGCAAAGCACAGAGGTGAGACTGACCAGCCTGCAGGTCCCCATGTCTTCTTTTTTTCCTTTTCTGAAACTAGGAGTTAGGTTTCCGCTTTTCCAGTCAGCAGGAACTTTACTGGACTGCCACGACTTCTCAACCATGATGCATACTGGTTTAGCAATTTAATCTGCCAGCTCCCTAAGGACCTATGGATGCATATCATCAGGTCCCATGGACCTGTACAGCTTCAGGTTCCTTAGATAATTTTGCATCTGATCCTCTCCTATGGTTCTTCCATCTCCCAGTCCCTCCCTCTGCCTTCTGCAATTTGGGTGGTGTGGCTTGACCCCTTGCCAGTGAAGACTGAGGCAAACAAGTTGTCAAATACCTCAGACTTTTCCATATCCTGGGCAACCAGGTCTCCTTTCTGCTTTCAGAAAGGACCCACATTCTCCCTATTTTGTTGTAATATTTAAATGTGATATTGCCTTGCAGACTTCTTACAGCAAAGATTTACATATAAATAGCTGTAAACATCCTGCCATAGGGACTGGCTGGTCTGTGACTCTCGAACAATTTTTGCATCACTTCTGAGTGGTTCATATGCAGTTTTCATAATAACATTACATCACGTAATTGGCAATGGGGCTGTCTAGCACCAGGACAGCTGCTTTGTTCTAATCCCCAGCCACAAGAGAAAGCCAAGAGCAATTTTGCCCAGCCACCCTACACTGTGTCTGCACACCTACTTTGGACTGGAGTGGGGTCCGTGGATGGCTGATGAGCTGCCGTTAGATCTTGTCTGCAATATACCCCATAGTTCTCCTGGGAATGGTGAGGTACACAGTGTCTGCTTCCTGGCTTTTGATCGTTTGCAGATTTCTGTAAGCTGTTTGGGAGGCTGGCCACCTTGTGCTCTTCAGCCACCCAAAAATTACAATGGAACAGGTATTAGTGTCGATTAAGTATTCTGTGACAGGCTTACAGCATCAGTCATCAGTCTGAATGGGAAAACACTCAGCCAAGTCACTTTGAAGAATAATTATACAATGCCTTTTGAATTTTCATTAAAGCTACAATACACAAAGTAGGGTAATGTGTCTTTTATTTTAAGTGAAGTTTTAGCTAAGCATGTTTCAACCTTAGGTAAATAAACTGCATATTATCTCCTTTATCTTCTTAGAAGTCAGCCATAATGAAGGCATGTATTTTTAAAAACCTATCACTTCCAAGAAAATAATCCCCCCACAAGGCTATATCTACCACCCCAGCGCTTTCACTCACGGTTATACAAAGCTGATATCTACAGCATATGTTTTTGTTCATGCTGCATATTCAAACACAAAGGTGTGGTTAAATTCTTATGTCCTTTTTGAGGGGAAGACTGAGGAAAACATCTGCTTCTTGATGGAAGCCATCTGGTGTAACTAGACATGAAGTCAAGCATTTTAACAGAGCGTGTTTCTTAGAATTATACTCCCTTAAAAGAATTACAGATTCTTCCCCTAATCATATACCATCTCAGGGATTTTCCCTTGCACCTATGTAGGATTGATTGGTGCAACTATTTTGTAAAGCTTTGTCTCAGTCCAATCAAAGTAACCAGAAATGATAATAAGAACTATGTAGATTTCTGTTGTTATTTTCAACAGCTTCGTTTATCATCTGCACAATTACAGGTGCAGAGAAAATCACAAAATTATTTCTGTGGAAGGAGGAGCTGCAGAGGCTTTCCGAGATCCACGGTACTGTAGAAGCTGCAGCACACTCTCAGTTTGTTCCAGAGATAAGAGTCAACATATCAGGGTTGGTAAAGTGAGGTGAGTGCTTCTTACTTCATCCCTTACCTGTAACATCGCCAATTCTAGCCCTGTGCTGCCACACTGTGTCAGATTTTGGTCACTGAATTCTTACAGGCATCAAACCTGCCTGTGAGGGATCAAACATTGTCTCTCCTTATTCATCCGAGGAGATTCGGTAGGACAGATATGATGGTGACATGTATAAAAGCTGTGTGGTAAGCCAGCTTTCATGAAAATGGCACATGTTCTGAAAGCTGCATGACCTTAAATGTATGGGTTTGGGTGAAGCAGATTAGCAGGCAAAAGGAAAACGGAGGAACCATTGATTCAAGGTATGTGTAGGGCAAACAAAGCCACATCATTTTACGACATGGTTCTTCTTGGCTGCCAAGACTATCATCTCCACATACACCAAAAGGGCATTCAGTACCAACAGATACAGTTTGTTTAATTGAGCTAATCTTCACACACAGGGCAAGATTACACTCAGAGAATCTGAAGAAAATTTGTAGTCTTTTCTCGTTTCCTTAAGAAGGTTATTCCCTATGGCAGAAAGGGGGGGGCAGGGAAGATATTGCATTAATATGAAGATGAAGCTGGTTCTTGGTGCTAGGAGTGTCCTGTTACTAGTCACCCATTCACTAGTGGATAGTCCACGGGGCAATGCCAGAGCCGACACTGTTTAACATATTCATTAAAGCTATTGACAATGGGCAGAGTAAACATTCTGCAAATCTGCAAATGGTACAAAGCTGAGAGGAGCAGGTGACAGGCTGAATGGTTGTGCTGCCATTCAGAGGGACTTTGACAGTCTGGAGAAATGGGCAGAGTGGAACTTCATGACTTTCAAGATAAGGAAATGCCAAGTCCTGCTCTTCGGGAGAAACAACCCTAGGCACCAGGACAGGCTGTAGGCCAAGTGTCTGGAAAGGAGCTCTGCAGTAAAGGTGGTCTGGTGGATACCAAGCTCACCATGAACCAGCAAATATAACCCTTGCAGCAAAGAAGGCAACAGCATTTCATGCTGCATTAGGAAGAGCACTGCAAATAAGTTTCAGGGAGCTGCTCCTTCCTCTGCACTCAACACTAGTGACAGCGTATGGGGTGTGCTGTGTCCAGTAAAACAGCCACGGACACACTGGAGAAAGTGCAGCCAATACAAGAGAGCCATGAACATACTAGAGAAAGTGTAGGCCACAAACACTATTAAAGGGCTTGGAGCATCTCTCATATGAGAAGCTGAGAGACCTGGGACTGTTCAGACTGGAAAAAAGACAGCTCCAGAGGGATTTTACCAATGTCTATGCGCATCTGATGGGGATGGGTGAGGGTTGATAAAGAAGACATGAGCCAGACTCTTGTCAGTGGTGCCCTCTTAAACGACAAGAGGCCACAGGCACAAACCAAAACACAGGAAATTCCACTTAAACACAAGAAAAACCTCTTTGAACTGTAAGGTTGGTTGAACACTGGCACAGGTTGCTCACAGAGGCTGTAGGGTCTCCATCCTTGGAGATATTCAAAACCCAGTTGAAGAGAGCCTTCTTGCTAGTTGTCCTGCTAGTTGAGACTACATGATGCCCAGAAGTCACTTCCCACATCAGCTACTCCTTCAATCTTTCCTTGACCATCATGACTACCACTCTTAATGAAACAGGGTTTTCCTAGAGCTGGAAGTCTATAGAAGTTTTAATGATAGGGAAATTCCTGATGAAGTCTCCTGCTTTTTGAGGCTATGTCTTATCCTTTGCACTGTTGAGGCAGACCTCCGCCTGCTGCCCCTGAGCAGAACATTATCAATCCACTCCTAAAAGAAAGAAGCCTGGGTGTGAGCTAAAAAGCATTGGTCAGATGAGAATTGAGGAGAAATGCTGAAAGTCGGCACTTCCTGGTGGAGTCTTGTCAGTGGTCACTGGTGATGTAAACTTCAGGCTTTATGTGCAAAAGTGTGTGGACGTGTTTCTTCAGTGCTGATTATTTTTATTTCAGATTAAAAAATAGCAGACAGAGTAACATATGTAGTAGAGAGATACTGCCAGCTTCCCATTGAGAACTGTGCAGTGATGTGAAACAAGGAATAGCATGCAAAAAGAGAACTACTTACTTACTGCTTATGATGTAGCTTTATTTCATGCACACGACAACATTAGAAGTATACTATGAAGAATAATACACCCTAGGCTGCAAGTCAAAATAAAAAGAACAGCTAGAGCTCACATAGCTAATGTTCAGTATTCGGTTTTAAATCTAATGTTCAGCGTGTAACCTTATCCTCTGTTTTTTCCCACTGTTCAAACACTGTTTATTGCTAAAATAACAAAATTTGTTGGAAGTAAATCCCACCAATAAGGGCAAGGCATCATCATCCCCTCACACTCCAGGACAGATTGTTTACACAAGCACTTAAAACTGTGGCTGAAGTCACTTGCTTTGGACAAAAATTCTGGACCAGAAAGAGAATGGGCAAATACCATTCTCCTAAGCAGTGTCCAAATGCCTCCACAGTCAAACTAAACTATTCCTCTCATAATTCCTTAGCTTCATTTATAATATACCTCCCAATATCTGTAGCAAGCAATTGGAGAACTAAACAGTCAATAGCCTCCTTGAAGCTTCCCAAAAAGCAGCTCCCTTCAGCTCACACTAGGAGAAAGGGAGCTGGTGACATATGCGATCATGCAGTATCTCATTTTGCCTGTGTACAAGGAGCTGGTGAAAGATGTATGGCAACTTTCACTCAAGAATTTCCCCATCACTGGTTGTTGCTGATGGTGGCTGTCTCACAACAGTCTTGTCATGAAGTTCACAGCAATATCTTGCAGGCCAAATTCACAACCAGTCCACACTGCTCTTGTTTTAAGGTTTCTCTACTGATATATTAGGAGGAAAAACAGCAGAACCTGACGCTCTACAGAAGGATCTGGACAGGCTGCAATTGATGAGCAGCAACCAACAGGATGCGGTTCAACGAGGCCAGATGCCAGGTCGTGTGCTTGGGACACAACAACCCCATGCAATGTTACACGCTTGGGGAAGAGTGGCTGGAAAGCTGCCTAGTGGAGAAGGACCTGTTTGACAGCCAGCTGAACATGAGCCAGGCCCAGCTGGCCTAAAAGGCCAGTGGCATTTGGGGCTGTGTTAGGAACAGTGTTTCCATCACAACCAGGGAAGTTATGCTTCCCCTGTACTCAGCACCAGTGAGGCTGAACCTTGAATACTGTGTTCAGTTCGGGGCCCCTCACTACAAGAAAGATATTGGGGTGCTGGAGCGTGTCCAGAGAAGAGCAACAAAGCTGGTGAAGGGGCTGGAGGACAAGTCTTACAAGGAGCAGCTGAGGGAACTGGGGTTGTTTAGCTTGGAGAAAAGGAGTCTGAAGGGAGACTTTCTCGCTCTCTACAACTACCTTAAAGGAGGTTGTAGTGAAGTGAGTATTGGTCTCTTCTCCCAAGTAACAAGGACAAGAGGAAATGGCCTCCTGTTGTGCCAGGGGAGGTTTAGGGTGGAATACTAGGAAATATTAGTTCAGTGAAAGGGTTCTCAGGCACTGCCCAGGGAGGTAGTGGAGTCCCCATCCCTGGAAGTGTTTAAAAGACAGGTAAATGAGGTGTTCAGGGATATGGTTTAGTAGTGGACAGGTAAGGTTGGACTCAATGATCTCATAGGTCCTTTCCAACCAAATGATTCTATGATTCTAGACTGCGCTGTGAGGCTTTCCTGTCCGCCTTAGCTTCCGCCGGCCAAAATACTGACCGCACCCTTTGTAAGTGACTTTTGGAAGCGCCGCCCCCCGCAACGCCCCCGACCTCCCCGCATCTCCCCTTTACCCCTTCACCGCCCCCCGCGCATCGCCCCGCCCCCACCGCGTCGCCCCATTCCTCCCTTCCCGCACGGCCCCGCCCTCCCCGCGTGGCCCCACCGCCCCGCATGGCCCCTCCCGGTCCGGCCTCGCTCCTCCCTCCCACCCCATCTCGCCCCGCCCATCTCCTCCCTCCCTGCATGGCTCCCCCTGCCCCTCCTTCCCTCCACGCCCCTTCCCTCCTTCCCCGCGTCGCCCCGCCCCTCCCTTGCCGCATGACCCCCCCCCTCTCCTCCCATGGCCCGGCTCGCCGCCTCGCTCCTCCCGTCCCTCACGGCCTGGCCCCACCCCTCCCCCGCCCCGCCCCTTCCCCGATAGTCCCGCCCTTTCTGCCTCGCCCCGCCCCTCTCTCCGCCCTTGGCCCCGCCTCCCTCCGCCTCTTGCTTTCCTCTCTCCCAGCATCGCCCCGCCCCTCCCTCCCCTTCTCGCTCCTCCCGCCCCTCTCTCACCTCCTGGCCCCGCCTCTCCTTTCATCTTGGCCCCGCCTTCCCTCCTCGCTCCGCCCCTCTCTGGCCTCCTTGCCCCGCCCCGCCTGTCCTTTAGCCTCTCCTCTTCCTCCCTCCCCGCCTCGCCCCTCCTTCCACGTCCCTTCCCTCCCTGCCCTCATCGCCCCGCCCCTCTCTCCCTTCTTGGCCCCGCCACTCCCTACCGCTTGGCCCCGCCCACAACGCATCGCCCATCCCCTTCTGGCCCCGCTCCTCCCTCCCCGCGTGGCTCCGCCCCTTTAACCTCGGCCTCCGCGGGGCGAGGCGGTTGCGCCTGTGCCTTTAAGCGCGGCCGGACGCGCTCGGCGCGGCGCGTGCGCACAATAGCAGCGACCTCGCCGCCTGCGGGCGCCGCCGCCACCCTCCCGGCGCGAGGTCGCGGTCCGGCCCGGCGGCGCGCGCTCTCTCGCTGGCTTGCGCGCGTCGCCATAGCGACGGGCAGCCGCGCTCGGCCATGGCAGAGTCGGCGGAGCGTCCCGGCGCGGAGGGCGTCGTCACGGAGATCCGGGCGCCGGGCCCGCGGCCGCTGCGGCTGCTGGAGTGGAAGGTGTCGGTGGGGGCGGCGGTGCAGATCGGGTCGGTGCTGGCGCTGTGCGCGCCGCTGCCGCCCGCCCCACGCCCCGCCGCGCCGCCGCCCGCCGCCGCCCGACTGCCGCGTTCCGGGTCCGAACGCAGGCTGAAGGCGGAGCGGCCCGGCGTGGTGCGCGAGCTCTGCGCCAGGCCCGGGCAGGTCATCGCACCGGGGTGAGTGCGGGGCGGGAACGGGGGACGGCTCCGTGTAGCCCCGCGCGACCAGCAGATCCAGGGAGGCGGTTCTGCCCCTGTATTTCTCTCTTGTGAGACCTCATCTGGAGTGTCGTGTCCGGTTCTGGATTCCCCAACATAAAAAGGTTATGGAAATATTGGAACGGGTCTAGACGAGGGCTACAAAGATGATCAGAGGGCTGGAGCACCTCTGATGTGAGGACAGGCTGAGAGAGTTGGGGTTGTTCAGCCTGGAGAAGAGAAGGTTCCAGCGAGACCTTAGGGCAGCATCCTGTATCTGAAGGGGGCCTACAAGAAAGCTGGTGAGGGACTGTTTACAAAGGCTTGTAGCGATAGGACTAGGGGCAATGGCTGTAAACTGGAGAGGGACTGATTTAGACTAGATGTTAGGAAGAAATTCTTCAGAATAGGGTGGTGAGGCACTGGCACTCGTTGCCCAGGGAAGTTGTGGCTGCTCATCCCTGTAGATGTTCAAGGCCAGGTTGGATGAGGCTTTGAGCAGCCTGGTCTGGTGGGAGGTGTTCCCGCCCATGGCGGGGGGGCTTGCAACTGCGTGATCTTTAAGGTCCCTTCCAATCCAAACTATTCTATGATTCTGTGGTCCAGTGTGTGACTCCATGTATCCCACTATTGCACTGTAATGTGCATGGTTGAATCAGTAGCTTCTCGTGTTGCTGTGACCAGTAGATTTGTGCTGCACTGTTCTTTATACGTATGGTGTAACAAGGTGTTTTGTAGTTATCAGTAGAATTGAGATGTGTTATTCTTCATAAATAACGCCTAAGAAGGTGTTTTGTAGTTGTATTATCAGTAGAATTATCTAGTGCTGTTCTGGATACGAAGAGTGAGAAAAAGGATAGTTGGCATTATAGAATCATAGAATGGTTTGGCTTTGAAGGGACCTTAAGGATCATCCAGTTCCACCCCCTCTGTCATGGACAGGGACACCTCCCACAAAGGTGTCATTATCAGCAGAACTGGGCTTTGCTGCCTTAATTGTAGCTTCTGGCATACACAGGATGAGGAGAAAAAAAAAAAAAGAACATCAGTACCCTGAGCGACCAATCAGCACGAGCATGGATGCTGTGTGAAAAAGAAAGGAGATGTGCAGGAGTGCTGCATCTTAGCTTAAAGATAAGTGATATCCTGGCGCTTCCTTCTATTCTCTCCTAGGACCTTGGCCACGCTCTAGGTGCAGTGGTGCAGTAAGCAGCTGGGGCCAGAGATTCCCTGTCTTTGGGGTAGTGCAAGTTGTTGTTTAATGGTGTAAAAGCTGTGATGGTTGGAGACCTCTCCTACAAGTTCATGCACTGTAGGACCCCCAGCTGTAGGAACCCCGGTTGTCTGGGATAGAGTCTCCATATCTTCCAGCGACTGTGGATCTGGATGATGGTGATAGGGCACTTGGTGATATATCTTTCTTAATTACTATACTTACTCTCTTGTAGTAATGATTAGATACATTGCCTTGAAAGCTGTTATCGTTAACTTGTTAATCACCAGTAATCATTTGTCACCTTTCTTGTTGCCATAAGTTAAGTAAAACTTGATTTCACAGAGTTTGGGCTTTTATGGCTGATCGTGCTTAGCACTCTCTGGTAAAACACCGACCCGGGAGGTGGGTTTCGAGATACTCCCGTGGGGGCCGGGCTCTGCTGCCCTGTGGGGTGGCTGGCAGGACGGCGCTCCCCGTCCCTCCCTGCCCTCTCCTCTGCCCCCAGCGATCCCCAGCGCTGTTAAGGGAACCCCGTCCAATCCTCGAGCTCTGCTTCCCCTTCGCGGCCGTCGGCGGGGAAGGCAGAATCGTGCGTTGCTCTGCTCTGTCTCACAGCCGTGTTCCTGCCGGCAGGGAAAGAGCTTTCCTCGGGCTCCGTGCCGTTATGGTAAAGTGTGGGCATGGGGAGGTATCATCATGATGCTTCTGAGCAGTCCTTTGCTGTGAGCTCTGGTCGGAGAGCTGAGCATCCCCCCGGTCTGTCTCGGGGTTCTCTGCCTTTGCTGGTGAAACTTCTTGGAAATACTTTTTTTCGATTTTTGAGTTTGTTGGTGCAAAACTTGTGTAGCAGAAGGGTTGTTTCCTGCTTGATGGGAGGAATTTTAATGGGAATCAGCACTGCAGCGGGACACTTGTATATTACTAGTACCTTACATACGGTTTTGGCAGCCTAAATGCTTTTAATCCTGTAGGTGTTTTAATGTATAAGGCTTCACAGATCTAAACAAGGTGGTATAATTTGAACTTTTCGAAGAGTAAGGGATTAAATGAGAGGCATTTCCTGTAGTAACAGTGGTTTGTCTTGGTAAGGCTCCATATTGGTCTGTTTCTTAAAAGGCTAACAGATAGGGCCTCCCAGATTTCTAACTTAATTTGGGCTAATAGCTTGCTACTCTGTACTTAAAGCAGATTTTTGTTTTTCAGCAGGAAACCACTGAAACACTGTATTTCCTGTTTTATTGACAGCAAGTTATTTTCATTTACTGCTGTTTTCCTGGGCTTTGTGTGGGTTCAGACAGGCCTGAACTTTCATGATTGAAAATCACTGGCATTATGCAAAATATCTGTGTATGAGAGCCTTGTTAAAGGCTCAGGAAAAAAAACTGTCCGATTCTTTTTTTTATCAGTCAGTAATGCAAGATGCTACAGGAGAGATATAAGCTGTGTTTTTCTTGCTACAGAATTATTCTTTCTGAGATAAAACTGTGGCTTTCCTTTTGTGCCACATCAGCATTATGCTATTGCATCTGGTGCAGCATGGACAATCTTTTAATATCTAATTTACAACAAAGGTACCATAACTGCTAGATCAGACTAAAAACATCGTAAAAATACAGACAAAAATTTTGAAACACCACATATGTGATTAATTTTGATAGTGCTGGGTTGAAGGGGAGATAAAGTGATCTTGTCTTTTTGTTGTGTTACTAGCTAAGCACTTAGTGGGGGGAAGACAAAAAAAAGATTTTAGATGCCTGTTAGGGTCTGTTGTAGCAGTATGTTAGGTTTAGCTTGCTCAATATAAACTATAGGTCTTGAATGCACTGATTTTTATACAATGCTTGTATTGGATTTTGTTAGTCTTGGTTGACTTGAATATAATTAGTAAGTGCTTGCTTTAAGACAATTAAAAAATACTGTTCTTTATTACTGTTGTTCTTGGCTTCTAAAATGTTTGTGTCTTACACTGCTGAAAGTTAATTCTTAGTATTGCTCATTGATGTTATGCTTCTGGAGTTCTGACTTTCAGCATGCATTCTCTGTTGTGTGCTGTAATGGTATTTGCTGGATCAATGTGAAAGATAAGTCAAAGAGGAGAGGCTAAAAGAAGCATGACCTAAGGGCAGTAGTGTGCTGATCAGGGGTTGGAGACATAACTGTTTCTTTGGTCACTTAGAAGAATTTTCAGTGAGCATTTAATCTCTTGTCTTCCCATTCTATGGAACTGAAATAATAACATTTCACTACCTATCAGCAATATTTAAATATCTGTTACAGTTGGAGTAATAAAATGCAGTTATGATTAAGGTAGCTGACATAGCTGAAATTTATTTAGGATCTCCACAAGATGCTCTTTAATCCAAACTATCCAGGGTGGTAGGTGCTGTTTGCTGCCTTCAGAGAGGTGAGTTTGGTCAGTTTAGCCCTGAATTATCTAGGAACCAAAGATACGTGCAAGTATTTGTCAGGCACTTAAACACTGTAGAAATGCTGTTTCTATTCCAAATATTTTTCCTTTTCATTAGAACGTGAGAATGTAAGTTAATTTAACCTTTTTATTTGGGGATTAATAGTGTGACTGGTGCAGGGCTTTTTTTAAGTCAATTTGGTTATCATTTCTGAAAATAATGTCTTTTAGCACAAGTCTACCTCTTAGGAAGATAAATCTCTAACTTTTGGTTATTTTTCTTATATCTAACATGGGACGAAATCTTTTGGTATATGAAAGTAATTTTCCACGTATATAATATTTAATTTTCTTGTAGTTTTGATTACCTGTTTTTAGCATTGGCAGTGGTGTAAACTATCCACATGGCAGAGGATGGGATGGGGGGTGACAGCCTAAGGCAGGCTGGAGATGGCTTTTGCTTATACAGGCAGAAGTAGACTTGCTTCAAGTGTCAAACCAGGAGTCAAGAAAGTAAGGTGTTTGACCTGTTGTGACTGTAAATAGCAAGAATGACAGCAAGCAGTTAATGAAAGGTCTTTGTTAATGAAGCATAATTTCTATGGGTGGCAGGAGCAACATATAAAATGTCAAAAACTGCAGTGCTGCTTTGTGTATTGTTAATACTACTTACGCATCAAGGTTAATCATTATGAAGCTGCTACGGGTATGTCAAGATTTTGAGTTGAGTCAGTATTTTGTTTTATGTCACTATTTACATAAGCATGTCTAATATGAACTTATTGACCCCTTTCAGGCCCTACCATTGGGGTAGACTACTGAAAGTCTATTCTTTGGTTCATGTTAATAGTCTTCCAAAATATTTATTACCTTTACATTTGGGGGGAATTGTCTTGCTACATAGCTTTAATAGCTAAAGCTTGTATTCTTCTACAGAACATTAAGTATATACATGTTGTAATAAAAATCTTGTTTAAACCTATCTAGGTTCTAGTGAAGCAAAACTTGTATTTTCTCTTTTTTGAGAAGATAGCATGAAAGAGATGGGAATTTGTTCTCTAAAACTGTAGATTTTTTTTGTGTTACTAGGCATTGTTTGGTATTGAAAACTTAAATCATATATATATTAAAAATGTATCTTCCATTGGTTATCTAATGTGACAAAGCCTCGGGGCTTAGTTTACCACTCAAGATGAGAAGGACCTTTAACCCTGGATCCCAATAACTTTCATCTCAGACTCTTCAATGTGAATAAAATGCTGATGAGTTACACTTTTATTTTCAAGTGATACTACTTGCAGTAAACGACAAGTATAAAACCTTGTCATTTCAGTAAAACACAAACTATGGGTATGACTGAGCCCAGAGTTGGGGTGAATGAAGTTAATTCCAGATGGCAGTCAATTGCAAGTGATGTTCACCAGGACTCAGTGTTTGGGCCAGTCTTCTTTAAGATCTTTATCAATGGTCTGGATGAGGGAGTTGAGAGCACCCTCAGTAAGTTTGCAGATGACACCAAATTGAGTGGGAGTATTGATCTGCTTGAGGGTAAGAAGGTTCCACAGAGGGATCTGAACAGGCTGGATCAATGGGCTGAGGCCTGCTGTATGAGGTTCAGCAAGGCCAAGTGTGCTTGGGACCCAACAATTCCATGCAGCGCTACAAGCTTAGGGAAGAGTGGCTGTAAAGCTGCCTGGTGGAAAAGGACGTGGGAGTGCTCGTCAACAGTCAGCTAAATATGAGCCAGCAGTGTGCCCAGGTGGTCAAGAAGGCCAACAGCATCCTGGCTTTTATCAGAAATAGCGTGGCCAGCAAGATTATGGAAGTGATTGTTCTCCTCTAGTTGGCATTGATGAAGCCACACCTTGAATACTGTGTTCAGTTTTGGGCCCCTGACTGAAAGGAAGACATTGAGGCTCTGGAGCGTGTCCAGAGCAAGGCCACAAAGCTGGTGAAGGGGCTGGAGCACAAGCTTTGAGAGATGGCTAAGGGAACCAGGTTTGTTTAGCCTAGAGGAGGCTCAGAGGAGGCCTTATTGCTCCCTACAGCAACCTGAAAGGAGGTTTTAGTGAGATGGGTGCTGGTCTCTTTTACCAAGTGAGAAGTGATAGGGTGAGAAGAAATGGCCACAAGTTGCACTGGGGGAGGTTTAGATTGGATATTAGGAAAAATTTATTTACTGAGAGTGGGCAAGCATTGGAACAAGCTGCCCAGGGACGTGGAGTCTCTATCCCGGGAGGCATTCAAAAAAACATGTAGGTGTGGCACTTTGGGACATGCTTTAGTAGGCATGGTGGTGTTGGGCTGATGATCTCCAAGGTCTTTTCCAACCTTAATGATTCTATGAAATGCTCTGTCAAATATTTAATGAGCTTATTAGAATCTACAACAAATATCACTGCCAAACACTGAGGATTGTTGAATAACACTTAGCAATCCCAACCTACTACATCCCTCACTCGTGGTTTCATTCCATTTTTTTGTATAGTTCCCCCAAATTGCCCATATACAGTAATGGTAAGGAAGCCTGCTTTTTAATGCATGTTTTCTATTTGATTGAATTTAATGTGGAAGAAGATCAATGTTCAGAAGGTGTTCCATCCTTCTTTTTTTTCCCTCTTCTTAGTTCTCTGGTTCCTAACAAGTTGGGAGCTCACACTGCAGCTAAAAGTGTTGAATGGTAGAGTATGAAGTCTATTTTATTTTTTTTTTTACATGACCATCTGTTTTCACAGAACTTGTAGGAACTTCCTTAGCTAAGACAGTCAAGCTGCTCAGTCAAGTTTTGTATGGAACAGGCATCAGGATCAGAAATTACCAGTAGTGTGGTTCTAACAGCCTTGTGTAGGCAGTTCTCAGTGCACCTTCCTCATGCCATGATATTGTGACTCCTTTGGGCTAATACGAGAGTTGCCAGGAAGGGATGCTTACACTTCTGTGTGCCTCCAGCTTGCACCGAGTTGGACATTGGAAATCATGTAGTTAAAGCTGGCTTGGTCTCTTTTGTTCCTTTCCATCCTTCCCACCCAGCCTCCTGTGAAGTGGTCCATGCTGATCAATTCCCTCATTTAGTTCAGTTGCTAAAACAGGAGTGTAGTGTAGGGGAAGTGATTTATTGTTTCAGCAGTAGCCTGTAGTTAGGGCAGATCAAAGTGTGTATGTAAATGCCAGTAGAGTCACTGGGGGGATAAATGACATGTTGACACCAGGAAACAACTTTGTTGAGGTCATATGTATGTCCCATATCGCATTTTGTGAGATAATTTAAGGCATTACTTTTATCTTTACAAAGCCTCTCCCTAACTGGGTGATTTTCTGCTCTCGGAGTTCTTACTAGTAGTTGTTCATCTTACTTCAGTTCACGGACTTTGCTACTGTATGTGAGCGTATGCAGAATCCCGTGGGCTTGCAGACAGAATGAGATAGCCCATGGGATTATTTTATGGATCCCATTGTCAATCTACAAGCTGGTTGTAGCACTCTTTTAAAAAAGTGTGTACGTTCGTGGATGTCTGTGCTGGAAATACATTTTGCTTTTACCTCAATTGTATTGGGTTATTTAATTGCTGTCTCTTTACTGCATTTTTTAGCTTTACTTCATTACTCAAGTTATTTAGAAAACCGTAGTCTTTTTCAAAGACAAATGTGCATGTTATTTCTTCTCTGAAACTGCTGCATGGTTTTCCTTAGTTGTAAAACAAATAGTCTTCTAAAAAGAAAATGTTTGGACAAAAGTTCTGACTGGAATGAGACCTCTAATGTTGTGCTGCACAAACCTAGCCCTTTGAACTAGAAGGGATTGGAAAAGTTTGAGGAAGAGAGAGACAAGAGTTTTGCTTTCAATTGTTTCAAAAGTCTCTATCTTGACCCAAGAGGTTTTTTCCTCTGAGAAGTCTTAGTAGTACAACTTTCGTGCCTGCCTGGACCTTTCTGATTTGGTGACTGCATGTTTGTTGTTAAGGCTGTCACTAGTAGGGATCCCAGCCATTTGGATATTCAAAGTCATTCTAATGCAGTGGAAGACTCACCCTAGGTGATTTGATAACCTAATATTTGAACTCCCTGAATAAAAGCGAATATGGCGTGATGATACTGCAGGTACTTAAACGTCACCAAAAGTATATAAAAATATTTCCAGTTGGGACTTTCTAGCCTGAAGGGTTGCTAAAGAACTACCAGCCTTTCATTTGGGAATCTCTTTTTGGTAATGATAATAGGTAGTTCCTTGCAAGTTGTCACTTAAAACACATATTCATAAGAACATTTTACATAAAATTGAAAATGTTTGTTAAAGGTTAATGTAAGGTCTTCTAGCACGCGTGGAGAGTTGAATTTGTTGCAGTTGCCCTTTAAAGTCTATAGGGGAGCATAATAAGACTTGCTGGGAAGGAGGTGGTATTGCATTGCAGGTTACAGTTAAAGGTCTTGATTATTCATTGTGTCTGGGTTTTGTTTTGCTGATCCTAGACCTGCAGAATTAGAAAACTCAGTCTTGAACTGTCGTGAGGAATAGATACTGTCACTAATAGGAGAGGCTTACTAGTCTTTGTTAGATGGAGAGATACCCTCTCTTTTTGATGTGGACAAGAAAGTGCTGACCTGTGTAATGTATACTGTCAAACTTAGGTGAGAGTTTCTCACCGTGTTTTGTAGAGTGTTGCTCAACAACTGTGTTTTCCATCAGAATCTATATCCCTATATTCCTGGGTGATCCAACAGCATGCAGTATCACGTGGCTGTTGCCAAATGTGAAGGTGTTGCTCCTTATTCTGACTGCTGCTGCATAACTTATGATGGTAGTGTTTGTAATTGCTTCTAAGGGTGTTAAGAGTTATTAAGAATTTTTCCTGTGTTTGTGTGTTCATTTGGCTTAACAGCAAGTCTCAGGGGAAAACAGCAGAAGTAATTAGCATCAAGATACAAGTTTGCCACAGTATCAAAAAAGGTAAAAGAGGAGGAAGCTATTGGGCTTTAGGATTCTGCATCCTATGGTAAGGCTCCTCCCATTTTATTTGTTGTCTGAAAGTAACAAAGGGACGGAGGTTGCCCAAGTGGCTTGCTCTAAAGGAGAAGATGGTGAAACATTGGGAGATGTAATGTTAATAGATCTGTTAATAGATGCAGTTTTCTAAGGCAGAGGGGGAGAGATCATAGGATGCTCCCAGATTTCTTATGCACAGCAAGAAGAAAAAAACACAGCTTTGCTGCAAGCTCTGTGTCTCAAGGTGTCTTTCTTAGTCATCTTTCTCTGCTTTGGTGTCCAGCCTGTTTTTGTGTTCATCTGAAGCTGTTTCTTTAGATGTAAGCCTGCAGGTGCAGAAGGCAAACCAAATCTGTTGAGGTAGTTGTAGGTGATCTCAGCTGGGGATAGGAAGAATGCAGTGCTAAATTGGTCTGAGATAAGAAATTGTGTATCTTTACCTGAGGTAAAGAGAGGTTGGATTTGAGAAGGTATACACCTGAAAAGAACAGAAGGAGTCAGAGCCGGTATTAGTCCAGGACTGTTGTCACCTACTTTGCAGCTTTTTTTGTTAAATGCCAGTTGTGTTAGCAGTGATAATCATATATAGGATGTATAGATTTGGACGTCTTAGATTTTTTTTTTTTAATCTTGCTGTCAGATGGATGTTACTGAACCAATGAACTTGTCTTGATGTTCATGTACTAAAAAGCTGCACTTAGCAGTTTAGAAAATGGATCCTGAGATAGTGTAAGCTTTGGAAAAATGTTTCCTTTGAAAGCTGCAAGTAGATTTTCTTAGGAGCTATACAATTATACAATGCCTCATTCTTCCCTTGCCAGCTTTTTTTTGTGGTTTCCTTTTTTCTTAAAATGCATATAATTTATTGCTTTTGCTCTATGATTCTTCTATGAGCAGGTGGTAATGGATTCATGAAATGGATTCATGAAATGCTAAGAGGCGAAATAAAAAATTGAACAGCTTTAGTGTAACAAGGAGAATCTTAGGTATTCATATAAACAATACAGGTACAGTTAAGTGCTCTTAAATTTAGACATGCTCTTAAAGCTACTATGTTTTTACTATCTCAGAACATATTTTATACCTGTATAATTCTTTTCTAGGATGTGTTATGTACTAGAAAGAAGCTGGCTGTTATAGGTATTATGCTTCCATCTGTGACTGGCATTAATTAGACTGTTGCTGTGATGTTTGTGTGGAATTTGCAAATAGCTCTTAGAGATGCTGTCAGCAATTTGAAGTCCCATGGGGCTGTTCTAATAGTTGGTGTAAAGTTCTGATGAGTGAAGTCAAGGTGTCAAAGAACGTGCATTCACTTTGAGTTTGCTGTTACTCGTTCAAGTGATGGTCATATCTTCAGTTAATAAGAGGTAACCTGTGTGTGAAAATCAGAAATCAAAATGACTTTCAGGTCGTTCTGGCTCTGTGCTGTGAGATGCCGTTCCTCAACTCTGAACGAGAGTTGTGCTGCAAGTATTTGGGAAGTGCCGCATGATTGCTGATGCTGCAGTTGGAGGGAGATGGCAATAGAAACACAAATGACAGTTTTTTCTTCTTCTATTATTAAGTACCACTTAGTACTAAAGAAACAAGTTAGAAAGACCCGAGTTCTTAATTCTGTATGAACTTCATTGCTGGTGGGGGGAGGGAGGGCAGGATAAGGAGTGTAAAAGTATGGACAACTATATTCTTATCTTTACCTTTTCTTAAAAAAAGGTAGTTTTGAGTTCTTCCAAATAAGATTTTAGTTTAAAATGTTCTAAATAAAATAAAACCCAAATTCTATATAATCTTTGAAACATGTTCTAGATTTTATGTAAAGAGCACTGCAAACTATTTTGCTTTTTTTGTACCTTTTTAGTGTACATTGTTAACTTCTAATAGTAGCTTCTTGAGAGGGATAAGAAGCTGCCCATGGATGTGTGCATGGAAGGTTGGAGACTGTTACTTCCTTCCTTGTAATGCCAGACTCTTCCAGAAATAAGTGGAAAAGCTTTGTAAAGGCTTGCAAATTGCAGAAATAGTGTTACTTCATGCTAAAGACATCTTTTGGATTCCAAATAAAAAGTGGGAACTCTGGGCATAAGCTTCTCTTGCGTCCATTCTGTGTCTAAACCTGAACAGGTATTGTGCCTGAAAAGGAGAGGAAAAATGACTTTTCAGGTTTTCTGTTCTAAAATGTTTTGAAGTTCACACACATTTTAATTCATATTTGTGAACAGTTTGTGCTTAACAGAAGGAAAAAGAAAAATCTTCAGGCCTGTGATTTCTGTGTTAGCTTTGGAGAGTTGAGGTGATGCCTTGCAAGTGAACCATACTTTCTGTAAGCAACTGCTAGCAGCACTTGTTACTGTGTAGTTGTTATAAATGTGTTTTTACCCAGATGTCTGCATCGTGCTGGGACAGGGTGGGGGGGGTGGAGGGGCTTGCTTATTTATCCTCAGGTGCAACTCAAATGCCTTCTGCGGAGGACTCATGAGACAGGTTTCCTGCAACATTTGGAAGAGGCTGTAGGCATTGAGTTGCGGGTAGCAGCAAGGGCTGTGTGTACTTGTACTCAGTATTTTTAATCAATTATTCAAATACTCCCTCCACTTCTTCACAGATATTGATAAGGGTTAAATAAATAAATCAAATGAACTGCTTACTCTAACATGGTGATATCAAGGTGATTAAGGCTTTGAAAAATCCTTGCTACTAAACTGGAGTTGTATGGAACAAAGACTGTGGTTTGGTGTAAATTGGGTTTGAGAGCTTTTTGTAGTGTTTCTAAATGCTGCAGACACATACCACAAAATGTTCTGATTTAAGCTAAGAAAAATGACAGTTTCACAAATTTCACTAAATTGTAGAAGCAGGCTTTAAATTGAATCAGACTTCAACTGTCTGATGTTCCAGTTTTGACAGTTAAAAAATTATGTACTTGTATTTGTTCTAGATCAGTTGTATTATTTCAGTAGTAGTTGGTATTAGTAATTATTGATTGAACATGTGTGCATTTGCTATTTTTGCCCCTTGACAATTTGCCCATAACACCCACTTGAGCAAGCTGTAGAACTGGGAGGGGGACTTTTGTTCACCTGTATACCAGAATCTCATTTTGCTGCATTAGTATGTTTTTACATCTTCTATATGCTAATTGCAAGGTCATATGGCATCAGATTGAGCAGTGGCTTTAAGTGATCAAAGTGACGATTTGAGGTTTATGACTCCTGTAGTATTTGATATTTACCTTCATCCCAAAATGACCTGAGGAAACCCAAAAATCTCTTGGCCTTTTTTAGGTGCCCGTGTGATACAAGTAAGTGCAGGATAGTGGCTTTATCTCAAAACTTTCTTCTTTTCTAATTCACACATTTGGAAAACTGCACTGTATTTGCTATGCCAGTGCATGATTCCTTGAAACACACTTGAAGATAATAAATAAAACTTATCTCTCTGTGGCATGGAGATGTTCCAGCTAGTCTTGTACTGATGGGTAAGATAAATGCTAAGAAAGTGGCCTGTGGTTACTGTGGGAAGGAAATGTGGGTTGTGAATTGGCCTCTGTGCTTCCCCCAGGAGGGAGCCCTGTTTGTAGAAACATTTGCACCACTGATCTTTTCCCAGCAGTCCTGCTTGCTGGACTCCTATGTCAGCGAATTTGACTCTTTAAACTCAGTAACAAAGCTATATAGGGCTGGTTAATTTGTCTGTCTTCCAAGGTACTGAAATAGGCCTTTCTGGAAGTGCCAAAAGAGGGGATAGTTTTTCAGAGGAAAGATGAGGGTAGAGGGAAAAGTAAGCTATTGCCTTTCTTCTGCAGCAAGCCATTATTGGAGCAGTTGGAAGTGAAGCCGAGTGGGGCCAATAGAAGGCTGTGGCTAATGTACGCTGAGGTTAGACTAGTAGTCAATAACAGCCTCTCTGTTACCATGTTATGCTGAGTAACCTTAAGGTACAGCTCACTGTAGCTTTCTTCCATAAAGCTGTCTTATGGTCGTTCTACTTGTGTGCTGTGGCTGGGCAACGGCTGGTGGCAGGGGAGTGTTCTCCATGATAACCTAGCTCAAGAAGTTCTTGCTCCTGTCCTTCTGTAACTCCTGCACTCGATGCTGTCATTCTTGGTTACTGGAAATGCTTGGTCGTGCTGAAAACCCCCCAAATCTTTTTGAAAAAACAAACCTTTAGGGTACTGCTTTTTTGGTTTTTTGTATCGGGTTTACTTCAGTGATCCAGTTAACTGGTTGCTACAACTGAGGACTGGCAAATTGTAGCATAGATGAGAGAACTTTGTGCGGGCTTTCCCAGAGTAATTAACCTACTGAGAACCACATCCACGATGGCACTTGATACAGCATTCTTACATTTGGAGTCAGAGTTAATGACCAGGCCTTAGAATTAGCAAAAGCATTTGCTACCTCTGAAAATAAAACCAAAATGCTTGTATTGTATTTCATGAAAGCTTTCCTATATTTTTTTTTCTTTCCTGTGCTGTTGATTGAGAGCAGATATTGTTAAACATCTTGTTTGAGAAACAGTCAAAATATCCAAGTGCGGAAGTGTTGTGGTCATCTGCATCCTGAGCCTGTTATATAACATCTGTTCGTATCCATGATCATTGCAAGAGAAGTAAAATTTTGCTATAATGGCACACCTAGTGCTCTGTTCTATGTACAATCACATCTGGAAAGACTGTGAATAAGATACTAGAGTGGGCTTCCTTATTTACTTGTTCATGTTTCATTTAATAAAATACAATGGGATTTAAAAGAAACTATATGGGCAGCTTGCTGTCCTCTTGCAGTCCTTTGCCTATCAGGGTGGGTATTAGAATGATCCAGTCCCTTTCACAGCTCTCCCAAACCAGATGTGTGCCTTTCACAAGCTAATGGCTCTTCCCCAGTGCAGGGCTGTTTTCCACAGTTGTGACAGTTTTTACAGACTGGAAAAAAGATTTTGCGTCTTTTGTGGCAGCTTTCATAGGGCTGGTATTGTTGAAGTAGCTCATGAGCTCTGCTTATCATGGAGCATGTCCTGCAGAGTCTGGGGAGAACAAGGAAGATGCTGTTAATACTTCCAGCAGTAGAGTTTTTCTTCTCTCCAGAAATGGAATAGGGAGGTTCCTCTCATGACCGAGAGAGGAGATCAAGCAGAAACCCTAACTCCTGTTTTTAAATGGCAGCATGTGCTAAAATAAACATGTTAAGTTTGATTCAGCTCACTCATTTGAAAATTATCGTGGATCTTGGCTAATATTATTTGAAAATCCCTTGCTTCAACAGTGAAAGGAGTGTTTCCAGTGCAAAATTCACAAAAGTAATTTTACTTCCATGCTTGTTCCACAGTGTTCCTTTTTAGTAATTGAAGTGTATGTGCTAAAATTTAAGTAATATATTTAGGTATGTTTAAACCTCAGAGTTTAGGTCTTCTTTCTGTGGTATTTAGTTTTTCCCCTGAGAAAAGTCTGTTTAAGATCCTAACAGTTGTACTTGAAACTTGACCAGCTTGGTTCTATGGTGCTCAGAAGTTTGTCAGTGCTCTGGAGTTCTTCTTCTCTTCTTTGGTTTAAGCATCATTGCAGAGAATGGTATGACAGGGTACTTGGTATCATGTACTTTTCATATCAAGCAAGCATGATAAAATTTGATGTTCTGATCATATTTAAATGTACACAGGCAGAACTGATACTTAGTAGTGCTGTTTCGTATGTGATATGGTGTAGAGGTGCTGCCTAGGAAAAATATCGATAAATAATTTAGAAGTCTAATTTTCTTGTAAAATATTTGCTCTGTTAAAATCAAAAGAATCAGATGGTGTACCTACACCTGAAGAGAAAATCTTGCATGTCCTCATTTGAATCATACCTCAGCCCAGCTCCTCCAGTCACATTCCTGGAGTGTGGTGCTACCTTGGATATGAAGTAGAGAATACCCGAAGATTTTTTTGCTGGCAAGCTGGTATCAAAAGACATTTTTTTCCTAAACTGTTGAAAACCAATTGAATTGGCAAAACCTTGGTAGCTGTAAACTCTTATGCACATTTCTGTAGTTTGTCTTGCTGTTCTTTTGGCCTTTAGGCATCTGTAATTTCAGCTGAACACAGGTTGAAGGTGAGAAATTCTGGCAACAGTCCCTAGTGTGAGTTGGTAGCCTAAAAAGAAGGACCTCGGCTGTGAATCGAGGTAAAAGACAGCAAGACGGACTTATTGTCGAAGGGAGGAGGGAGAAGAGTGAAATCAAGTAATGCTAATGTAGGAGGGTGAGAGAACTAAATGATCAAGCAATGAATTGCCAGTAGTGAAGGCTCACAAAAATAGCTTGTGTTGTACAGTTCTTGTACAAAACCAAGAGTTACTATGTATAATTTTTCTGTGAAATAGTGTTTAAAAAAGGAAGTCTAAAATGTTTACACAGGAAGAAGGGATGTAATTTCCAAGCATATGATGACTACCAGTGAGAAAGGAATGGATCTGCACTTTTGTAAGTGGGAATACTGGTCGTATGATGGCTTTTCTTTAAATAAGCCTGAGCTGAATCTTGGTTTTGCTTTCCAAGAGGAAAACATCCTCAGCATAGGCATCGACTGCAGTTTTGTTAGTAGAGTTATCAGTCTTCTGGTCATTGAGAAGTGAGTGACTGTTGGGTTTGTATGGCAAGTTTTTGGTATTGGCATGGGGATGGCTTCTGTGCGAAGCTGCTAGAAGCTGGGACTGCTGGCTCTGGGGTGAGACCTGCCTTTAGCTAAGGCTCAGCTCCTCACCCATGATGTTAACACCTCTATAGTAACATAGCTAAGAAGAGGGGAAGAAACAGTGAAGGGGCAGCAGTGGAGAGAGAGGGGAGGTGGACACACACATGCTGGAAGTAAGTGGTTGCAGGCATCAGCTGGAAAGTGGAATTCCCAAATGCTAATAGTCAAATATATGAATGAGAGATTTTAGCACATAAAACAGGTTTTTTTCCTGGTGCTGTTTGCTTATTGAAAATCAGATTTGAAGCCAAAGAATGAACACTACAACTAGTTTAAGAAAGAACATAGATTTTTTTGTTAGCTACTTGACTTTTTCTGAAGTATTAGAGAGATGCTGCAGCTCATGGTCACCAAGTTGGGGATATTTTGTAGTAGCTGAAATAAAATATACTTATTAGAGTTTTAAAAAAAACCCAACAACCTCAGTCTGAATAGAGATATTGAGGTGCTGAAGTGCATCCCAAGAGCAACAAAGCTAGTGAAGGATCTGGAGCATGTCTTATGAGGAGTGGCTGAGGGAGATGGGGCTGTTTCACCAAAGGAAAGGAAGAGAGGAGACCTTACTGTTCTCCCCAACTGCCTGAAAGGAGGTGATTGTGAAGTGGGTGGTGACCTCTTCTCCCTGAAAACAAGATGGTAAGATGAGAGGAAATGGCCTTAAGTTGCTTCAGGGGGTCAGACTGGATATTAGAAACCTTTCTTCCCTGAAAGGATTATGAAGCACTGGAACAGACTGCCCATGTAAGTGGTAGTGTCAATGTGGTATGTGGGGACATGATTTAGTGGTGGACTCAGCAGTATTAGGTTTACAGCTGGACTCTATGATCTTAAAGGTCTTTTCCAGCCTAGGTGATCTAAAGTTTCCACATTTGATTTTCATTTCTTTGTAGCTCTGTAGCATATTAAATCGAGGTTATATCTAATTGAATGTAAACTGTTTCTGAACAAACAATGTTAGAAACTGACAATGTATGTTTCGATGACTTTTGGAGGTGTGAAATTGAATAATTTGAATAGTGTCTTTTTTTCCCCACATTGGGGCACAAGCCTATGTGTTGGGGAACTGGCACTCAAATAATAACCAGAAATTAATCTTTGAACTCTCACAGTCTTAAATATCTGAAATCAACCTGCAATAAATGGAATTACTATATCTGTTTCAGGGGTATCTTGGTGAGACTGGAAGGATGCAGCCATCCTGTAGTTATGAAAGGCTTGTGTGCAGAATGTGGCCAGGACTTGACTCAGTAAGTATTTTCAGCTCTTTTTTTTCCACCTTCTCCTTGCTTGTGATTAGGAGTCCAAGCTCCTTTTTCTCTCTTTTATTTCTTTGCTTCTCAGTTCTGAGTCTTTGTAGTTGTGAATTGTACCTAAAAGGGTAACTGAAGCTGTAGATACCAGTAGAGAGGGAGAACAGTATTTGTGTGGCCTACGTCTACTCAGAGTGCCCCTATAAGGCAAGTTGAGAGGGCAGTTTCTGTAAAAGCTAAAGTTCAGTGTAAAACACTCTTTCACATTTGCTTTTAATAAAAAAAAATTCTATTGAGATTGGCTCATGAAATTATTGCTTAAAGTTTAGTGGACTGAATAAATTCTTGATGACACTATTAATAGTATAATCATTTAATAAAGTAAATTTCTTTACTCAAAAATTGGTGCTTATTGGCAGGAATCTGTTCCTTGTGGATAAAACCAACACATGAAGAAGTAGGCAAGAGCTGTTGCAGAATGTCTGAATTTACTTTTGCTGTTTGAGCTAGGCACGTGTTTTGTCACCTTGAAATCTTCATACATGTGCCTTCATTCTCCTAATGTCACTGTAGTCACAGACACGTGGTTATAACAGTTTCCTTTTAGCCATTACTGGGATTCATAACTAGGAGTACAGGTGAATCAGATGCCACGTGGGTACTTGAGTTACAGTTTACATTACAAATCTATGACTTAATAACTATGCACACTGTCTTTCTGTGGTGATAAATGTAGAGTAACTTACTACCTTAGGTAGAAAATGTAGAGAACGTGCATATCGGCATAAATTCTAATCACACTGTATTCTACTTTTCATGTACCTATAACTGAGGCTGAGAGTTGTAAAGTGTATCAACAGTGACTGAATAAACGTGAGAGTTTTATCTGTGCACATACAAATAGCTGTGAGGTAATACCACTTTGATTCATGTGACCTTGCTTCATTTATACTGTGAATGGGAGCTAACCTGGCTCCACTGCTTTCAATTTAAGGCTTCAGAACTGTTTTCAATTATTTCGTTAAATATTCTGCCATGGAACTAAAGCAATTTAAAACTAGGGGAAAAGAAAGCAAATACAAAGGATGATTGTATAACTCTTTTGTTCTGCCTCATTGCTAATATAGTTGGTAAGCATAAGAAACACTCTCTTTATCAAATTATTAATTTAACAGCTCTTCTCCAAAATGTATTCTGTAGTAGCAGGGAGATTAGACATTAATGTTGCATGCTTATTTCACTTGGGAGGAAATACTTTGTCATCTTTCTTTAATTCACATTTTGTGAGCATTTTCCCATAAGCCAGCACAAGTGGACTAAATATTGAAAATGTCATGCAATATGTAGCCCAGTTAATAGTTGGATATACCTGTTAATGAAAAATTGATGGTTAATATTTTGTAAACAAGTATTGTTTGGCAAAACGTACCTAACACAAAGTTAGAATAGTAGTGAATGTGGCTTTGCCTGCCCTGAATGCATACTTTATTTACAGTCACGTCTAAATGTTGCTATGCTGCCATTTCATTAAAAATCTAGATAAACTCAGGATATGTAGTAAGTTCAGTTTTCTCAATTAATATTCCTCTGTTTCAGATAGTGTCTTCATTTTGTACAAAATGGCTTATACATCTGGCAAAATGTTAGGTCTGCTGAGCCTACGTCAGAAGGCAATTCACAAGCATCTATGCTTTTCTTGCTTGAAGAAAAGCAAGTTTAGCTAGTTCACTGCCTGCTTGTTGGGTGTTAATCAGTGGTCCATCCTTTGTTTAACAATTTTTATACTCATTAAATAAATGGTCTAAAAGCAAATTCATCTTTTTTAAAGGCTCATTTAAAATACCATTCAGTGTTATCTATAAGAGGTGTTCTGAACTCTGAAGCAAAGGATGTAAGACGCTAGAATGTGCAATGTAAACTTCGTCTGGGTATCAGTGCTTCCACATGCTATTGTATAGTGAAAGCATATCTGTCTGTGATTGTGTCTGCCTCAACACAGCTCAGTAACATTTTTTTTCCTCAGGAGTTTGCTCATCACGAAGTGAAAACTGGGTGAAGTTTAACCCTGGCTGTATAGCTAATACCAAATTTTGTCCTTGGTAGGACAGGAACTTGGGAGAATTAAAAGATGTGTATGTTTCGCATAGGAAAAATTTGTATGGTAGTATTTTTAATGTTGGTGAACCGTAAATAATGTCTTTGAAATTAAGATACCGGAGTTCCCAACAAATTGATCTGTGTAAGCTAGGAGCTAGTGGTACTGATGCTGTGTGAGGTTACTCTGTCAGTTTTCAAGCAATTTTATACTTGTGTATGTAAACACACACACTGCTATATATGCATGTATGAGAGTACTATATATTACATTAATCTTTATCTGTATATACCTACATCTGTGTCATATGGATATGTATACGAGCAAGCCTATATGTGTGTATACACATAAAGTAAATACAGGTGCACACAAGTAATACCTCCTCCTGTTTGTGCCGAAAGGAAAAGCACGTATAGAGATTTTTTGGATGTTTTGCTTGAAGCAGCTACACGTAAGAGTCACTCTAGTATGTGTACAGAGTAACTTTGCGTATCCTTTGCTTAAAGATAAATTTGCTTAAATTTTATTTCATAGTCTGGTGTGGAGAAAAGTAGATAACGGCATGCTGAGTGATTGCAAAAGAAGGCAATGAATAATTTTTAATTTGAATGGTTTGGTAGTTATACTTGATTTGCATTAGAAAACACTTATAAATTCATACATAGATGTCTGTACATTTTTTTAATGAAATAATTATATGAAAGTATAACTAATTACAGTGACTTTTTGCAAGGTTTTTACGGTGAGCTGCTTTGATCTTTGTATCCATTTTCTTCAGTAATTTGCACGAACAAGAATTTGAAGAAGTGTATTAGTCAGAATAACTGTGTTTAATCATAGGTTTTTGGTGGTGACTGATACTACAGATTTTAGTATGTTCAACTTTTCATTAAATTATTACTCTCCTTTTTTGATTCTTTCTTTCCTTTGTCTGATTAGGATACGAAGCAAGAATGGAAAGCAGAATGTGCCATTATCCACAGCAACTGTGTCTATGGTTCACAGTGTCCCAGAACTGAAAGTTAGTTCTGAGGTAAGTACCATCATGCTTTCTTTATTCATGCCTTTCACTGTAGCTCCACATTGAGAAAATTATAGGAATTTCTTCAGTGTTGTATATACTTGGCTTTCCTTTAAAGAGGAATTTGTTGGTGAATATCAGTAGCCATGGGTTTTTTCTATGTTTACCCTAATGCAGGTTGATTGTTAAGTTCTATAGTGCTTTTTTAGAGCTGTGGACTGAAAAGATGATTCTTCTGCAACAGCAGTCTGAAAATTTATTACTGTGATATTTTTGTCTCTAAGAATGAGCAGTTTGTGGAAAGTTCAGTTTCCACTAGCTGAAATGTGTTCAAAGCCAGCAATGTCTTTGAACTCAAGCTTCACTTTTCATCTTGAAATCGATCCAATAGATACAGTAAAGCTAATTTGTTTGAACTTACCTGTATGTTAAATTAATTTCATAATTTTTCAAATAATCCATTCCTCCGAGTTATCAAATATGCTTGTTCATCTCTCAGCTTATTTAGAAAAAAAGGCATACTTATTTTGAAGATAAAGATTCTGTTTATCTTTCTCACCCACTTGATCTTTTTATACCTTTTAATGTTGCTGCTCACCTTTTTTTGTAACTCTTGGAAGAACCCCAATGAGAAGAAATGTGAAAATATAAGCAACCAGAAGTGTCCTCAACTTAAAGGAGCATTTCACAGGGAAAATTATGCTTGGCTCCTGCTTCTTCATAATGTTCTAAGTAACTTTGCTTTAAAGTTTAGCTATCTGATGGGTAACGCTGCAGCTTCAAAATTCAGATTTGCTGGAGTAAAGTGAATATATATGTGTGTGTGTGTGTGTGAAGTATAAGGTCTTTGATATCTGCGCCCACACAGAACTACATGATCTATCTATTTATATCTGAAGGCAAGTATTAAACTTGGGTTGACAGTTGAACTAATTTGTCGCTTCAGTTTTGTACTCAGCCCAGTGTTGTCAGCCAAATGATATGTAGCAGCCAAAGTTTTCAGACCTACCAACGGACTTGTCCTTTGTGTACTGAAAGATGCTGCTATTTCCTCTCAAAACTCTTGGCCTCATACAGTGACTACTTATTAATTAAATTTGAAACTTGTTGTGATGAGTTTGTCAATATTAAGAGTCAGATCTGACTCAGAAAGATCTGTGAGTAGATTTGGGTTTTTTTCTGTAGAAAAGTCACTGCAGATAAAGCTGACATCGCTGCGGTTATGTTGAAATATTACAGTTAGCTTGTAGCAGAACTTCTGAAGTCTACAGTACATAAAAGACAGCATGCCTAATTTCTTTCTTCTAAGCTAAGCTTAGTTGTGAATATTTTGTTACAGCAAGCTGAGCAGCTAGGAAGAGAAGATCAACAGCGACTACATCGAAATCGAAAACTGGTGCTCATGGTAGATTTGGACCAGACGCTGATCCATACTACAGAACAGCACTGCCAACAAATGTCTAATAAGGTTAGTATTTGGTGTTATCTTTCAAGCTAAAGTAATAACAGGAATATTTCTAACAATATTTAAATGATGATTCTATAAGAAAACATTCTGTGGTTAGGTGAAATTGTGGTTGGATAATAACAGAAAATGAGAAACAAGTCTTCTGAAATATATTCCTTTTTTCTCTACGTTTAAATTGACAGTTTTCTTTCTTCCATTGATGCTTTCCTGCACTTTCCCATTCTAGTCACTTTAAGCAAGAAGTTTCCGATAGCTATTTTTAATCCTGCTTTTCTTGCTTTACAAATCACAGGCTGAGTACTCAGTAATAAGGTTGTTTTTTCCCCCTCCAAGTCTGAGGCACGTATAGTGAATTACTGTTTAAAGTCCTGTGTGCTACCATTTCTGTCATTCCACTAATGTCTAATCCTTGTTTCTTTCAGTTTCATTTTTTGAGGGGGAGTTTGGGTGTTGCTCTTCCGTTTCTTCATGAAACGCTTCTTGAACTGATAGGGACTAGTGCTTGTAGTATTGCCAATTTGGGAACTTTAAAGCAAGAAGTACATTGGAATGTGCCGTGTCTAATACAGGAGGGTTCAAATTAAAGGTCTGGTATTGTGCAGACTGCAGTTGCTTAGTTCCTCTTTCCTCTTGCCATTCTCTTGTCCAGTAGGTTTAGTGTATGTTCACACCTGCTAGCAAAAATGTACTTTGCAATTAAGAGGAAAGGGAATATTCTGCCTAAAGAGTAAAAGACCTTATGTGTTTGAAAGGCTGTCTTCATCTATATAAATGCATCTTGGGGAAAAAACTTTTTAAAAGCAATTGAGATTTTTAACTGGGATCTTTATCTGTGAACTTCCTTCCTGGTTTGGAGGCATATTTCTACAGGCATTTCTTTTCACCCAACTAAGTCTTTCTCTGAGATCAGTATGTACTGGAACTAGTCTGAGTGAAGTTCACTGACTAGTACCAATTGGAGTGAGATCCTGATCTTCCTGGGAAATCTAAAAACTTGTTTTTATCACATTGGTTTGTCATAAGTAAAGATTTGAGTGAAAGTTAACTTAATAACAAACTTTTCAGCAGTGCGGCTTCTTTCCTAACTTAATGTTAGACTGCCTGGCACAGAGCAAAAATGTACTTTGGATTTTATTCGCCCACATAATCTTTATAGCTGAAAATTGATTTAGCAGGCCAAATAAATGTAGTGGAACTGTTAGAAGAGAGGACTTCTGGAATGCTGGTGGTTTTGTTTGGTATTTTGATAATGAAACATGCTTTTTCTTCTAGGGAATATTTCATTTCCAGTTAGGTCGAGGTGAGCCAATGTTGCATACACGTTTGCGTCCTCATTGTAAGGAATTCCTGGAAAAAATTGCCAAGCTGTATGAATTACATGTTTTTACTTTTGGCAGCAGACTGTATGCACATACAATTGCAGGTGAGTTGTATGTTACGTTTAACAATATTTATGTAATCAGCCTTCGTACTCATAACTAGCTTTTTTTTCTGTGCTTGTTCTTAAGTATTTTGAATTTGTTTTGTGCAAAACCACTTTTTATAAATAGTCCTGTTAGCAGAATTGTTGGCTTGTTTACAAGGTAGTGCCTGTATGACCTGTAATTTTAGAAATAATCCTTTTTTTCCCCATCAGATGTGCTTTTTTTTTTTTCTTTTCTGTTGGTTAGGGAACCAGATTGTGGTATTGGCAACTAGTGCTTTCCTATTGAGTTAAGTAAGAAATGATGCTGATGGGCTTAAAAATGATCTGCAGCATCGCTTGTAGAAATCTAAAGCAATAGCTCTATAAAAATGAAGAACAGAAATTGTCTTCTGTGGGAAACACCTCCCACTTGCTGTTTCCTTTCACTAGAGAAAGTTTGGCTGCTAGAAGTCGATTTACATTGAGATGTATGATGCGCTTATTTGAGGAAAAGCACAGATCTAGCAGTGTTTTTACATACTCTTCTCAAGAGTTTAGAAATATTTTGCCCTTGTACCTGAAAACTTGCATTTAAATTATACCAATAGTAGTCTATGTATGGGTCATTGGCTGAAATGTTTTCTCTAACAAGTGCATAAGAAACCTACCCTGTTATGCAAGCGTATGGGTCAAATTCATGTTAGAAGTGTGACTGTGTTTAAACTGTGACATTGGCTTTCACTGCATCTTGAAAATTATATTCTTTAAAGGAACATTCAATTCAGGCTTTCCTTTAAGTCTGTAGGACCAAGACAATATAATATTTTATGTTTATGACTCTGCATGCCAAACCATCCTTGCTGCTCTTCCATGTCTCCTGGCTTTTTTTATGTTGTCTCTCAGATCTACTTTTTTGTGTCATGTTGCCATGAGTGTCTTGAGCAACACAATCCCAATGATCCTGCTTCTTGTTAAGAAAGGAAAATTCCAAAAGAGTTAGAACAGTTTAGAAAATAATTTTGTAATTAGACAATTATTTATGCATATTAAATAAGCTGCAGAAGGTCATAGAATCATAGAATCACTAGGCTGGAAGGGACCCACTGGGTCATTGAGTCCAACAATTCCTAACACTCCCTAAACCATGCCTCTCAGCACCTCGTCCACCCGTCCCTTAAACATCTCCAAGGAAGGTGACTCAGCCAACTCCCTGGGCAGCCTGTTCCAGTGCCCAGTGACCCTTTCCGTGAAAAATTTTTTCCTAATGTCCAGCCGGAACCTCCCCTGGCGGAGCTTCAGGCCATTCCCCCTTGTCCTGTCCCCTGTCACTTGGGAGAAAAGGCCAGCTCCCTCCTCTCCACAACCTCCTTTCAGGTAGTTGTAGAGAGCAATAAAGTCTCCCCTCAGCCTCCTCTTCTCCAGGCTAAACAACCCCAGCTCTCTCAGCCACTCCTTGTAACACTTGTTCTCCAGCCCCCTTGCCAGCTTCGTTGCTCTTCTCTGGACACGCTTCAGAGCCTCAACATCCCTCTAGTGGTGAGGGGCCCAGAACTGAACACAGTACTCAAGTTGCGGTCTCACTAGTGTCGAGTACAGAGGGAGAATAACCTCCCTGGACCTGCTGGTGACCCCATTTCTGATACAAGCCAAGATGCCATTGGCCTTCTTGGCCACCTGGGCACACTGTTGGCTCATGTTCAGTCAGCTGTCAACCAACACCCCCAGGTCCTTCTCCTTTAGGCAGTGTTCCAGCCACTGTTCCCCTAGTCTGTAGCACTGCATAGGGTTCTTGTGCCCAAAGTGTAGGACCTGGCGTTTGGCCTTGTTAAACCTCATGCCATTGGTCTCAGCCCAGTGGTCCAGCCTGTTCAGATCCCTTTGCAGAGCCTCCCTACCTTCCAGCAGATCCACACTTCCACCTAGCTTAGTGTCATCTGCAAACTTGCTAAGGGTGCACTCAATGCCTTCATCCAGGTCATTGATAAAGACATTGAACAGGGCTGGACCCAGTACTGAGCCCTGAGGAACTCCACTTGTGACTGGCCTCCAGCTGGAGTTAACTCCATTGACCACCACTCTCTGGGCCCAGCCATCCAACCATTTTTCAACCCAGGAGAGTGTGCGCCTGTCCAGGCCAGAGGCTGACAGTTTTTGAAGCACAAAGCTCTCAGTCTTCTTGTTGATTATGCGTTGTGTACTGCTAATGCATTAAGACTTTTGTACCCTGCTGGCCTCCTTAGAGTGTGATTATTTCTTATGTAGTAAAAGGGAAATGGTTTTCTTACATAGTACGTCTAAACACTTGGTAGTAATTAAATGGGTGGGCAATCTTTCTCACTTGGATCTATGTGCCAAAACCTGCATGTGTCCTAAGGTCAGAAGAAGCATACCAAATAAGGTCAGAAGACCTTATGCTTCAGAGCCAAGTGTGTGATTTGCTCATTTTAATTGCTGAGCTAAAATTTTGATTACCCTGCAGTCCTCATGCTGGCACAAAATGATACGTATTGTGTGACAAGCCTCCTTGTGTGCATGATACTTGATCTACTACATCCGTTCCATAGAGAGAATAGCCACCAAATGAGCTTCCTGACATCCCCAGTGTTCTTAAGTTTTGCCTGAAGCTGCCTGACCTCATCAAAAGCATCCAAACTACAAATGGATTGCTTGTACAGTGATGATAGTTTCAGCTGAATTATGTTGATATGAACAAACAGTTGATATTAACCTTTGGTCCACATTCCTGTGTAAGCAAGGTGGAGTAACAGAAATATATAGCTGATACATAGAGAGAACACTTGATGGCAGTATTGGTTAAATGATTTCTCACAGAGAGCTGTCTGTTTAATATTTTACAGTTTTCTCCTCGACCTTACGTAAACGGAGGACTTGTAATAAAATCCCAAGAATTGTTTTCATAAGAAAAAGGTTGTTTTCTTAGGTTCTCAATGTACATCCTATATTTCTTTGTGTAATCTGAACTCTTGAGCTGCTCCTTCCGTGTCATGAAAGGCTTTTTCCTCATTTTACAAAGGGATGACATCTTACCAGTCCTTTTCTCTCATCCCAGTTGGCTCCTTTCTGCTGTTAAGTGGGCTTAGTTGATATTTGTAAGCACCGTTTATGCATGCCGAAGTCATTTATCCTAAACTTTCTTAGTTTGACATATTTACAAAGTGGTATCTTGTAGTATGTTTATGAAGATGAGGTTTGGGATTTTATAATCTAGAGCATTGTATACTCTTCTACATAATTATTTTCACTAGTTGTTCCTTAATTTTTTTTTCTACTCTGGATAAGGAAATTTTTGTTGCATTTAGTACCAAAGTCAGCTTAAATGCTGGTTGTAAAAATCAATGCCACTGAATTTTGAATTTGGAAGCCACTAGTCAATAATAATGCAATGTGAAATCACTCTTGATTTATAGTGAAATGTAGAAAGTAGGACTAAGCTGAGGAGGGTATTAATCTCTCTGCTTTGTTACAGCAAATATATTGCAGTATGTATTTCAATAAATAATTGACAGAATATGTGTGTATATATAATAACCAGTGTCAGAAGGTCTCCAATGCTATTAAAAGATTGGTTCAACAACTCTTCCCAGGTTCTAAAGTAGGACCTGAAGTAGAACTAGAGGTGACCTGAGAAATTCAATTTTAGGTTTCTTTTTAAACAGGACTTATTACAATTCCTGTTGGATCCTAGTGTTATATTGCTTCTACTAGGCATTGCTTTTTAATTCATTCTGTCTCTAAGGTTTTGAGACAGAATCACAGAATAGTTTGGGTTGGAAGGGACCTTAAAGATCATCTAGTTCCAACCCCCAGTATGGGTTAGTTACTTTTGAACATTGTATCTTGTGATGGTTTTTACTTCAATTTTATAAGTCTTATTTACAAGTTTGCTTTTCAAAGAAACTGTATAAGATCAGGTGATACAGCATGATAAGACTGTATGTGCAAAGACCTAGCCTGAGATACTGGAAAAAAAAAAAACCTCCAAGGGCAACAGTCCCTGCTCGGTAAGTCTACTGAAGAGTCCCTTGTAATATGACAGTCAAAGGATACTGATGCTGTCTTCAGTTTGTTCAAGAAACTACTTAAAGGCATATTTAGCACATTGTCTAGTTTATAAGAGTAAATGGAAGCTCAGTTTTGATTTGAAACAGCAAAGGTTTGTCTTCAATAATTTTGACTTTACGAAAGACTCTTAATTTTTTTGAATATGCTTATAAAATGAGAAATTAATCAGCAGTTGTCCTTCTGCTGGAATTTATATAAACCGGTACTTCTCCAATTAAAAAAAACAAAATCTGTTCAAAAACATTACTCGTCAACAACACTAAGGCATCTAATGGTAATCGTAATCACTTTTCAGGTTGTGGTGGGAAATGGACAGGAGTAAATAAATGAAACAAAATTAGGAGTGCATCTCAGGAACGCTTTTGCTGTTCCTGTGTACTTTGAATTTATCCATAGACCTTTAATTGCTCTTAAGTCGTAGAAATTTGCAGCAGAGTACTCCTGCAGAAAAGTTACATCATATGAATAGATACTTTTTGATGGTCTGTATTGACTTTTCTTAAAGA